>NW_006408563.1:7484991-7493106 GCF_000296735.1 Chrysochloris asiatica | reverse complement strand
TGTCTGTGGATATCCAGGGCTCATGTATGAGATTACTAACAAGCATTACTGAATAATCAGATGAGGGACAGTTTGCTATGTCTACTAGGTGGCAAGAGTCTGATCCTCAGAGCCTATGGTTTGGACGGTCAACAACGCTTGGGCCCACAGGGGCTTGGCCTCCTGTCTGGGTCTGTACTGTCTGCATCTGAGTCCTCCTTATTTATTGATTGTTTAAGGGATCCAGGCATTTACTCTTGAAACTCTAGATCTCATAAACTTAATTCAAAATAAACTGACAATTATCAACCTACTCTATTACTTAAGCTGAAAAAAGTAAATGGAACTAATAAATGAATAAATTAAATGAATGTTTACTCAAAACATTTATTTGAAAAATTAAAAGCACAATGCGAGGTACAGTTCCTAAAACAACAACAACAAAAAACCCTACATTCTTTGATTCTTACAGGGGAAAAGGTAGGTTTCTTAACTCAGTGTTTTCAGGCAAATTAACTAGTTGCTGATAATTGCCCACAAGTGGGTTCCAACTCTTAGTGATCCCTGTATAGGGTTTCCAAGGCTATATGTTTTTGTAGGAGCAGAGACTCATCTTTCTCCCATGGATCAGCTGGTGGACTCAGCAGTGCAGTACTTATCCTGCAAAGCCATTGCACTTCCTTTATTGTTGTTAAGTGCCAACAGTCAGTTCTTACTAGAGCAACCCAGTGTAGGGTTTCTGAATGGCAGCTGGTGGATTTGACCACTGACCTTGCAGTTAGCAGTCCAGTGGTTATCCTACAGTGTCACACCAAGATTAGGAGACTAGAAACTAGAGAGAATTTGAGTTTTGTATAGTAGACACAAGGGGTAGAGATTGCACACAGCATTTTTTCCCTTTCTTTATAATTCTTACAGTATTGCTGTAAGGAAGAAATGCTCCTTAGTATGTAAAAAATAAAGGAGCCTGGTAGTGCAGTGGTTAAAGCACTTGACTGCTAAACAAAAGATCTGTGGCTCAAACCCATCAATCACTCCATGGAGAAAGATGTGGCCATCAGCTCCCACAAATATGGAAACCCTATGGAACAGGTCTACTCTGTTTTACAGGGCCACTCTGAGTTGGAACCAACTCAGTGACAGTGGGTTTGCTTTTTTTGAGGTAAGGTTTGGTATGTAACAATAAAGAGATATCAAATATTGATTGACTTGAGTTTAAACAATTACACTGCAAGAAAGATGCTTTCTTAGAACAAGAAAAGTCTCTGTTTTAGTTATCTAGTGTGTGGCATTGTAGGATAAGCACTGAAGATCTAACTGCAAGGTTGGCAGTTCAAACTCACCAGTCACTCCTTGGAAACCCTATACAGTGTTGTTATGTGTCAGAACCAACTTGACGGCACTTAGCAACAACAACAACAGAAACAAAAACTGTGCTGCTATAACAGAAATCCACACGTGGATGGCTTTATCAAACAAATTTTCCCCCCCCTTTGGCAGTAAAATTAATTTTAATTAACTTTTAGAAAAGACAAATAGCATCAATTTTAGACATAATCTCCCTTGTTTTTCAATACACTTTGTCCATTTATCAATAAGATTTTGTATTTCTTTATTAAAAAATGTTTTAGACTGAGCTGTGAGCCATAAATGCACTGCTGTCTTCATTTTTTTATCAGAGATGAATCTTCCTCCTTGAAGGGCTGCTTTCAGCGGACTAAACAGGTGAATGTCTGATGGAGCATGACTATAGGAAGGATGCTTTAACACCTCACAAGGAAGTTTTTGCAGTGTCAACTGTGGACAGAAGAGGTGTGTGGATGTGCATTGTCATGTAAGATCACAATACCTTTGTATATTAGTCCAAAGTTTAGACTTTAGCACTTCAGTGAGCATCTCACTGTGAGGTGCCCTGTTGACTGTTGAACCTTTTTCCTGATAGTCTTCCAATACTGGCCCTTGAGGATCCCAGAAAACTGTAAGCATTAATTTTCCTGCTGATGGTTGACTTTTGAACTTTTTCTTGATTGACAACTGAGGATGTTTTCATTCCATACTCTGTTGTTTACTCTCAGGCTCAGAGTGATGAATCCATGTCTCATCACTAGTAATGATTTTTAAAGAAACTTTCACCTTCTTTCTAGTATTGGTCCAAATTTTGTTTGCAGATGTCCCAATGCTTCTGTTCATGCTCTTTGGTGAGTTGTTTCGCTACCCATCTCAGACAAACTTTTCGAAACCCAAGTCTGTCATGGGTTATTTCATAGGAGAAACATGGCTGATTTGCAACCAAAAAAAAATGATTTTCTCACAGTTTAGGAAGCTAGAAACCCTAATTCAGAGTGTTGGCTTTAAGTGAAGACTTCGCTCTGTTGGCTCTGGGGAAAGTTCCTGTCTCCTTCAGCATTTGTAGGCCCAGCATTCTTTGGAGATCTTTATGCATCTTGGCATCAATCTTTCCCTGGATCTAGGATTTTCACAGTGCAGGGATTCTAGGTCCAGAGGACATACTCTACCACTGGCTCATCTTTATTAGTGGTAATAAGTTCCTCTTTCCCTGCTCACTTCTATTTTATCTTTATAGGCAAGATAAGAGTTTTTGTAGGCCACACCTCCAGGAAATGCCCTCATATCCATTAGGGTTGTGATTAAGGGTATTGTTGTTAAGTGCCCTTGAGTTGGTTCTGACTCATAATGACCATGCATAGGGTTTCTGAGGAGCGGCTGGTGAGTTTGAACTACCAACCTTGTGGTTCAAACCGACCGTGAGGTCCAGTGCTTATGGTGCCACACCAGGACTAAAGGATATTGCAGTCCACCCTTAATCATTGAATGGTTTATCACATCAGATCACATCATGGGAAATCATCACATAATACCACAATACGTCATTATATTGGTGCAAAACCACTGAGAATCATAACACAGTAAAGAAGATACAATTTGGGGTGGGGGAACACAATGCAATCTATGGTAGTCTCCAATTCTCACTGATTTCTTCATATTTAAGTAAAAGAAAATAAGAATTGAAAAAGAATGCTAATTTTTAAACGAAATTCTCTTGGAACTTCTTTTTTAACTTAAACATTGAATTTTAATGCAAACCATTTAAATGTACATTCATTTCCCAATGTCATTAACATAATCTGGAACTTTTTTTTCTCTCTTTTAAAAATAATTTAGTTTTACTGATTGGAGTTCTGTATTTTTTGGCAACACTATACCCATGTTGCTTTGTCCTCATAAGAAATTCCCAGGTTTTATTTCTTTAAAAAGTATGAGAATTTAAGAACTTTAAATGAAGCATCATACATTCAGACTCCACCTGTATCTTTTTAATATTTCTTCAATTCACACCTAATTCAGTGGCAAATTTTGATAGTGACTAGGTTTAGGACATCATTTCAAAATGTTCAACTTTCATAGAATAATGCCTCTCATGTTTGTTTCTTTTTTTAAAGCTTTTATTGTGAACTGAGTGGTAGTTTACATGGGAGAACATCAGTTTTGCCGTCATCCTATGTTATTTTGTTTCATTGCAATGATTGCAATTCCCTCTGTGTATCATCATTTAACAGTATTTGCTTCTATGCGCTCTGGGTTTTTTTGTTTGTTTGTTTTCTTTTTTTATGTACACAAAAACACTCAGGACTATATAATCATTTAAACAACCAAAGGGCTCATTCTGCAAGTGTCTCCATCAAGCTTCTGTTTGATTAAATAATTTTTCTGTACTCTAGATTTAGGAAGTCTTAGCTTTCAATTAATTTCACAAACACCATGGAGATTTCATTATAGATTAAACAGAAGTGGTTTTCACATAATTTTAATTATAATATTCTGTGTGTATGTATATGGTTATATGTGTATATGATTATGTTTTGCCTTGACAAAATATCACAGGGTTTAGGACAATAAACTCTTTAAAATTGTCATGCCTTATTCCTACTCAAAAATTCTAATTTCATATAGAATGGAATATAAATCAGGGCTAATTGTGAGCTGATTGCCACTTACATCATCCTAACCTCATCTCCTTGTTTCTTTCATCCCACCTAAACTGGTTAATTTATGGTTTTCTTAATTTCCTCAGGAGCCAAGTCTTTACTTAATTTATTCTTTTCTTCAAAAGAACCAATTTCAACCATTTCTTCAAGACCCTGCTTAGGTACCACTCTCTACTGGAAAACTTAGTGATTTAATAATGGTATTTCTCTGCAATGTTCCCCATTTTGTCTTTTATAAAATTCCCTTTATTTTGATTTTTTTTATCCAGTGTTTAAGACCTACATCTTTAGTCCTGAGTGTTAACAAGTTTTTGCAATGTGAGTCTGCAGTAGATGGATAATGAAGTCAAACATGGCCAACTGGTATAAGTTTCCCTTTCCTTTTTGTATTTAATTGTGTGATCTTGTGAACTTACTTAAATTCTCTGAACCACACCTTTCCAATCTATAAAATGAAAATACCATCTGCATTGAATGCTATTTTGAAGAGTAATTATAAAAGATATAAAAGCACATGTTGCTGTTGTTAGGTGCTGTCGAGTTGGTTCAGACTCCTAGCGACCTTATTTGTAAAACAGAATATTGGCAAGTCCTGTGCCAACCTCACAATCTTTGCTACACTTGAGCCAATCCTTCTTGTTGGGAGTCTTCCTCTTTTTTGCTCACCCTCCACTCTACCAAGTATGATGTCCTTCCTTCTCCAGGGACTAGTCAGTCCCTCCTGATAATATGTCTGAAACATAAGAGATGAAGTCTCACCATCCTGGCTTCTAAGGAGTATTCTGGCTGTACTTCTTCCAACACAGATTGGTTTGTTGTATTAGCAGTCCATGGTACTTTTAATATTTTCCTCTAACACCATAACTCAAATGCATCAATACTTCTATCGTCTTCCTTATTCATCATCCAACTTTCCCATGCATGTAAGGCTACTGAAAATACCATGGCTTTGGTCAGGTGTACCTTAGTCATCAAATTGACATCTTTCCTCTTCAACACGTTAAAGAGGTCTTGTGCAGCAAATTTGTCTAATGCATTATGTCTTTTATTTATTTATTTATTTTTGGTTGGCACAAGTATTTATTTCAGGGGAGAAGGCTCCAAGACCTGCTTCTGTCCAGCGGGACCCTGAAGTCTTCAGTTTCTCATTTGGCCTTTGGGTTACAGAACTTGCGTCCAGCAAAGACAGCCTTGTCTCCAAGAACCTCCTCGATCCTCATGAGCTGGTTGTACTTGGTCAGACGTTCAGCGCAACAGGGGGCACCAGTCTTGATCTGTCCAGTGCAAAGCCCCACCACGAGGTCAGCGATGAATGTGTCCTCAGTCTTCCCGGAGTGGTGGCTCACCATCACCCCCCAGGTATTAGACTGAGCCAGTTTACAGGCCTGAATGGACTCAGTCACTGAGCCGATCTGGTTGACTTTCAACAGCAGGCAGTTGCAGGCCTTCTTCTCCACTGCCTGGGCAATTCTCTTAGGGTTGGTAACTGTGAGGTCATCCCCCACAATCTGGATGTTGACCCCCGTGAGGAACGAAGTCCAGGTGGCCCAGTCACCCTGGTCAAAGGGGTCCTCAATAGAGACACCAGGATAGTTCTTGATAAAATTCTTGTACAAATCCCCCAGCTTCTCTCCAGTAATGTGCCGTGCGGGGTCGTCAGGCGACTTGAAGTCCAGATCATACTTCCCATTGCGAAAGAACTCTGAAGCTGCCACATCCATGCCGATCACCACCTTCTCTGGGTACCCAGCTGCTTGGATGGCTGTCTTCAGTAGCTCCAGGGCCTCATTGCTCTCTAGGATGTTGGGTGCAAAGCCGCCCTCGTCGCCGACATTGGTGGCATCCTTCCCATACTTGGCCTTGATGACCCCCTTGAGGTGGTGGTAGACCTCTGCGCAGATGTGCATGGCTTCCTTGAAGGAGCTGACTCCCACTGGCAGAATCATGAACTCCTGCATGGTCAGCTTGTTTCCAGCATGCGAGCCTCCATTGATTACATTGAAGGCAGGCACTGGGAGAACAAGGTCTGGGTTTCCAGCGAGGTCTGCGATGTGGCGGTAGAGCGGAACCCCCTTCTCAGCTGCTCCCGCCTTACACACAGCCAGGGACACGCCCAGGATGGTATTGGCCCCAAACTTGGACTTATCCTCAGTGCCATCCAGCTCAATCATAAATTTGTCAACTTTTTCTTGATCCACAACACTTAGTTTTTTTTCCAGTAGAGCACGGCCTAGAGTCTTGTTGTGTTCCACAGCCTTCAAGACCCCTTTCCCCAGGTAGCGTGATTTGTCCCCATCTCTTAGTTCCAGAGCTTCATAGATCCCCGTGGAAGCTCCGCTGGGCACAGCTGCTCGAAATCGGCTCTTCGCTGTGTGCAGGTGCACCTCTACCGTGGGGTTGCCCCTGGAGTCCAGAATTTCCCCGGCAAAGATTTTCTGCATGGTCATGGCTGGGATGTCTTCACTGAGGACTTGGGGTGAGCTCTGAGTCTAGGTGGTAGCAGCTGGGGCAGTGTCCTATGTCTTTTATTTCTTGGTTGCTACTTCCATGAGTATTGATGGTGGATCCAAGCAATATGAAGTCTTTGACAACTTCAATTTTTTCTCCATTTATCAGGATGTTACTAATTGGTCCAGTGGTGAGGATTTTTGTTTTCTTGACATTGAGGTACAACCCATACCAAAGGCTGTGATTTTTTATCTTCATCAGCAAGTATTTTAAGTCCTTTTTGCTTTCAGCAAGTAAGGTTTTGTCATCTGCATATTGCAGGTTGTTAATGAATCTTCTTACATTTCATATGCTCTTCTTCATATAATCTGGCTTCACAAATTATTTGCTTAGCATACAGATTGAATAAGTATGGTGAAAGAATACAACCCTGGTGCACACCTTTCTTAATTTTAAACCATTCAGTGTTTCCTTGTTTTGTTGGAAGGACTGCCAGTTGGTCTACATACAGGTTCCTCATGAGCACATTCTCTGAAATGTTGTTCATAGTTTATCATTCTCCACACAGTTGAAAGCCTTTGTGCAAACTTATTTCTGGTATTCTCTGCTTTTAGTCAAGATCTATATGATCAATGAAATCTCTAGTTCCTATGTACTTATTTGAATCCAGCTTGAACCTTTGGCCGTTCCCTGTCAGTGTACTGTTATTGAATTATCTTTTGCAACAATATTTGCATGTGATATTAATAATGCTGTCTAATGAATTCTGCATTACTTTGGGTCACATCTCTTTGAAATGGGCACAAATATGGATCTCTTCCAATCAGTTGGTCAGATAGCTGTCTTCTAAATTTGTTGGCAGAGATAAGGAAGCGCCTCCAGTGCTGCCTCTGTTTAAAGATTTCAATTTGTATTACACCAATTTCTGGAGCCTGGTTCTTTGCCAATGCCTTCAGTACATCTTGGACTTTCTTCTTCAGTACCATTGGCTCTGGAGCATATGCTACCTCTTGAAATGGCTGACTGAACACTGACCACTTCTTTTTGGTAAAGTGACTCCGTGTATTCCTTCCATCTTGATGCTTTCTACATCATTGAAATCCTTCAGTATTTCAAGTTGAGGCTTGAGTTCTTTCAGATAGAGAAATGTTGAGTGTGTTGTTTCCTTTTGGTTTTCTAACTCCAGGTCTATGCACATTTTATTATAATACTTGATTTTGTCTACTCGAGCTGCTCTTTGAAGTTTTTTTGTACCTATTATTATGTACAACTTATTATTATGCATGTTTCATTTCCAGTCATCATTTATAGTGATACTACCAGTATGCAATTCTGTTTACTTGCACTTTTAGTAGTAGATCATATTTTTTCAAGTTCTCATGGAACCTGAATCTACCTTGCCTCTCCTTGGGGATCCTAAAAGACATCAGACTTGTACTGACTAGGAAATCCTGGGAACTATGTTCTAAACCACAGATTCTCAACTGGGATAATTTCCACCTCCCCAGAAGATATTTGGCATTTTCTAGAGTGTCCTGGTGTGGCAATCTAGGATCAGCATTGGACTTGTTGTTGTCGTTGTCAGGTGCCATCGAGTTGGAACCGACTCATAGCGACCCCATGCACAGCAGAACGAAACAATGTCCAATCCTGAGCCAACCTCACTACTGCTGCCACACTT
>NW_006408563.1:7471671-7482471 GCF_000296735.1 Chrysochloris asiatica | reverse complement strand
ATTCCATGTTCCAATTTTCAATGGATGTTTACAGCTGTTTCTCTTCATTTTAAGTTGTTGCGCATCAGCAAATGCAGGTTCTGTGCGCTTTTCTCGCCCGAACTTAACTGTATTCATGTCATTATGGTCAACCTTACTTTGAGGAGGCATTTTATGGTTAGCATTGGACTACTAACCATAAAATTGGCAGTTCAAACACACCAGCCACTCCTTGGAAACCCTATACAGGGTTGCCACAAGTCAGACTGCCTCCACCGCACTTAACAACAGAGGCAATTTTGGTTTTCCCATTTGGGGGAATGCGCCAAACTGCAAAGCCGTATGAACTACAAGGTCGGTGGTTCAAACTCACCAGTGGCTCCTCAGAAACCCTATGCAGAGGCACTATGGGTCGGAACCTACTCGATGGCAGTAACAACAACAACAGCTGGGCATCTGGACTCCTGGTGTGTCACTGTAGGTTCAGCACTGGACTGTGAACCACAAGGTCGGCAGTTCAAGCCCACCAGCTGCACCTTGGAAGTCCTATGCAGGTTTACTATGAGTTGGAACTGACTTGATGGCACTTCATGACAACAACATTGGGCATCTAGTGTCAAGGTAAACATCCTGCAATGCTTGGAACAGTTCGCTGTAATACAGAAATATTCAGTCTAAAATATGTAATGCTGAGATTGTGAAACCCTGCTCTAAACTCATTCTATGGACTTTGAAAAGGTGGTACCATATGGTTAAAAAAAAAAAAGACTCAGGAGCAGATTGCCCAACAAGGTAAACACAGGTGTACTTGTGCTTATTAACTAATATATGGTGAACAACTTTACAAAAATGTGGTGAAAAACATTTTAAACTCTTAAAACCTCTTTTAACAAACACCTCCTGTAAAACAAATGTTTAATACTAGTTTCACTTTTCTTTTCTCAGAAAAGCAAAATTCTTCAGATTTCTTTCAAGTACTAATGAATGTCTTTTGTAAAAGGGACTTGGGTAAGGTGAGTTTTCAAAAGGTGATGGAAATGATACTTGTAGTTCAACTGCCTTGGCAGATGTATTTCTTACTGCTAATTCATTTAATTAAGATTCTATTTAGTGAGGTGAACTGAAACGCCTGCCTGTCATCAGCTGACAAAGTATTTGAACACAGGAACATTCTAGATGGCTCATATTTGGCCATTTCTATAAAAGAGGTCTTTATCATGAAAATCAGACTAGAAATATTCTTTTAGCATAACAAAACTGAATTTCTATTTTTAAAAAGTGCTAGGTCACAATCTTATTAAGATGTATTTTCCTTGAGCTACTTTGGGAGAAAAAGTGACTGCAGGTAGTTAAAAGGCTCACTCACATTACTAAAGCTTATCCCCACTCCTAGTCCTGCTGTGGCACCACAGGGTAAGTTAGCACTCGACCCCAAGGTAGGTTTGAACTGCAAGGTCGATAGTTCAAACTCATCAGCGGCTCCCCGGAAACCCTCTACAGGGTCGCTATGGGTCGGAACCGACTCTACGGCACTAAACAACAACAACAGGGGCTGGAACTGACTCCACGGCACTTAACAACAAGGGAGGCGTGGACCCTCGTGTGGTAGGATCAGCACTGGATTGTGAACCACAAAGTTGTAAGTTCAAACCCACTAGCTGTTCCTAGGAAACCCTATACAGGGTCACTATGAGTCTGAATCGACTCAACGGCACCACCTAACAACGGCAAAAGGAAGGCCTGGGCTTCACATCTTTTTGTAAGAAAAATGTGCGGCGCTTTAGGATGAGTACTGGAACTGTTAACTACAAGGTTGCCAGTTCAAACCCACCAGCTACTTTTTGGAAACCCAATACCGGGTCGCTGTGAGTCGGAACCCATTTGATGGCGCTTACTTAACAACAACAATGGCGATGGAAATAAGAGGCACAAACACAATACAGAAAAAGAATTTATTTAGAGGAAAATGTTTATTTTTACATCACTCTTTCTACGGCAAGAAATCAAACACCTTTAGTTATTACCGTAGAGCTCTCCGCCCTCAGACGAGTCCCGGAAATGACGCATCACCTGAGCGTTCAGTCGGCCCACTCCAATAGGGACGGAGTTCCAACGTCAGCGCGTAGATTCTGTCCAGTTCGCTCTTCCCCTCCCTGGCTGGAAAAAGACTCTGACCAGAACTCTTAGCCTGGCACCCTGCCCGAGTAAACCAGCAGGAGTCTTATGGACTGCGGCTGCGCAGGTATTCTGGAGGGGCGGGGCTTCTGGATACTCTCACCCTTTCAGCTTGCGCGACCAATGAACAGCGACCGCTCCAGGGCTGGGTAAATCATAGCGGCCGGAACGTTTAGGCTAGAGGGCAGCTCAGCCCCTGGCTCCTCCCGGCCTTCGCGCCCCGCCTCCCTCTTCAGCGCTCTAGCCTGCCTGCCTGCCTGCGGGTTGAAAGGGGCTTTGGTTTGAGAAAGGGGTGAGGGAAGCAAGTTAGACTGCGGCCGTGTGGCGGCGGTGCGGCCCCCAAAGTGAGCGCGGTGAGGAGAAGCGGGTCTGAGGGGAGAGGGAGCCTCGGGGCGAGAAAGAAGGCGGGCCCCGGTTGCTTGATGGTGGAGGAGCTATGGATTAGGGGCGGCTGTGAGGGGGCGAGCCTGTCCCGGGCGTGTCCTGGTGGGGTCGGGCAGGCGTGGATGTGGCAGGTCTAGGGACGCCGAGCTCGCGTTACCCCGTTTTTAAAGCCTTTCTTGGTAGCTTGGCAGACCTTAAGTTTGCCTTTGATTCTGTTGTCTGCGATGCGAGGAGGAAATTTAAAGATCCCGAAAACACTTGGAGGCTTTCCCGGGGTGTTTCCTTTGCCTGCGAGTGCGTACTCTCTGTTCTTCCTGGATGGAGAGAGAGGTAGAGGCCAGGTGGGCAGGTCGACTTTCTCTCTGAGAAGATCGTTCAAACCAACCAACCTACCAACCAGGAATTTTTCACCCCTTCCCCCACGGCCTGCCGCAGAACAACAAACATTCTCAACTTTTCAGAAGCAGACTAGAAAACGCTAAGAGGTTTTTAGTCTTTCTTATATGTCTGTAAAAAATACTTTCTATCTGTCGAACATAGACACGTTATATTTGCTGTTTGTTCCTTCTTATTATCACTGGACACATTTTTGGTTGAGTTCGCATCTTTATGAGGTTGTCCCAGAGCGTTATCTTACTTGGAATTGATGGGAAATAATAGCGTGGTGGCTGTGATTTTTCTCCCTGAATTACAAAGTTCTGTGAAATCAAACCTGTGTCAACGCTTAGCCGGTTTGTGGGAAGTGAAGCAGATAAGTCTTTTCTTGTTAGTAGAACTGTTGATAAGTCTAGGTTGTTTTTGATTTTAATAAGACCTCATTTTCTAACAAACTTTTGGCTGTTTTTCTCTCTCACAGATTAATTGCCCAAGTATCACGTACCGCTGCTTGAAGATTCACTGGAGTAACTGCCGAGACTCTCCTTTATTAACCAGAAGACAGCCCATTTGTTACTACTCTTTTCGTTTTCCCTGCTTTGAGCTTTACTTGTAAACGGCTGAAAAACTTGGAAAAATAAAATGAGCATGTCATGAACATAATTTTTTTTTTTTTGAGGAAAAGTTAAAGTGGCAAAGTGAAAGCCAGAATGGCATCCAGAGAGAGACTCTTTGAACTTTGGATGCTTTATTGTACAAAGGTAACTGCTTTCCTTTTTATTGATGAAGTTTTAAAATACTTTGTGATAAAAATTTTGCAGTTGACCCTACCACGTTATTTAAAGGATGACTATTTATTCATAGTTATTAATATTAACCCAAGTTTTAAAAGAATGTAAGCCATTTTCTGTATTCTGCCTTTTTTAGAACACACAAAATATATTGTTGTTATTGTTAAGTGCTATCAAATCAGTCCTGACTCACAGCGGCCCTGTCTAGGGTTTCCAAGGAGCAGCTGGTGGGTTTGATCAACCCACTTTGCGGTTAGCAATCCAGTGCTTATCCTACAATGCCACACTAGATCCCCCCATACAAAGTGGGCATACTATTAAAAACTTCAGATAGTGATGTTCAGTGATCCCCAAATTACATAAATAAAATTAGGACCTTAGCAGAAAAATAAGATAGCTTCATTTTTTATTTATACTTTTTTTTTTGCTCCCACAATGGGTAGTAGGATACAGACATTTTTTGGTGAAAAGAGCATTAATTATTTTTCTTGGAATTAACCCTTTTAATTTGATAAAAAAAAATTTACTTATTGTATGAAAAGGTAATTGACTGAGGTGCTTATTGTGTTTGCCACTCTGCTAACAATTTATGAGCATTGTCTTATTTGATCTTGACCATAACCTTGTGAAATTATTATTAAAATTATCCCTGTTTTACTGATGAAAAAAGTGGTGCAGGGATTGCCTGGCTAGTGTGTAGCAGAGCTGAGCCTAGAATAGTATTGCTTCACTCAAGACCATGCACTTACTTATCCATGATGACTTCTTCAGACTTTTGTTTTTGTCACTCAGAAATCTTTCATTTTTTTCTTTTTGTCCATATATGAATTTTTACATGAATGCTTTGATTTTAGGTTATTGGAGGAGAAGGTACTACTTAAAAACATGCTTTTCTAGTGAGAAGCTACATTATAACTTTGAGGATACTGGCAAGGGTCACAGAAACATGCCTACTGCACAGCTGAAGGTAATTTATAGCCTCAGGAACACTGTACTGGGTTGCTATGAGTCGTACCCAACACCACGGTGCATCACCACCACCACCACCACCACCAATGAAGTTCTTGTCACATTTTCCATTTCTGTATTATCTCCTTTGTTGTTGTTGTGTGTCAGTTCTGACTCATAGTGACCCTGTAGAGGGTTACTGAGAGTGACTGCTTGGTTTGAACAGCTGTCCTTGAGGTTACTAGTACATTGCTTCCCCTAATCTCTTTAGGCCCCTTTTATGCTACAGCTCTTTAAAGAATAAGCTATTTTTGTTATGTTATTTTAAACAATGATCGCAATTATCTATAATATGTTAAGTTTTAGAGGTCACACTTGTGTGTTATTTATTTTAATTACTATAATACATATACTTTTAATGTTTCATATGAATTTTTTAAATACATTGCTTCTAGTTTTGCCCAGTTTAATGCCAGAAGTATCTTTTTTAAAAATAGACCATTTTTCCAATAAAAAACTTATCCAGTTTACCACTTTTGAAAGTAGTTACTAATACATGTTAGGAGAAATTGAAATCCATTTTTATTATGAATGGTCAGTAGTTTGGAAATGATTTATTTCAGAAAACATCAATTTTAACTACGTTTTAGTATTTTCAAATTGACAGAAGATAAACGAGGTTACATAGTCTTATTAATTAGTCATGCTGTTTCTAGGTCAAATTCATGTTTTATTTAAATGGCACAGTGTTTATTGAAAAGATAATATATACTAAATTTCATTCTTTTTAATGACTTAACATATAAATTTGGACCCTTACTTTTTTGAAAACATCTATTTTGGCCCCAGAGGATAAACATGTGGCCTCAAGGTCGGTTTGAACTGCAAGATAGGTTGTTCAAACTCACTAGCCACTCCTAAGAAACCCTATACTGGGGTTCCTGTGAGTCATAACCAACTTGACAACACTTAACAACAATTCTCAATAATGAAGGCCTCTTCATGGACGTATTTTGAATGCTTTCTCTTTTTGAGTACTAAGATAAACCCCATTTTTATGTTTAAGATTTCATTCATTTGGATATTTAAGATTTTAAACTTGCGTACAATTATTTTTAAAGACTAGGTTTTAAAATCATGCTTTCATGTTTTACCAATGCTTGAGCAAACTGCTTCTAAGCTGCATGAGTTTCTTTTCTGTAGACACCTTGAATCATATACCTAGCAAATTTAACATCGTAGATTTAAAACTTCTATTTCATTGTGAGGATTATCAACAAATAAGATTTTCCCTCTAGACTTACTGTTCTCATGCTAATATTTTACCTTCAGACCACCTAACTTTTTTAAAAACTACCTTTTAATGCCTTCTCCCCTGCCCCCCTTTATTGGGCTTTCAGATCAGACTAGTTCAGAACTGTTTAAATCTTTTTAATAACATTTTGTACAGCTTAGCTCCAAGGGCTTCTTAGACCTCTTTCTGGACTTAGAAAATTGTAGAATGTAGTTTTGACTCTGCAGTTGTTTTGTTCTATACCTTGAGCAAGGCTTATCTCTTTGGGTTTCAGTTTTCTTATTTGTCAAGTATTTGTGTATTTGTATGTGTATGGGGAGAATGGTGATCTAGTAGAGCATTTAAGATTTTCGTTTTGGCCTCAGAGACAAGTTGTTTTTTGTCAATTCTCTGGGTTTGTATTTATGGATTCTATGGATTGTTTCATAGATTTCAGTTCATCTTTTTATTTCTTAATGTTTTTATAATGGAATATTTCAAGCAGACATAAGGTAGAGAGGATTTTATATAAAAATGAATGTTTGGTATTTGTCACTCAGTTTCAACAGTTATCAACTCATGTCTAATCTTGCTTCACCTGTAACTCTCCATTTCTTCTCTACCCCAGACTTTTTAAGAAGCAGATCCCAGACACCATCTGATTTTTTCTGTCAGTACTTTAAAATATATCTGTAAAATAGTGACTCCTTTAAAAAACATAATCATAGAACATAATTATCATGTACCTTAGTAGTTTCAAAAGTGTTGCCCCTCCCCTCCACTATTAGTTTGTCCCTGTTTAAAACAAAGTTTTATTTCTTGTCATTTACTTGTTGAAGAAACTAGGTTTTTGACCTTAGAGTTTTTCACAGTCTGGATTTTGCTGATTGAATTCCCTTGGTTTTATTTAATTGTTCTTCTGTTTGAGAGGAACTGGAGTCTTGATCTGAAATACCAAGTGATAGATACAGAGGCCCGATTTAATTCAGGTTTCATTTTGGGAGGATTTAGTAACCCACTCAACAGCACCAAACAACAAAAACAAAGGATAATCATGGATGTAATGGGAGTCCTGGTGTGGCACTGGACTGAAAGGTCTGTGAATCACAAAGTTGGCGGTTTTACCAGCTGCTCCTTGGAAACTTTATATAGGGTTACTATGATTTGGAACCGACTTGACAGCACTTAACAACCACAACAAGTATGTAATGATCATCAGTAATTTTTCCCTATATGCATTATTTCATTAAGGATTTTCAAAATAGCTATCTTCTGTTATTTTTTCCTTATTTCTTTTTTAAAATTAGAACACGGAGAAACTTCCCTCATCAATTATTTGATGATAGTCTGTAACTTAGGACAGGCTAGCAGGAATACATGTTTGCTTTTGTTTCTCTTATCAGTTTTCAGAATGATGACTTGATTGCTGCCACCTGCCAGGGTGACCTTATCTCTATAGCCAGACACTGTACATACCTGGTTAAAGTTGTCTTTGAAGATTTTAGAATGAGTGCTTCAGGGTAATGAGGTTAAAATAACGTAGTGTATTAGAAATAGTTTTAAGATACAGTTAGGATGTGTCTCTGTAATGTGATCTTCTAAAAATTACCATTGAGCATTATAGCAGTTGTTGTTAGGTGCTGTTGAGTTGTTGTGTTAAGTGCATTGGAGTTAGTTCCAACTCATAGTGACCCTGTATAGGGTTTCTGAGGAGCAGCTGGTGGGTTTGAACCTACCTTGTGGTCCATTGCATTAATCTTGCAAAGCCACATTTAAATAGTTAGGACTATGTCAGAAATATCCCTTAGGTAATTCTGAGCCTTCTACCCATGAATTGGGGAATGCGGTGGCTCAATACTATAAGTACTGTACTGTGAACGCAAGGTCCTCATTTGAGCCCACCAGCTGCTCTGTGGGAGAAAGATGAGGCTTTCTGCTCCTGCAAAAATTTAAAGCCTCGGAAACCCTAATGGTCTTGATGGCACTTAAGAACAACAATTTAGGAATCTCAGGAGCCTAGGTGGTGCAGTGGCTGCTAATGCTCAGCTGCTAACAAAGATTGGCAGTTTGAGCCCATTCAGAGGCTCTATTAGAGAAAGACCTAGTTAATCTGCTTTGGTAAGCAGGACAGCCAAGAAAATCCTGTGGGGAAGTTCTGTTACATGAGGTCACTTGAAATCAAAATCAACCGAAACGCACCAAACAACAGCAGCAGCAGCATGTTAATCTGGGTTAGTGTACTGGTGTGGCGCTGTGGGTTAATGTGCTGGACTACAAAATCAGTTTGAACTGCATGATTGGCAGTTCCGCAACTCGGAACCCCTATATAGGGTCGCTATGGTTCAGAACTGACTCGACAGCACTTACCAACAAAATATTGGTGATTAAAACCCTTTAAGTAGAACTAATATAAATTACTGGTGGTGGTGATATGCCCTGGAGTCGGTTCCGACTCATAGCGACCCTGTACAGGGTTTCCGAGGCTGTAAATCTTTATTGGAGCAGAAAGCCTCATCTTTCTCCCACAGAACAGCTGGTAGTTTCAAACTGCTGACTGTGATTAGCAGCCCGATTTGTAACCACTACGCTACCAGAGCTCCTTAATATAAATTACCGGTTGTTGTTTTTAGTAGATGTGGTTAAGTGCTGTCATTAAGTCAGTTCTGGCTCATAGCAACCCTGTGTAGTATTTCCTAGTAGTGACTGGTGGGTTTGAACCTCCACCTTTGTGATTAGCAGTCCAGTGTTTATCCTACAGTGTCACACCAGGATTCCTTTTAGCAGATAGGTCTCGACACATTAAACTCAATATTGGAAAAGTATTTGGGTAAAAGAAGCTTAGCTTTTTAAACCTTTTTATTGTGAATTGAGTGAAGGTTTGCAGTTTAGTTTGTTACCAAACTTACCTTTCTCATGTGAGAATAGGACTTAATTGCATTGTTAGAAATATCATGTTATTGTTAATGAAATAACACAGGATGATTTCTAATCACCCAACGTTTATGCTCTCTAAAGGTTCTTTTGCCAATATATACTTCAACTTTTCTCACCTTCAAATGGTCATCTCCACCCAGAGTCAGGAATTTGATTAGCAGTGCATTGTATATAGCTCTGATAAGTTAAACATTAATTTGAGTGGACTTAATCTTGTATCTGGTTTTTAGTTCAGTAGTTAACTACTTCTTGTCCAAGCATACTTAGTTTAAGTGAAAAAGACAAGTTGATTTATTTTAATGTCCAAGGACTTCAGTTTATATTATCTGTACCATATTACTTCTTTTACATTTGGATATTGTTTCTTGAAGTGACAGAGACATTGCTAGAACAATTTGATCCCTACAGTACCATGCAACTTTTTAGAATTGATATGTTGCATAGAGTCAGAACTACCTGTAATATAATTGCTGTCTCATCTGCTGCTCTTGGATGAGCTGTAAGGTTATACTTTTGTTAGACAATTATCCCTGTAGAATTACACAATTGACTACCAGAGTATATAGAAGAGAGCAATGGGAAACTTCTCAAATTCTTTGATAAGATTAAGCTACTTTTATGTCTAGTGGAAAGTATCAAATACACTGTGTAAAAAGATACAAAGTGACTGAAATGATTTGGAATTTCATGGTTATTTTGTTACTAGATTTTTTTTTTTTTTTGAGATTCAGTTTATGTTGGATAATATTAGGGTATTGATTATATTTTAAAGTCCCTTAAGAGTAAGAAATATAAAAATAAAATATTTACTGGTATTTTATAACTATAAGCATATATACTAGTATCAAGATTACTTCCATTTTGTGTTTATGCTGTACAGTAAGAAAGTGATGCATTCTTTTTATCAGGGGCATTGAAGCTTCTGCTCATGAATGTTTTAAATAATTTTTCATCTAAATAAAGACTTACAATAAATTATATTTATTTATGCCTTCAAGTATAGTGTTTAATTATAATGAGTAATGATGTGAGTTTGTTTTTTTTTTAAACTCTAAATCAAATTTATTTTAGTCCCTGGTGATGATCCATTTCCTGCTGTTGCCCTTTGTCCTGCTAAATCTGGGATATGATCGAAATAGATAGTTTTGCAGTGAGGTCAGAGTAAACTTCCTTTTCAGAGTGAAAGTTTTGCTTCATAAAGAGAAGACAATTTAGAGATGTATTCTGATGAAAGTCAAATAGATTTGGAAAGAAATCGAATGAACAAATGTTCTTCTAATGAGAAAATTAGAAGTTTATTATAAATATTTTGGTTGTAATACAAAGTGAGACATTTATTAAAACAGGCTAATACAAATCAGATCTTATAATTTACTTAACCCATTTTTAATAAGTTTCTGGAACATGCAAAGTGTATAAATGGCGCTTCTGAATTTCTGTGGCATAATGTCTTTATATGTAAGAAAGACAATGTTCTTTTCCTCTAAGGAAAAACAAAACCATTTGCAGCCTAATAAGTAAGCCCGAAACCCATGGCCATCAAGTCATTCTGCTCATAGTGACCTTGTAGGACAGAGTAGAACTGCCCAAGTCCAATAATGTTGTTTTTGTTAAGTGCCAATGAAATTAGGTAACACTCCTAGTTGCAGTGTTGTGGCTTTTATTGTGGTTGAGTTGACTTAACTCATGGTGATGCTATGTCTCGCAGAATGAGTGTTGCTGGATCCTGCGCCATCATCATGATCCTAGGTATACTTAATTCTGGTACCATGAGTACTGTGGGCTTTGATTGCTTTACTACCTATGAGAACTATACTGTGTCAGGCAATATGTTACAGCATTTCCAGTGGCAAATTTCAGAAGTAGACCTTTCTTCTTGGTCTTAGGCTGGAAGTTTTACTGAAACCTTTCTATCGTGGTTTTTTTTTTTTTTTTTTTTTT
>NW_006408563.1:7469615-7471342 GCF_000296735.1 Chrysochloris asiatica | reverse complement strand
CTCTTCTCCCTTGATGGTCCTAGGGTCCTTTGTTTCTGGATTGTAAGATTAACTACTTCCCTGTTTTTGTTTTAAAGTTCCTACCTTTACAATTATGACAGTCACAGTCATGGTAACAATTACTGTTGAGTCATAAGAATCTTATCCCCATCTCTTTTAACCAGACCCATCTAGACAAGATAAAAACTATTCATTGGGGATTCTTTTATCTCCCCCACACTATTAAACTGAACTCCCCCTTGAAACCTTGTAAGCCAATCACTTTGTGCCTTTATCACACCCTCATTTTAGGTAGCCAAAGTCTAAGTTGCCCATCCCTATCTACCCTTTGTACAGAGAGGATAGCATTGATACTTGATGTGAAGACTCCTTCCCTCTGTTGATATTTAGAGTTAGTACCTCCGTGAGTATAGGTCAAGTTCATCAAATTGTAGCAATTTACCCTCATTTTCTTTATCAAAAATTGTTTTGTTTTTTTTTTTTTTATCTTCCTGTAGTTGTGTTCTGATTATCAAGGACATAGCCACAGAGGGCTAGAGCTCAGAGTGAAGCATCCAGCTGATATGAAGTGAGGGACGATGCACAAGAACACCCATACTTGCAGATAGTACCCATATGACTAAGCCTAGGCGTCACTGCTTCTCTGGTTAGGGTCCTGTACTTCCCTTTTCTCCCCTGATGGTTCCAGTGACCCCCGCTGCTGGACTGCAAAATCAACCACTCCCCTCCTTTTGTTACAGAATGTCTTCCTTTATCTTTCCAACACTCACAGTCAGCCCTGATAGCAATCATTCCCTATTGAGCCACAAGAGTCTTATCCCCATTTCCTTTTATCAGCCCCATCCAGACAGGTTGGAAACAACTCAGAGGAGATTCTACCTTTCCCTGCACCCTCGGTAACTAGGTTCTCTATTGAAAGCTTGTAAGCCAGTCACTTCTTGTCTTTGTAGCTCCTCATTTTGGGTAGCCAGTGTCTAAGTTATCCATCCTTGTTGACCCTGTGTACCAAGGGGGTGGGAATTATCCTCACTGAAAAGATTTGTTCACTCCTTTGTCATACTATATCCATAAGCATAGGTCAAGTTCATCTAATTGTAGTGGATTACTCTTTTTTTCCTCTTCTTTCTTCCTCTAGTCATGTTCTGATCATCCAGCCATTGAAGCCAGGTCAACTGGGTACTATCTGCAAGTGTGGGTGTTCTTGTGCATCTCCCTTCACTTCATATCAGCTGATGGTTCACACTCTAGTCCTCTGGGGCCATGTCCCTGCCCCTGGGCCCAGGAGTCCCCATACTGCTGGCCAACTGGGTCTCAATTCAGGTTAACAGGAGTCTATTGAACATGATCAGACTTCGCTCAAAACTTCATTGCTGTTTTTCCACCACTTCCCCTTACCAGTGACCTCTGCCATGTTTAGCTCATGTAAACCTGCCTAACTGTTCTCCCATCCACCCTGTTCTTCCTTTCCCCTTCCCCTTATAGTGCATGCCCCCTCCCTCAGCACCCAAAGTATCCTGAGTCTGTTCCCTACTCTGTGCTCCACTATTCTGTGTCTATTCCCTACCTTGTGCTCTACCTTCCCCTCCCTCCCATCAACCCACCCCATATACCGGTAACCAAACAAAGAATTTTTTTGCCCCCTTTTAGTGTGGGTATTTTTTCTTATTTATTTATTTATTTATTTTGTGAACATTATTTATATTGGAAACATAGCTCTCAGTGAATTT
>NW_006408563.1:7466378-7468075 GCF_000296735.1 Chrysochloris asiatica | reverse complement strand
GATTCAGGATTCCACCTAAGGTCCTATACTATGCAAAGGCTCCACAAGAGGCCTATTTCACTGGGCAAGTTCTAGAACCCCTTTTAGGTATTCCAGTCAGTTATAGGCTGAAGATGGACTTACAAGTTTTCTGTAATCATGTTTCCCAGCATTCCTTTCTATTAGCCCACTCAAGTATCTATTTTGCAATTGTAGACAAGGGAAACCAATATTCATAAGAGAGTCAAGCATTTTAGTAGTATTTCCCCTCTGCAAACTATGCCTAGATCCCTGTATCCCAGAGCCCTGTTGTTCCAAGATTGAGCATGCATCACTATTTGTCTCCCATTTAGGCCATGCAAAACTGTCTCACTGTTCCCCTATCTATCTTGTTCCACCTCCTCGCCCTTCTTGTATTGCCTTCCCAACACCTGAGCTAAACCCCCACCCCAACCCCACTGTTTTGGTTACCTTGGTGGTGGTGGTGGTTATGTGCCGTAGAGTCGGTTCCGACTCATGGCGACCCTATATACAGGGTTTCTAAGGCTGTAAATCTTTACGGGAGCAGAAATCTTCATCTTTCCCAGCAGAACAGCTGGTAGTTTTGAACTGCTACCTTGAGGTTTGCAGCCTGAATCATACCCACTATTCCATTAACTCTTCTCTTCATTTAAGACAGTGTATTTTATCCTGTAATCTACCTGACCATCTCACCACCTGGATCTCTGTGTTTATGTTCTTTCACATTGTAATTATTTTCATCATAGACTGACTACCCAGATCCTCCGTTCTTATAATTTTATTCTGTTCTTGACTCTTCCATTTGTCGATTGAGTTCAGGGTGATACTGGCACATACGTCATTCTGTAGTTGTTGTCTGTTCTCGTTGGTTCTCAGTCCACAGAACTTCCTTTCGGATGTTTTTCGTAGCAGGGTTGGCTTTGGCAAAATCCTTTAGCTTCTGTTTATTCTGGAGTGTTTTAATTACACCATAGTATTTGATTGACAGCTTTGCTGGGTAGAGGATTCTTGCTTGTCAGTTTTTATTTCTTTCAGGGGTTTTATATATGTGTCCCCAATTGCTTTCTTTCCTGAATGGTTTCTCTGAGAGATTTGAGCTTAATCTGATTTGCTTGCCTTTGTATGTTTCACTTCTCTTTTCCCTAGCTACTTTCAGGATTCTGTCCTTTTCTTTGAATTTGGAGAGCTTGATTATTATATGGAGTGTAGGTCTACTACCAACTCATTTGCCTCAATCACTTCATCTCCTTTCTGGACATGTGCTGATATGGTCATCTGTTTCTGTTTTTCGGGCATATTCAGGAGTTACCTGTTGCCTTAATACTTACATAGTTGTGTATTTTCAAATTTTTATGCTTTCTGATTGCCTCCAGGTAGATATAATCAGGAGATGGGCTTCCCTTTTCACTCTTCCTGAGAAATTTCAAGCGCCACTGTTGGTCATTGTGATGTAACTCAGGATTTAATTTTTGGCTTATTTCCTTTTTAGTCTGCCTGTCACGCTCCACAATCCCCATTCAGGCCTTTTCCCTAGTAATAAACAGTTCAGGGCTGGCTGTGGTCGTTTTGTACTGCCATTTGATTTTTTTTTTTTTTTATTAAAAGTTTTTATTTTGGATTGAGTGAAAGTTTACAGGGCACATCATCAGCTTCACATTCAACCATTCATATAGCTTGTTTCATTACATTGATTATTA
>NW_006408563.1:7459351-7461162 GCF_000296735.1 Chrysochloris asiatica | reverse complement strand
TCTGCCACAAATTCCCCCAGCTGTGAGCCTTCCAACCTTCTAAGTATTCCTTTATATGTGTTTCAGAGTTCCGGGACCATCCCCTGAACCTGCTTGGTTGGGTATTCTGTGTTGTTGTTGGCGGAGCACTCTGCTACACGTCTACTTGATCCGCCATCTTGTTTGTTCTCTCATTTTAGCTTTATTGATGGATGTGTTCTTGGATTTCTCTGATGAAAAATGAAATTAGACAGTTTTTCATATATTTATTGACTATTTGGATACCTTCTTTTGTGATATGTCTGTGAAGTTTTTTTGCATAGTAGTGGTTGTTTTTTGTTTTTTTACAGTTTTTATTATGAGTTATGTGGTAGTTTACATGGTAGAACATTAGTTTTACATTCATCCTATTGAATATTGTTTCATTGCCATTATTACAATCCCCTCATCATCAAACAACCAAAGGGTATATATACCCCGCAAGCCTGCCTCTCGGTCATCAGCATATAGCCCCTTTCCCTCTCTGGTTTTAGAGTCTCCAGCCACTCCATCTCTTCATGTCATCTTCTCTGCCTCCATCGCTGGCATCACTGCTTCTTTGGGTAGGGTCTCGCATTCCGCTCTTCTCCCTTGATGGTCCCAGTGACCTCCACTCCTGGATTGCAAAGTTAACCACACCCCTCCTTTTGCTACAAATTGTCTACCTTTACCTTTCCAACACTCACAGTCAGACCTGATAGTAGTTATTCACTATTGTATCACAAGTGTCCTATCCCCATCTCCTTTCATCAGCCCTGCCCAGACAGATTGGATACTACTCTGTTGAGATTCTACCTTCCTCCGTGCCTTCTGGATCTAGACTCCCTCTTGAAAGCTTGTAAGCCAGTCACTTCTTGTCTTTGTAGTCCCCCCCTTCCCCATTTTGGGTAGCCAATGTCCAAGTTGCCCATCCCTGTCTACTCTGTGTATGGAGGTGGGGGGGGGGAGCAGGAATGATCCTCGCTGTAAAGATTTGTTCCCTCTTTTGAGATACTGCATCCATAGATGAAGGTCAAGTTCATCAAATTGTATCAGATTAGTCTCCCCCTTCCTCCCCCCCCCACTTTCTTCTTCTAGTTGAGCTGTGATCATCCAGCCATTGAAGCCAGGTCAAGTGGATATTATCCGCAAGTGTGGTGTTCTTGTGCATATGCCCTCTCAACTTATCAGCTGGATGCTTCATTCTCCACTCTAGTCCTCTGTGGCTATGTCACTGACTCTGGACCCAAGGGTCCCCAGGTCTTGCCATCCTGCTGGCCAACCAGAACTCCACCCAGGGTTCACAGGAGTTTATTGAACGTAGGTGAACTTAGCTTGCAGCTTCATTGCTGTTTTTCCCTCACTTTTTCTAATTGGTGACCAATATGGTCACCAGTCAGAGATCATATGTCTGCTTGTGTATTCCCATTGAGTCTTAGCCTTGGAAGGGGGTTTGCCCTGAGGGGACCCGACCACTTGCCTTGATGTCTCCTGGGCGAGCAACTTGCTTGTTCTTGCAGTAGTCAGTCGGACTGCTGTTACTGTTTTTTTTATTTTTCCTTCGGTCTCTTTCAAGAAGTATCTTCTGTTCTTCTAGCCGCTCCAGGCTGGTCTCCTTGCCCTTTCGCTCCAGGCTGGTCTCCTTCCCCTGTCTAGTGGAAATTTCCCACTTTAGAAAATTCTGGATGGGGTTCAGGATTCCACCTATGGTCTTAGGCAATACAGAGGCTCCGTAGCAGGCCTCCTTCACTGGGCAAGTTCAAGCCCCATTTTAGGTATTCTAGTCAGTTATTCTTTTAGTAACCAAAGTCGAG
>NW_006408563.1:7456590-7459251 GCF_000296735.1 Chrysochloris asiatica | reverse complement strand
GGTTCCCTCTGTTGGTCTGTTTCTAATTGTTGTAAATGCTGTGTTAATGTGTTAATTTTGGTTTTTCCCTCTTTTTGAATGCATGCATTTATTGAAATAAAATGTCTTCTCAGCTCCGCTTTTGCCGTGGTCCAAAGATTTTGGTATGTTGTGTTTTTGTTCTTATTTGTTTCTAGGAACTTTGTGAATTCATGTTCAATTTCTTCTACTACCCAGTCGCTTTTCAGCAGGGTGTTATTCAGTTTTCATGTATTTGACTTGATTTCCTTGGTCTTCCTATTGTTGATTTCTAGTTTGATAGCATTGTGATCTGAGAAGATGCTTTGTAGTATTTTGATATTTGTAAATTTATGAAGATTTGTTTTGTGGCCTAAAACATGGTCTATTCTGGAGAATGTTCTATGTGCACTCGAAAAGAATATGTATTGTGCAGTTATTGAGTTAAATACACTGTATACATCTATGAGGTCCAGTTGGCTGATTGTGTTATTTAGTTCTTCTGTGTCTTTGTCAAGTTTCTTTATGGTTGTTCTATCCAGTTTTGAAAGTGGTGTATTAAAGGACAAGCAATAAAAGAAATACTGATGAAAATCAAAGACCACAGGCTTTGCTATGGGTTGCATCTCAGTGTAAATATAAACAAAGATCCGCACCATTGGACCAATAGACAACATCCATATAAATGGAGAAAAGATTGATGTTGTCAAATACTTCATTTTTCTTAGATCAACACACATGGAAGCAGCAGTTAGGAAATCAAATTACGTATTGCATTAGGCAAATCTACTGCACAAGACCTCTTGAAAGTGTTGAAGAGCAAAGATGTCAGTTTGAGGACTAAGGTGTGCCTTTACCAAGCCATGATATTTTCAATAACCTCATATACATACAAAAGTTGTACAGTGAATAAGGATGACCATAGAAGAATTGATGAATTTGAGTTATGTTGTTGGAGTAGAATATTGAAAATGCCGTGCACTGCCAAAAGAACAAGTAGATCTATGTTGGAAGAAGTAGACCCAGAGAGCTACTTGGAAGCCAGGATAGCCACATGTTGTCTCTCATACTTTGGACACATTACCAGGAGGGACCAGTCCCTGGAGAAGGATATCATGTTTGGTAAAGTGGAGGGTTGGAAAGAAGAGGAAGACCCCCAACAAGCTGGGTTGGCACAGTGGCAACAGCAATGGTCTCAGGTGTAGAATGATTATGAAGTTGACTCAGAACCGGGCAGTGTTTCGTTTCTGTTGTGCACAGTGTTGCTATGAGTCAGTACCGACTCAATGGCCCTAACAGCAACAACAAATAAAAGAAAGAGCTCCTGATGTGGTCCTGTAGGATCAGTACTGGACTTCAGACCATAGGGTCAGCAGTTCAAAACCACTAGTTACTTCTTGATACAGGATCACTGTGAGCCAGAATCAACTCAGCAGCACTTACCAACAAGAAAGTCGGTTTCAGCCGCAAGGTTTGTGGTTCAAACTTACCAGGTATTCCTTGGAGTTGCAATTCCTATGAGTTGCAACCTACTCGACAGCTATTAACTACAACAACAGCTACAATTGTAGAAAAGGAGTTTTGGTGTGGCACTGTAGGATAAGCATTTCTAACTGCAAGTTTGGTAGTTCTAACTGCTTCTAGGAAACACCCTATACAGGGTTGCTATGAGTCATACCCACTAGATGACACTTAACAGCAACAACAGTAAAAGAAAATTAGAGTATTGAGTTGAAGCATAAAAGGCAGTACGTTTTAAACCAGCTACAGTATTAGTTTGGAAAATTTATGGCATTTAACATGTCACAGAAGAAAGGTGATGCTTTCTGCTCCTGCAAAGACCTAAAAAGCCTCCGAAATCCCATACATGATTGCTATGAGTCGGAATCGACTTGACAACACTTAGCAACAACTAGAAAAGAAACCAGGTAGAAAATTAATGCATTTGTTATTGTGGTAGTCGGCTTCTAAGGTCTTCACCTCTTATTATTCACGCTTGTGTATCATTCCCCCCACCTTGAACCAATAAAATAATGGCAAAGTGATGGTTCGTCATTTCTAAAATTAGATGATAAAGACATTGCAACTTCTATCTTGGTACTCTTTTTTTCTCTGGGATCATTTGCTGTGAGGGAAGCTAGCTGCTATGTCCTGAGCAGCAATACGAAGCAGTTCATATTGTGGAAAGCTGGTTTTTGCCAACCACCACATTATTGAGCTTGGAAGTGAATCCTCCAGCCCAGTAAATAAAGCTTTGATAGGACTATAGCCCCTTTTAAAGACATCTTAACTACAACCTCATGAACAACATGAGATAGTTATCACACACCTACAGGCACTTGTAAATTCTTGACCCTAAGACTATATGAGATAGTAAATGTAAGCTGTTAAGAATTTCAGAGTAATTTCTTATTTAGGGGTAGATAACTAATATGTCATCCATTTCAAGAAAAGAACAAAATAAACCCAAAGAAAAGTGAATGATGAAGGAAACTGTAAGGTTTATTACAGATATACATAATGAAATTCTAAATCTAGGAAATGATCGGGAGCTTCTGACATGGCTAAAAGATAACCACATATTCTGTACCTTTTGAAGAAATTATGTAGTAGTCTTTTTTTTTTTTTTTTTTTGCTAAAAAGTTGAACCTGAATTTGATTTTA
>NW_006408563.1:7453534-7456490 GCF_000296735.1 Chrysochloris asiatica | reverse complement strand
TGATCGGGAGCTTCTGACATGGCTAAAAGATAACAAATATTTCTATACTTAGGGAAAGTTTTTTTTTTCTGTTGTTTTTTTTTTTTTTTTTTGCTAAAAAGTTGAACCTGAATTTGATTTTAGCTCTTTATCTACTATCACCTAAGTGAACAGTGTTGAGTAGGATACTTAGGAAATGCTGACTTCTCTAGTTTTATAATCCCTCTTACTCAAGCTGGTTTGTGATTATTTGTTTATGTTGGCCTTTCCTATAGAACCAGGACATTTTAAGGACAAAGTTATATTTCATTTAACCTCATATACAGAGTCAGACAGCCCGTGATTGGTATCTTGTTGTTAAGTGCTGTTGAGTCAGTTCTAACTCAGCAAATCTGTATAGAGTTTCTGAGACTTTTTAAATCTTTATAGGAGCAGAAGCCTCATCTTTCTCCCACAGAGTGACTGGCAGGCTCAAACAGTGGACCTTGTGATTTGCTGTTCATTGTTTATCTTATTGGTACCTAGGTGGTAGTTATTAAATGTTTATTGAAGCAGCTAGGTTCTATCAGAAAATCTTGAGGCTATGCTTACCTAAAACACTCACTACAAATAATACTGTTTTTAATGAGAGAAATTTATCTTATACTAGGGTTGTAATTGGAGTCCTGGTGTGGCACTGTAGGATAAGTAGTTGACCATAAGGTTGGTTTGAACTGTAATGTTGGTGGTGCATACTCACCAGCGGCTCCTCAGAAACCCTGTACAGGGTTGTTAATGAGTCAGAACCAACTTGATGGCACTTAACAACATGGTTGTTAACATGGGAGAAAGATGAGGTTTTCTGCTCTCGCCAAGATTTAAAAAGCCTCAAAAACCCTATACAGGCTCGCTATGAGTACGAACCCACTCTATGGCACTTAACAACAAAGGTTGTTAAAATTAGATTATGAATATAACTGATAAAATTTTAAAATACAGCTCATGTGTAATTTAAAGGCTGCCCAATATATGATTGTAATATTAATATGTGTGTAAAAGTTTATTTTTGTAAAACTTGAAGGGTAGAGGTGATATTCCGCACCCCCCATCCTTTTTTTGAAAACCTGTAGCTGTATCCCTTGAGAACTAGGTGGAATTTCATGGATCTCTTAATTCCATTACCTTTAAATCCTCCCCAAAGGGAAGCAAATGTTATAAGAAGAGAAAAGCCTCCTGTGCTATAATGTAAAGTTAAATAACCACATGTGGGTAATGGCTACCTTACTAGACAGCATAGTTCTCAGAGTGTAGACTTTCTCCTGTAGTAGTGGGGAGCCATCAAAGGTATTTGAAAAGGAAAGAGGAAAATAAATTTAAATTTAACATCCCATTAGTGGCTCTAGGATAAACACTGGACTGCTTTTCTCAAGTTTGGTGGTTCAAATTCACCATTTGCTCTTTGGAAACCCTATACAGAGTTGCCATGAGTCAGACTCGACTTGATGGCCCATAACAACAACAGGAGGAAACTATGTCATATTCCCAAAGAAAGACTATCTTAAACAGTGGCAAAGAGGACGAATGAACAATTACCTTGAGTGCAAAACCAGTAAACTTAATTTTGTAGTTATTTTACTTATATTCTCATATTAGACCCTGAACAACTTGATGGTAGAGCCTGGACCTAAATAATGATAGTCATCATGCTTTGAGCAGTCGCTAAATACAAAGTGTAATTGAGTGCTTCATATATGATATTGTTATTAGTGCTCTCAATAAATCAGTGAGCCTAGAACTTTCTTATTTGGGGGCAAATAAGTATTAACATTAAAATTAAAAACAATTTGGGGGCAAATAAGTATTAACATTAAAATTAAAAACAATAAAAAAAGTATTAACATTACTTTTAAAACATGGCACATGGCATGTTCTAAGCCCTTGATGTGTATTAGGTTATTTAATTTTCATAACATCCCTATAAGGTGTTTTTGTTAGGTGCCATTGAGTCGGTCCAACTCATAGAAACCCTATGTGCAATAGAGTGAGACACTGGCCAGTCTTGTGCCAACTTCACAGTTGTTGCTATGCTTGAGCCCATTGCTGCTACCACTGTGCCAGTCCATCTTGTTAGGAGCCTTCGTCTTATTTGCTTATCCTCCACTTCTAAGCATGATATCTTTCTCCAGGGATTGATCCCACTGGATAATATTCGTTAACTATGAGAGACAAAGTCTTGTCATGCTGACTTCTATGGTGCATTCTGGCTGTACTTTTTTCAACATAGATTTGTTTGTTCTTCAGGAAATCTATGTTACTTTTAATATTCTTTTCCAAAACCATAATTTAAATGCATCAATGTTTCTATGGTCTTTTCCCTGTAGGATAGAGACTGTTGATACCTTCATTTAATAAACTGGGAATATCAGCAATCCTCAGTTTTAGAAACTGAAATGCACTTATTCAAGTAAGTGACAGAACAAGGATGAAAGAGTATATAGTTTGACCTCAACACTCATGTAATACTTAATGCATTTCTACTGTGTTGATAAATATACAAATGGGAGATAGACTGTACTGTGATGTTTCAACTTGTCACGCTGGCATTAACCATGAAAATGACTAAGGCTGAGATCTAGTTAATACTGTTTTTGGGTGTGTGGTAATCTTTCATTTTATAGCTTTTAGAAGCAAAGTATGACTGTATGGTATGTGGCTCTTTTGTATATTAAATTTTTTGTGGTATTGGGTTGATTAATACTGACTAAATTCCCATAAAATCTTTTTTGTCCACTAAAATTCCACTTTATTTGTGGTCATACATCAAAGGTAGTGTTGTGGAAAGAGTTCACATTGAATTCATACACCCTTGAGTTTTCATCCCAGCAGTATAATTTATTAGGTATATACATGATCTTGCACAAATTTTATCATCTTCTTGTTGTCAGGTGCTGCTGAGTAGGTTCCAATGCGTAGTGACCCTGTGTAGGGTTTCCAAGGA
>NW_006408563.1:7446288-7453434 GCF_000296735.1 Chrysochloris asiatica | reverse complement strand
ATTCTGAGCAGATAATCTGAGAAGCTGGGTTCTATGAAGAAAAATGTGGCATCAGGATTGGAGGAAGACTCATTAACAACCTGCAATATGCAGATAATATAACCTTGCTTCCTGAAAGTGAAGAGGGCTTAAAACATTTACTGATGAAGATCAAAGAACACATTCTTTGGTATGGATTACATCTCAATGTAAAGAAAACAAAAATCCTCACCACTGGACTAATAAACAACATTATTATCCAAAGAGAAAAGATTGAAGTTGTCAAGGACTTCATTCTTCCTGGATCAACTATCAACACTCATGGAAACAGCAGTCAAGAAATCAAACGACGTATTGCATTAGGCCAATCTGCTGCACAAGACCTTTTGGAAATGTTGAAGAACAAAGATGTCAGCTTGAGGACTAAGGTGCGCCTGAACCAACCATGGTATTTTGAGTAGCCTCATATGCATGCGAAAGCTGGACAGTGAATAAGGAAGACCGTAGAGGAATTGATGCTTTTGAGTTATGGTGTTCGAGGAGAATATTGAAAGTGTCATGGGCTGCCAAAAGAGCCAATAGATTGGTTTTGGAAGAAGTGCAGCCAGAGTACTCCTTGGAGACCAAGATGGCCAAATTTCATCTCTCCTACTTTGGACATATTGTCAGGAGGGACCAGTTGCTGGAGAAGGATGTCATGTTTGGTAAGGTCAGAGAGAAAGAGGAATACCCCCAACGAGATGGATTGGCCAAGTGGCAGCATTGATGGATTCAAGCATGGTAACAGTAGTGAGGTTGGCCCAGGATCAGGCAGTGTTTCATTCTTCTGTGCATAAGGTTGCTATGAGTTGGTACCGACTCGACGGCACCTAACAACAACCACAACAACAACAATCAGTTATAAGCAGAAGACAGACTTACAAGGTTTCTATGGTGATAATTCTGGCTATTCCTTTTTCTTCCTCTCAAGTGTCTATTTTACAATGGTATCCAAGGGAAACCAAGATTAATTCAAAAGAAAGCCAAGCATCTTAACATTATTCCCCCCCTTTTACCCATCCAAACCATGCCTCAATCCTGTATCCCAGAGCCCTGTTGTTCCAAGATTGTACATACATCATTATCTACCTCTGTCCCGTGAGTCCATGCAAACCTGCCTAACTGTTTTCCTATCCACTTTGTTTTTCCACTCACCTTCCCCTTCTTGTGTATTGCCCCCCTCCCAAGCACCTAAACTATCCTGTGTCTCTTCCCTACCTTCTGCTCCACCTTCTCCTCCGCCTCCTCAACCCACCCCTTACATCCTGGTAACCAGCAAATAATTTTTTTTTCCCCTTCCCTTTTAGTATGGGTTCTTTTTCTTAGCCTTTTTACAACAGTGGTCTGCATAGAAGTGTTTTGTAATTTTTCTTTTTCACACTGATTTATAGTACATTTTTTTTGAATGATGCCTTTGTTGGATTCTTATAGTGGGAATATCTTCTCCCATCTAGTGGATTGTTGTATTGCTTGTCTTTTGGCACAATAATGCTGCCGAACATAGCAACCTGAACCCAGTGGATTATTTACACCAATAAGAAAATAGTATCATGATGTTGGGCTTTCAGGTCTATTATAATTGTGTTTCAGGGTTCAGGTTGCATTTAGGTATGCTTCCCCTATATTTATTCTGGCGCCAGGTTCAAGGGACAATAGCTCTCTTGGCCGTATTTCTTGTAGAGGATAAAGAGACCAGATTAAACTTCACAAACATATTTAAATTCTGTGTGGTGGTTCAGAGTCCTGGTGTGCGTCTTGGAGTTAATGCACTGGATTGCAGAGTTGGTTTGAACTGCAAGGTTGGCAGTTCAAGCTCACCATCCACTCCTTGGAAACCCTATGCAGGGTCATTATGGGTTGGAACTGACTCAACGGCCCTTAACAACAACAACAACAACAACAACAACATATAGTCTGTGGGCTAGGTGTTCCCCACCCCTACCGTATAGATTTTCCAAGGAGCAGCTAGTGGATTTGAGCCATCAACCTTGTGGTTAGCAGTCATTGGGATCTCTGTGGACATCAGGAGGAGGAACAAATCCACTAAGTCTGTGCAGGCTAATGTCCAGTGGCTGAAGGTGTACTATTCCAAGCTCATCCTATTCCCCTGGAAGCCTTCTGCCCCCAAGAAGGGAGATAGCTCTGCAGAAGAACTCAAACTGGCCAATCAACTGATTAGGCCAGTGAAGCCCATCCAAAACATCTACAAAGAAAAAGCCCAGGTCACCACTTAGGAAGCGAAGGACTTCAAAACATCTGCTAATCAAGACTTTTGGCCCATGCCCACAATGGCTCTTCGGCATCCCGTAAAAGAGGGCCACGAAGGCAGCAGAGCAGGAAATGGAGAAGAAAAAGTAAACCTCTGTTGTCAGGGACCCTAAATAAAAGCAGTGAAGTCTCTCCTCTGGTGGTGTTAAAAAAAAAGAGGATTTGCTTCTCAGAAACCCTATACAGGGTCAGTCCGAGTTGGAAATGACTTCATGGCACATGGCGACAGCAGCATGTTTGGAATCAGATGATGAAATTAAATTTCAATAGCCCTTTATTGTTAAAGATATAAAAGAAGATGCTTGTAGATCAAGGTTTGATGCCTTATACTATCTGAATATAAATTTTCAGCTTGGTATACTTGTTTATTCTCCATTTTTACTCAGAGGCCTTGATGTTGAAAAACTTATTTGATTTCTTCTGGGGTGGATAATTAATTTTTTGGAGTCCTGGTGTGGAGCTATAGGATAAGCACTGGACTGCTAACCACAAGGTCTGTGGTTCAAACCCAGCAGCCACTCATTAGAAACCCTATACAGTATCACTTTGAGTTGGAACAGATTCGTTAGCATTTCACAACAATTTTTTATGTGGCAGTTGTATTCTAGTCATTTAAAAACCTGTTAAGATTTGGTGAGTTATGTGAAATAACTATAAAACCTGCCTTATGATATCCTTTGAAGGTGTCAGAAGTTAAGCAAGGGTTAACAAATCAAAACCAAACTCACTGCTATCTTAGTTAATTGCGACTCATAGGGAGTCCTTTATACTTTTTGAAGACTAAATCTTTATGAGATAAGGTGGTCATCTTTCTCCTTCGAAGCAGCTGCTTGACTTGAACCACCAATGTTGTGGTTAGCATCCCAACACCTCTTATCTCCTCACCAGCTATTATTAAAAAGAATAGGAGTCACTATATAATGTACTACTTATTTTATATACCAGTTGGAAAAAATGTTAACAATGAACTTGTTAATTCATGATGTATGAATCAATCATATCAGTTTTGCACTGTTTGGAAATTTCTTTCTTTTCCAAGGGATTTGGCAGTTTTCTTCTTTTGTCTTTATTTGTATTGCTTGGAATTTGATAGGTAATCCTTTTGCATGTATTCTAGTTTCATCTATTTGAGGATATTTCCATTTTCTCAAATCTGTAAAGCACTTAGCGATTTTGAAAAAGAACAGAATTGTTATCATTCCTACAGGAATGAATATTTGCTTCATTAATGTCAAATTATATACAGCTGCTTAGTTTTCATGCTTTTCTCTGCCCAGTAATTTTCCATTTCAGTGATGGATCATAGTATGATTAAAAATATTTTATTATGGTGAAAATATATGTAACAAAATTTATGTCATTTCAGTAATTTTTACATGTTCATTCAGTGACATTGATTAACATTTTTCAAGCTGTGCCTCTAATCTTGCTGTTCTTTCCCAGATCATTCCACTACCATTAACATAACCTCAGTGCTTCTTAAGCAAAAACTCTCTTACTCCTTGTTTCCTACTGCCAGTGACTCATAAGCTTTATTTTCTGTATATTTGCTTATTTCATGTAAATGTCATCATATAATAATTGTTCTTTTGTAACTGACTTATTATGCTCAGCATGATGTTTTCAGGATCATTCATGTAGTAGCATGCATCAGGACTTCATTCTTCGTTGTGGCTAAGTAATATCCCATTGTATGTATACCATATTTTGTTTATCTGTTCCTATGTTGATAGGCATTTCATTTTGCTTTTATTTTGGCTACTGTGAAAAGCGCTACATTGAACACTGGTGGCTTCTATAGTATCATTTATTTTGGAAGACATTTTGAGCAGCAATTAAACTCTGCATATAAATCTATATGAGGATTATCAATATGGACCGCTATTACCAGGTTTGCACATGCAGTGGATAATAGTTCATTACCAGCTGCCTCTTAGAGCAACTGTAGCATGCATTTTGATTTCACAGATGTCAGAATGTAAAAAATATTTTATTAAAATCAAATAAACATGATGTAAAAAATGACCTGACAGTTTTAAAAAAGAAATAACAATGCCTAAAAATGGGAAAAATATTATTTAAAAGATAATTAACGAGGTTAAATTAGGCATAGTTGAAGAAAGGAGGATTAGAAAATTGAAAAATAGATCAAAAGAAGTCTGTTAGAATATATCCTAGACTGTCAAAGATAGGGGAACAATGAGAAGCTTAATGATGGAAGCCAAAGTATAGTGTATTGACTTAAGGAAATGACTTGTCAGTCTAAAATTTCCAGCCGAGTGAAACTTCAAGGAGGATGAATAAAGCCATTAACAACAACAACAACAAAATCCCAAAACAGTTAAAATTCATTTGGAAGGTTTAACCATTTTAAATTTGTATGCACCTAGTAATATAATTTCAAAAGAAATAAAGCAAAGATTGAGAGAAATGGACAAATCATAGCCTAGTAATTTTTTTTAAAAAAGCTTTTTTGGGAACATTTTATTATGCCTTAGATGGAAAATTTACAAGCAAATTTTCTGAATTCACACACAGAATGTTGTTCTGTGACATAGGTTACAATTCCTGCAATGTGTTTGCATTTTCCTCATTTTCAACTTGGGTTCTCTGTTTCCTGTAGTCTGGTACCCTGTTCCTCCCTGCCTTCTCATCATTGGTTTGGGCATATGTTGCCCTTTTGGTCACATACAGTTGATTGTCTCAAAGAACACGTTTCTCATAAGAATTACTGTCTGTTTTATAGATCAGTCTATTTGGTTGAGATGTGGCCTCTAGAAATGACTTTAGTTAAAGGTTAAAAAAATAATTTAAGACACAGTCTTGGGAGTTCTTCCAGTCTCTATCTTACTCATGAATCTGGTGTGTGTGTGTGTTTTTAATGTTTTATTGTGAATTATGTGATAGTTTACATGGGAGAATATTAGTTTTACATTCATCCTATCCTATATCGTTTCATTGCCATGGTTACAATCCCCTCCATACATCATCAACCAACCAAAGGGTTTACCCTGCAAGCCTGCCCCTAGTCATCAGCACACAGCCCCTCTCTCTTTCTTTGTCTAAAGTCCCCAAATGCTCCATCTCTCCACGTCATTGTCTCTGTCTCCATCGCTGGCGTCACTGCTTCTCTGGGTAGGGTCCCACTCTCTGCTTTTCTCCCTTGGTGGTCCAAGGGACTTCCAGTCCTAGACTGCAAACTTAATCACTCCCTTCCTTATTACAAAATGTCTACCTTTACATTTCCAACCCTCACAATCAGTCCTGATAACAGTTATTCACTATTGTATCACAAGAGACCTAACTGCATTTCCTTTCATCAGCCCTGCCTAGACAGATTGGATACTACTCAGTGGAGATTCTACCTTCCTCCACGCCCTCTGGATCTAGGGAATCTCTTGAAAGCTTGTAAACCTTTGTTGTCTCCCCCCTCCCCCACTTTGGGTAGCCAGTGTCCAAGTTGCCCATCTCTGTCTACTCTGTGTATGGAGGGGGTAGGAATGATCCTTGCTGTAAAGATTTATTCCCTCTCTTGAGATACTGCATCCATAGGTGTAGGTCAAGTTCATCAAGTTGTATCAGATTACTCTTTTTTCCTCTTTTTTCTTTTTCTAGTTGAGCTCTGATCATCCAGTCATTGAAGCCAGGTCAAGTGGGTATTATCTGCAAGTGTGGGTGTTCTTGTGCATATGCCCTCTTTTCTTATCAGCTGGATGCTTCACTCTCCACTCTAGTCCTCTGTGGCTATGTCACTGACTCTGGGCTGAAGAGTGCCCAGGTCTTGCCACCTTGCTGGCCAACCAGGGCTCCACCCGGGTTCATAGGAATGTTGTAGGACTTAGCATGCAGCTTCATTGCTGTTTTTCCCTCACTTACCCTTAGCGGTGACAAAGGTGGTCACCAATCAGAGCGTGTATTCCCACTGAGTCTTAGTCTTGGAAGGGGGTTTGCTCTGAGGGGACCCGGCCACTTGCTTTGCTGGCTTCTGGGTGAGTAACTTGCTTGTTCCTGTAGTAATCAGTCGGTCTGCCTATATTGTTTTGTATTCTTCCTGTTGGTCTTTCTTTCAAGAAGTATCTTCTGTTCTAGCCGCTCCAGGCTAGTCTGCCCATCCTTTCAAGTGGAAATTTCCCACTTCTGAAGATTCTGGATGGTGTTCAGGATTCCACCTATAGTTTTACGTAATGCAGAGGCTCCACAGGAAGCCTTCTTCACTGGGCACATTGTAGCCCCATTTTAGGTATTCCAATCAGTTATAGGCAGAAGACGGACTTACAAGCTTTCTGTGGCAATATTTCTGGCTATTCCTTTCTCTCCCCCTCCAGTGTCTATTTTATAATTGTATGCCAGGGTAACCAAGATTCAAAAGACAACCAAGCTTTTTAACATTATTTCCCCCCTTTTACCCATTCAAACCATGTCTCAATCCCTATATCCCAGAGCCCTGTTGTTCCAAAGTTGTGCATAAGTCATTCTTTACCTCTGTCCCACTTAGCCCATGCAAAACTGCCTAATTGTTCTCCCATCCACTTTGTTCTTCAATTTCCCTCCCCCTTCTTGTATATTGCCACCCTCCCCAGAACCCAAACTATCCAGTGTTTATTCCCTGCCCTGTGCTCTCCCTTCACCCCACTGCCCACATCCCAGCAACCGGCAAAGAATCCTTTACCCCCCTTTAGTATGGGTTTTTTTTTCTTAGTCTTTTACAGTAGTGGTCCTATGCAGTATTTCTCCTTTTGTAACTGACTAATTTCACTTAACATAATGTCCTCAAGGTTCTTCCATGTTAAGCGGTGGCTTGAAACTTCTTGTTATTCTTCAAGTAGCATAATATTCCATTGTGTGTATGTACCACAGTTT
>NW_006408563.1:7445455-7446188 GCF_000296735.1 Chrysochloris asiatica | reverse complement strand
CTATATAGGGTTTCCCAGGAGGTTTGATCTGCTGACCTTGTGGTTAGCAGCTCAGTGCTTATTCTACAGCGCCATACCAGGACTCCACCATACTTAGGTACCAATTTTTAAAAATTTATTTAAAATAGTTACTCAGTTTTCTAGGAGAACTCGACTTACTAAGCACATGGTAGCCCTGACCTTTGTTCTTTGAACTAGATAGACTACAGAGTTTCTATCTGACTGTTTTGTGTTTAACTCTTTTTACAGGATGTAGTCTGCTTTATTAGGATGGAACATTGATGGAGTTCTGTCCTGAGTAAATATGAATGAATGAAGGAATAAATTAATGACGCTCTAGTTGGAAAAGAAACAACAAGTAATAAAGACCCTGAGAAAATTTCTCACAGGAGTAGTTCTATTTCTGAAATATTTTCATTTTGTTTCTCAGTGATTATGTAGATAGTGGCAATTTATGAGTTGATTTGGAACAGTGTATTAATAGAAAAGCAAATACACAAAAGGTCAACAGTCTCTGTATATTCTGGGAACATTCTTTTAGATTCTGATTTGTAGTGTAATGCTTTTATTTTAGGGAAATAAATTATTTGAGTTCCCTTTAGCCAAGAGCCATGTTTAAGCAGTGATATTGATTCATTAAGTAGTTCTGATTCCTGAGTAAGATGTTGAAATTTGACTGGAATAAAGGGTTGAAAGCATGAGTTAAAAAATTGAACATTCCTTTTTTTTCTTT
>NW_006408563.1:7432926-7439332 GCF_000296735.1 Chrysochloris asiatica | reverse complement strand
ACAACGACAACAACAACAGCTTTTAGTCTGTTTTTGTCTTTGTGTGTAAGATGTGTCTCTTACAGTCAGCATATTGGAAGGATCTTGTTTTCTTATTCAGTCTGCCATTCTCTGTCTCTTCACCGGTGTATTCAATCCATTGACATTCATTGTAATTATTGATAGGTATGAATTAATTGGTGCCATTATATTAATTTTTTGGTAGTGCTGTTCATTCCTTTGTTCTGCATGCTTTCTTGTGTTTTTTGTGCTATTTCTTGTTGGTTTCCTCTTAGTTTTCATGTTTTGCTTGGAAATTTGTTTTCATGGTAAGTTGTGAAGTATTAACTTTCTTTGGGGTTACCTTATAGTCTATTAACTTTTCTCTCCATTTAACAGACTCTGTTGTGTCCTGTAATCTACCTGACATCCTCACTACCTGGATCTCTGATTTTACATTTATCCCTTCTTTGACATTGATATTATTTTGATCTTCAGTTGACCTCCCAGCTCTTTTGAAATTGTTGTTGTAGTTTTGTTCTGTTCTGAACTCTGCTATCTGTCAAATGAGTTCTTGGTGGTGTTGCCACGCCTGTCAGTCTCTGGTTTTTGTCTGTTCTTGTTCATTTTCAGGACAAAGAACTCCCTTTAGGATGTTTTGATGTGTTGAATTGGTTTTGACAAAATTTCTTCTATTCTATTTATCCTGGAATGTTTTGATTGTACCATCATATTTGATTGATTGAGAGTTTTGTTGGATAGATGATTCTTGGTTGGCAGTTTTTTTCTTTTAGAGTTTTGTATATATCTCCCCATTGCCTTCTTGCCTGCATGGTTTCTGCTGAGAAGTCAGAGCTTAATCTGATTTCCTTGTGTTTGTAAGTGACACTTCTCTTTTCCCTGGCCGCTTTTAGGATTCTCTCCTTGTCTTTTATTTTGGAGAGCTTGATTATTATTATATCTTGGTGACTTTCTTCTGGGCTCTGTCCTTTCTGGGGTATGTTTGGCTTCTTGAATGTTTATCGTCTCATCTTTCAAGTTGGTAAGGAAATTTTCTTCCAGAAGCTCTTCAACTATCTCCTATGTGGACTTCTGTGATTCTTCCTGTTCTGGGATGCCAGTAGTTTTTAAGTTGTTCCTCTTCATGTTCTCCAGCATGAATCTTAAACTCTCTTTAGATTTTTTTATCCTGCTCTTCTATCGTAGCAGTATTGAGAGATTTGTCTTCCAGCTCGATTGTTATGGCTTCCATATCTTCTATTCTGCTCATTTCCACTTTCAGTGTATTTTCCATTTCTTATATTTTATTATTATTCACCTGGACCTCTTTTTGCAGGTTTTGAATTGTTTCCAATGCTGTATCATTCTTGTTTGATTGCTCTTGTAGTACTTTCCTGACTTCTTCTTTGTTTTCCTCCACCCCTTTTCGGAGCATTTGAATTTGCTTCCATGTCATTCTTCTGAATTCTTTCTCAGGCAAATCCAAAACCTCCTCTTGCTCTTCTGGGAGGCTCACTTACTCTTTTCTGTTTTTAGACATGTTTTGAGGTCTTTTGTTGTGTTTTGTTTGTCATTTCCAGTAGTTAAGTGGGTTTTTTAATGCTTAAATGCATATTTGTTGTTGTGTTATTAAGCTTCCTGGCTGTCTCCTGGTGGATATGATCAGGAGATATGCTTCCCTTTTTGCATGTAATGCTTAGCAGCTATTATTGGCTCTTGTCTCAATGGTGGAATATTATGGGGTATGCTTGTAGCTTGGCTATATGGCCAAATTGCTGACTCTTCTTGGGTAATGTAGGGAGAAAAAACTCCCACCTCCAGGAAAAATGTGTGATCAAAAGGACCACAAGCAGAAGCAATGTAAAACTGTGGCCAACTGTCCAATCGCCTTGCTACACAGGCGGTGTGTGTGCACTGTAGAAGCCTGCAACTGTGGGTGAGGGGTTTCTGCTCTCTCAGGCCCCTCCTCTAGTCACCTCTGTAGAGGTGCATAGATAGATATTGAGAAGTTAATGGGAGAAAGATTGTTTCTATTTTTGTCTGTGATGATCCAGTGCTCCAGTTACTGTTCATATATACCAGCACTTAGTTTGATAAATCTTCTCACTTTTAGCCATCCTAGTGGGTGTGTAATGGTATCTTGTTTTTTAAAATAATTTATTGTGCTAAAATATATTTTAAATAATTAGCCATTTTAATAATTTTTAAAGCATACAATTTGCTGACATGAATTACAGTTGATATGTTGTGCAATCACAGCCCTCATTTCTAAAAGTATTTCATTATCCCAAAGATAAACTTAGTTCCCCTTAAACAATGCCATTTGGTTTTAGTTTGCATTTGACTGGATATTTAATGATGATGAATATGTGTCCATGTGTTTCTCAGCCATTTGAGTATTTCCTTTTGTGACATATAGGCGTAACTCTCTTCATTGTGTTCAGCAGATAATGCATATTTTGCTAATGGATGGTTTGTGGCAGTCTGTGTTGAGCAAGTCTATATGTACCATTTTTCCAACCACATGTTCGCACTTCATATCTCTGACACATTTAGGTATTTCTCAGATTCCATACTCTTTCATAATGATGATGTTGCTTATTTAATAAAACTACCAAAGCCAAACCCACTGCCATCAAATTGATTCTGACTCATAGCTACTTAGGCACTGGGAAACCAAAAATTTAGTGTGACTCACTTTATTGTGGTACTAATTTTATTGCAGTATTCTGGGGTCAAACATCAATATCTCTGAGATATACCTATTTCTGAGTCATGACAATTTTTAAGGAGTCCTGGTATCACTGTAGGATGGATAAGCACTGGACTGCAAGGTCAGGAGTTCAAACCCACCAGCCACTACACTGGAGAACGATGAGACTTTTCTTTTCTCGTAAAGATTTATAGGCATGGAAACTCAATACAGGGTCACTGTGAGTTTTAATTAATTTGATGGCAGTGGATATACCACTGTTAAATTGGATTGTTGCCCTTTTGTTACTGATTTGCACATCGTTTGTCAGATACATTGAAAACATTTTACCAATTATGTGGTTTGCCTTATCAGTTTGTTAATGGTGCATTTTGATGAACAGAAATTTTAAATTCTGATTAAGACTGGTTATCAATTTTTTTGGTGTCCTAAGAAATCTTTGCCTACTGCAAAATTGCAATTTTAATCTCCTATATTTTCTTCTAGAAGATTTTGGGTTTTGTGTTTAGATTAATTATCTATATCCAATTTAGTTTTATTGATACATTTTATACCTCCCATTAATTGAAGAAATATTTCTTGAGTATCTGCTCAGTGTGAGACACTTTCTTGGTACTTGGTATTTATTAGTGAACAAAATGTTAAAAAGTCTCTTCCCTGGTGAAGACTACATTCTAGTAAAATTGGCAGACAATAGATGAGAACTAGTTAGTAAATTGTAGAGTATATTAAAAGGTGTTAGAAGAACCATGAGAGGAAACCATGATAGACTAAGGTATAAAGGGCAGTGAGAAGGTTTGTAATTTGAGATCAGGGTGGTAAAAGTATACCTCATTGAGGATCTTCCATTTAAGAAATGATGTAAAGAAATGAGGGAGTTAGTCAATTTGTAGCTCTCTGGAGGAAGAGTATTTTGGGCAGAGAAAACAAGTGGTGGAAAGGCCTTAAGATGGGAGCATGTCTGTCTTGTTTCAGTAATAATGTTGAGCGTGGTATAGGGTGGTGGTTGTTCTTAAGTACCATTGAGTCAATTCTGACTCTTAATAATCCTATATAGTGAGGAAATATGGGTAAGTAGATTACTTTTAGAATACTGTTATGACTCAACGCTTTCTCTGAGTTACATAGGTCACCATTTGTAGATTTGTAATTATATTTAAAAGGGAGTACTGGTGTGACACTGTGGGTTAATGCGATGGACTGCAAAGTTGGTTTCATCTGTAAGGATGGTGGTTCACACTCATCAGTTGCTTCTCGGAAACCCTAAACAGGGTCGCTATGGGTCGGAACTGAGTCGGTGGCACTTAACAACAACAGGGTATTTAATACACATTTCAGAACAGCCTTTATGTTTTCCTGAATATCACTTGTTGTTGTTGTTGTTGTTAAGTGCTGTCGAGTTGGTTCCGACCCATAGCGACCCTGTACAGGGTTTCCGAGGGTGTAAATCTTTACGGGAGTAGAAAGCCTCATCTTTCTCCCGCGGAGTAGCTGGTAGTTTCGAACTGCTGACCTTAAGGTTCGCAGCCCAATTCGTAACCACTACGCTGTCAGAGCTCCTTAGAGATTTCATATTACTGCTTCTTTAGACATACTGCCTCTTATCTGCCTAATATAGGAGTGAAACATTTTGTTTTTCTGACAGGTATACTTAACATGATAATTGTTTTGTTATTTCAGAAAGATCCTGATTACCTGAAGTTATGGTTGGACAGTTTTGTTTCTAGTTATGAACAATTCTTAGATGTTGACTTTGAAAAGCTGCCTACCAGGTATGTAGAATGCATTAATTTCCTTATTTGGGATCAGTTTATTTTTTTTGCACATGAGATTTCATAGATGACATATTACTAGGATGGCAACTATGTAGCACAAGCCATATTTCTGTGTAATCCTGTTCTCATAGTACATATTACTAACTAATAGCAATCTTTCTTGCTGATAACTATACGTGGCTTTTTGATGCCTCAGTATTTTTGGTAAATCACTACTAATAAATTGTTATTGGGCATGCAAGTTGGAACTTAATTGCCATTCCTGGACTTAGAAACTATCTTGGAGGATTTTAAAAAATCATTAAATGAAGAAAATGTTCAAATTATATTGAAAGGTGTGACTGAAAGTACAAATCTTTTTTCTTCTACTTCTCCATCTACCAGAGTTCCCCTACTTTTACAGTTCTCAGGACCACTATCTGGATGTAGTTTTTTTGTATTTTAGGCCATCTTGAATGACTTGTAGTTGTTAGTCAGGCAAGAAAGGTTGACTGGGATAAGAAACAGGAGAAATTGAGAGGCTTTTAACTACAAAAGGACCTCCATTATGGAGATGTGTCATAGTGGAAAATGGGTGGTAGTTGATGATAAGTATAATTCTAGAGAGTTAAAGAAACTGCAAAGATGAGGAAAATGTGTTTGTTGTTTGGGATAGAGCTAGGAAGTAAGAGGGTGGTAGGTACAGGAGGGAGTCCTTGTGTGGCGCTGAAACAACTACATATAGGTGAGTTAAATCTGGAAAATCAAATAAGGACCAGATTGTGAAGAACCATGCATACAAATGTTAAAATGAATTTTTGTATTTTTTAAACGGAGGATAGGGGAGCTACTAAGGGATTTTCTATATGACAGTGAGATAAGTTTGTTTTTCAAAGTCACTTTAATGGCATTTTGAAGGTTGGATTGGAGAGAGATGAGACAAAGAAAGACAATTCAATCAGGAGGCAATTATAATAGTCCAGAGGAGAGATCATCAATTAGGACTTTGAATCATGGCACTTAACTCAAGAAGGATATGGTTGTGTTCAGCAGACTTCCTGGGCTTAGATGGCATTTCTCTTGGCCTAGGTGTTATTTGTGTCACAGGTCTCAATCTAGAAGTAGTTCTTGGAGGCCCTTGATGGCGCTGGTTTCAGTGTCTGTTAGGACCACAGGGCGTGGTGACTTGGTTAAATGCTGGTCTGGGTTTAGTGGTTGGTAATCTATTTAAATTATATTACATTTTTATAGTTTAAAAATATATTTCAGAGCATTTTCACATCAATTTTCTAATTTATAGCTCTGAAATAAGGCAGATAATATTACAATTTTATACATTTGGGAACTTTAGAGAGAAATGTTACAGAAATAGGACTTAGTACCCAGGTCTTCTGACTTTGAACTGAGATAGAGATTTTTATTGCAAGAGACACACTTTAGGATCCAGTCACATTTGATGTGGCTTTTTCCGTTAAAGAACCATGTAGCCTTCTAGCACAGAAATCAGTTTTCAAAAAATATTTACATAGTACTTGAAAATATTTTTCACTTCATGTTCAAACTTGGTCAGCATTCACCTTTTTATCTTTTCTTCTATAAAGATTTTATTTTTGATTGTTGGTGTATATATATATATATGTGTGTGTGTGTGTGTGTGTATATATATATAGGGAGTCCTGGTGTGGGTTAAGGCACCTCTGGGTTAATGCACCAGACTGCAAAGCCGTTTGAACTGCAAGGTCAGTGGCTCAAGCTCACCAGCTGCTCCTTGGAAACCCTATACAGGGTCACTATGGTTCGGAACCAACTCGACGACACTTCACAACAACAACAACACATATATATATTGGGAGTCCTTGTGTGGCAATGTGGGTTAATGCACCAGACTGCAAAGCCGTTTGAACTGCAAGGTCAGTGGTTCAAGCTCACCAGCTGCTCCTTGAAAACCCTATACAGGGTC
>NW_006408563.1:7429082-7432146 GCF_000296735.1 Chrysochloris asiatica | reverse complement strand
CCACATTCTGCAAGGTCACATCCTGTCTGCCAGCACACAGCCTTTCTCTTTCCATGAGTCTAGAGACCTCAGCTACTCTATCTCTCCTTGCCATCACTTCTGCCTCCATCTCTGGTGTCGCTACTTCTCTGGATAGGGTCCCATGTTCTGCTCATGCTCTTCTCCTTTGCTGTTCCTGGACTGTAAGATTAACTACTCCCCCCCTTATGTTACAAAATTTCTACCTTTACAGTTGTGACAATTGCAGTTAGTCATGATATATTCAGTATTGAATCACAAGAATCTTATCCCCATCTCCTTTCACCAGATCCATATAGACAAGATGGAAACTATTTAGTGGGGATTCTACCTTCCCATGTACATTCTGAAACTAAACTCTCTCTTGTAAACTTGTAAGTCAGTCACTTCATGACTTTATAGTGACCCCATTTTAGGTAACCCGTCCTTATCAACTCTGTGTAGGTAAGTGGTAGGTTTGATCTTTGATGTGAAGACTCTTCCCCTCTCAGCTGGCATTTTGAACTACTCTGTCTATAAGTATAGGTCAAGTTCATCAAATTGTTCCAATTTACACTTGTGTCCTTTATCAAAGTTCTTTATCTTCCTCTAGTTGAGTTCTGATCGTAAAACCATTGAAGCTAGGTAAAATGGGTGCTGTATGCAAGTTTGGGCAGTCTTGTGTGTCTCCCCTCACTTCATATTAGCTGGACACTTCACTCTCAGTTCTAGCCCTCTGTGGCTAGGTCCTTTTTCTTGGGCTTACTAGTCCCCAGGTCTCGCCATACTTTGGACCAACAAGCCCTTCCTCTTCTCTCTCTCATCTCTAGGTCGATGGCTGTCTATGGAACATGGTCAAACTCAACCCATATCTTCATTACTGACTTTCCCCCACTTCCACTCACCAGTAGACCAACGTGGTTGCTAGCAAGCTTACATGCCTGCTCATGTGTTTCCTTTGCGTTTCAGTCTCGGAAGAGGGTTTGTCCTGAAGGGACTTGATTGCTTGCTTTGATGGCTCCATGGCAGACAACTTGCTTGTTCTTGTAGTAGCCATTCAGACTGCCATTTTTGTTTTTGATTTTTCCTGCTGGTCTTTCTTTCCACAAGTATCTTCTGTTACTCTTGCTGCTCCATGTTGGTCTGCATGTCCTTTCAAATGGAAATGTCCCACCTCAGAAGATTCTGGATGGGGCTCAGGATTCCACCTAAATCCTATACACTACAAAGGCTCATCATGAAGCCTGTTTCACTGGACAAGGTCTCTAACCCCTTTTAGGTATTCAAATCAGTTATAGGCTAAAGGCGGGCTTACAAGCTTTTTTTAATCATATTTCCCAATGTTCCTTTGTGTCCCTTGCAAGGTTTTTATTTCATTTATAAATGGTGTGTACACATCAAAAAATGACACCAAACCATGCCTCCCATAGCACTTTCTATTCAGCTAGGTTCAGTAGTTCATTGCAGTGGTCACATAGAGTTCAGAAACCATACTCACAGGTATAGGATTTATTAGTGAAGTTAACTGGATACTGTAGTTCAGGGGCAGAAATGCTCAATTCATTCAGTCAGAACAGCCTCTACTCAACCATTTTCATAGGTAGGCCTCTACCTACCTGGGCAATTTTGTAAAGCTCTTTTAGGACTGCCAATAAATGCCCACAGGCCACTCCAACATAAGTTGGAGGTGAGACTTATAATGATTCTAGCTCCATGGATCAGCAAACCTAGCTCCTTCAATTAAATGCCGACGGGCACTTCACTCTGCAAGCAAATCTTCTGCTTACAGTCGCTCAACTTTAGTTACACTATGGACTGGGAAGCCCACTGCGTTGTCTCATGCTCTGGCTCTTTGTTCTGTTGCTGCTGCTCTGCCACTCCTCTTATATTATACCTTTCTCTAAGTTGAGGAGATTTCAATGCACAGAGATTTCAGGGTCCAAAGGATGAGCTCCTCTCCTGTGTCTTCCTCTTTGATGGTAGTGAGCTCCACCTCCTTCCTGCTTTTGATATGATTCATTGTGGACTCATGTTAGAGTTTCAAGTTTTTAAAATTACAATTAACTGTGTTAACATCCACAGCTGAATCATGTCATTCTATTAGTATCTTCTCCCACCTTCTCTTACAATCAGGAGAAGAGTCGTTTGGTGGGAGTTACAAAGACTAATGCTAGAAGAGACATACTAAATCACATTGAAGAATTCACTACACCACACATACATATGTATATACATGTGTACACACAAACACATTATAATTGTAAATAGAAAACACATTCATTTATATTCTAAATATTTTCTGTTAAGGTGACAAAAAATACTGAGTCTCTCTTTATTATCAGCAAGTTGCCTTTGAAACAAGGCTAACAACTCTGCTGCCCTAGTTTTTTATAGTTTTTAATAAAATGACCTGTTCAATAGCTTGGGATACCTTGCAGAAAAGAAGGCACAGAGTTTAAAAAAAAAAAAAAAAAGCTTCTCTAGAATTCAAGTAGAAAATGCAATTTCTCTAAAGTACTAGAGAGTTTTCTTACTGTATTTAAATAGTCTTCTGTTGTCCTCCTTATATTGTAGGGTAGATGATGTGCCTCCTGGAATATCTCTGCTTCCTGATAATATCCTGCAGGTTCTGAGGATCCAGCTGCTACAGTGTGTTCAGAAAATGGCAGATGGATTAGAGGAACAACAACAAGCCTTGTCAATTTTGCTTGTCAAGTTCTTCATTATTCTTTGCAGGTATCTAGTACAAAAAAAATGATCTGTTAAAAATAATTATGACCATTATAATAGTGTTATTTATTATTGCTTATTTTTGTTGTTGTTCATGTGGAACAGTAAAGAACTCTAGTGTACTTTTTGTAATAGACATGTAGTTTGTTAGTTTATTGGAGAGAATTTTTAGGTATATATCTAGTTATCTACACAAGGGCTTCTATCATGGAGGGCGGCGGTTAAGCGATGTGTGACAACTGTGCAGACCTGGTGGAGGTGTTAAATGAAACCCATACCACGGAATGGCAGGGTGAGAGGTGTCTGGAGACCAGGTCGATGGGGAGATGCTGCCTAG
>NW_006408563.1:7412534-7425653 GCF_000296735.1 Chrysochloris asiatica | reverse complement strand
ACAACAACAACAACATATCTAGTTATAGACAGATTTAGCCAAGATTTTAAAACATGCTTTAGAGTTGTTGTTGTTATGTACTGTGGAGTCGGTTCTGACTCATAGTAACCCTGTACAGGGTTTCTGAAGTTGTAAATCTTTATGGGAGTAGAATGCCTCATCTTTCTCCTGCGTAACAGCTGGTAGTTTCGAACTGCTGACCTTGTGATTTGCAGCCTGATTCGTAATCACTATGCTACCAGAGTAGACAGTGACATTAGGTTTTATTAGGCCAGCTTATTGCACTAGTATTTTCCATATGGTCCTAATCTGTAAATTTACATTTTAAACCTATTCATTACCATTTATGGAAATGCATTTTTAAAATCTATTTTATAATTTTACCAAATGCAGTTATAGATATATAGATTATTCTGTTTTCCAGGTGTAAAGCTTAGGTCAATATGGCTTACATTTTGGTGTGTAAGTTTCAACTAGGAAGCTTATTAGAAATAATAGAGCCCGAGTCTTACTTATGGACATTGTAATTTAAAAAATCCCAGGCATCTAGATTTTTCATAAATTCAATGTGTACTCTGCATGTAAGAATATGAGAACCATTGGGCTGGGGGCATCATATACCTCTTGAGTTATGGTTCTTTTTGGAAGCTATTTCCTATTTGCTTTTAAAATATTTTATAATTAATTAGCAGACAAGTAGGGAATTAATTTGCCCTTTTTTTTCACCTTTGGCTTATTTGCACATTGCTTTTGATTGTAGGAATCATGGAAACATTTTAAAAGAATTACTAAAATGTTTTTTTCCTAGTTTAAGACTCTTCCAAAACTTTAGACACATTTTTTGTTTATCCTACAACACCACACCAGGACTCTTTAATGTTTAACAGTAGTCACTTAAAGGGCATGTTTCTATTTAGAGTCTTCTCTTACATTTGATGAGAAATCAAAAGTAAGGTTTAAAAGAGAGAAAAGAGATATAATAAAAATGCAGACTAATTTAGAGCCATAGTGTAGCAAAGCTGATAATATTCATGTTCTACAGTTTTACCATCACATAAATTACATTTTACCACTGTAAAGATTTTTTTGAAATTTTCTTATATATATACAAGTATATATTTTCTATTTTGGAATATCTCCTTCCACTAATTCAGGTTTAACCTGTCATCATTTTTTTTTTAAGTATAACAATTTTATAGTATTATAATCCATAACATACAGTTCACCTATTTAAAGTATATCATTCAGTGGTTTTAGTACAAACATACCTCTTTTTAACCTTGCTTCACTGATCGCTCTTCAAGGATGAAGTGTATTTTTACAAATTTAAAATTATGACAATACTACCTCCAGAAAGCCTATCAACACCATTTTTCTTTCTTTGTTAAAAACTGTTTGATTTACATATTTTGAGACTTTCATTGGGAGCACAAATATTTATTATGGTTATGTCCTCTTGTTCAATTGATTTTCTAATCATGATATAATGTCCTTTGTCTCTTATGCTGGTTTTTGCATTGAAGTCTTTTTCAGCAGAGATTAAAATTGCCTCTCCTGCTCATTTTTGATTGCTGTTAGATTGACATTTTTTTTTTCCATCCTTGATTTTTAGTCTGTTTCTGTCTGTGTATGTAAATGTGTCTTTTGTAAACTGCATATTGAAGGATTCTGTTTTCTTATCCATTCTGCTACTCTCTGTATCTTGACTGGTGCATTCTATCCATTTACATTCAGTGCAATTATTGATAGGTGTGGTGATGTAGGATTAACACTGGAGTGTGAACCACAAGGTCAGCAATTCAAACCCATAAACTGCTCCTCAGAAACCTTATATAGGGTTGCTGTTAGTGGGAACGAACTCAGTGGCACTTAACAAAATGAATTGATTGCCATGTTTTTGTTTTTTAACTTTTTTGTGTGAATTGAGTGCAAATTAACAGACAAGATCATTAGCTTTACTTTCAACCAATCATACATTTTGTTCCATCTCAATGATTATAATCCCCACCATGCCACAGCAGTACCCTCCTTCTTCCCTGGAGCTTCCCTTTCACATCTTATTTTTCACAAATCAACAAAGCAAAAATAATTGATATACACACACAAAATAAAAAATACATATTCATTTAAATGTCCAAAGGGCACACTCTTCAAACCAGCCTCCTTCCTGAAGGCACACAAACTTTTTATCAGTCCATGTACCTAGAGGCCGCAGCTGCGTTATCACTCCATGCTATCACCTCTGCCGCCATCTCTGCTGTCACAACTTTTCTAGGTAGGATCTCATGCTCCACTCATGCTCTTTCTTCTTGATGGTCCTGGAATCGTATATTCCTGAAATGAAAGATTATCTGCTCCCCTCTTTTAGTTACAAATTTTCTACAATTACAGCAGTGATAGTCACAATTAATCTTGCTAACAGTTAACTTGCAGTTGAACCATAGAATTTTGTCACCATCATCCTCCACCCCATCTCCAGATCCACTGGGAAAAGAAGAAAACTACTCAGTGGGGATTCTACTTTAACCCCCTCATTCTGAAACTAAGGACACCCATTAAAGCTTTTAAACCAGTCACTTCATGCCTTTATAGCCTCCCATTTTTGATAGCCAATGTCTAAACTGCCCCCTCCCTATCAGCCCATTCCTTCCATTCTGATTGGGCTTTTGAGCAACTGCATCCATGAGCAAAGGTCCAGTTTATCAAATTGTAGCAATTTACAGTTAGAGAATCAAGCATCTTTATCCTTATCTGGTCGAGTTCTGGTAGCCATCCAAAATATGTCAAATGGGAAAGATGAGGCTTACTGCTCCTGTAAAAATTTACAGCCTCAGGAACCTTTACAGCCTCAGGAACCCTGTACAGGGTCCCTATGAGTTGGAGTCAACTCCACGGGACATCCCCACCACCACCACCACTATAGCCTTTGGAGTATTGTAACGATGCTGGTTGTTTTCTCAAAAACTTTTAATGTAACTATTAATATAATATGTCTAAAAAGGGAACTTTAACTTCAAAAAAGCAAAATGGCAAGTATACGGTATAACAGCAAAATTAGATATGTGGTATATTGGCAACACTAGGTAAAAAAGAAAGAATCTGCGTAGGGAAAAAATTAAAAATTTGAGGAAAATATACCAAAATACAAGAATTTTGGTGATTTTCTTAATTTGTTTCTACTTTTTGATATTTTTTGCAATTATTTTTCTTAAGAGAGATGCTAACTAAGTAGTATCTAATTCTTAAACATCCTTTGTTTGTATTAGTTAATTAGTACTTGGGGTGTATTTCACATTCTCAATGGAAAAACAATTACAAAACCGTATTGATCGCTAAAAAGCAATTGTCATTTGCATTTTGTTTGCCCCACAGATGTTTTTAAGATTAAACCTGAGTACATGATCATACTTGTGATTAACCATTCACATGAAATAAATATATGACTTTTTTTCTTACAGAAATCTATCTAACGTGGAAGAAATTGGGACTTGCTCATATATCAATCATGTTATTACCATGACAACACTCTATATTCAGCAAGTAGGTGTGAATCAATATTCCTTTTTATTTTTTTACTGAGAATAACTAAGTTTTACTTATTTTGTATTATATTTAGTAAAGTTAAATGTTTTTGGAGGTAATAATTGAGAAAATAATTAAAACTATGATTGGGTACTATAAGTGAGAGGGCTTCAAAAAGGTGTGTGGAAAATTTCATTGTCTTTGAATTCTATTTTCCCATGCATTTTTTGAAGTACCCTCATCTTTCAGACATCTTATAAATATTATCTAAATGTGAACAATTGATAATGTTGTTGCTATATTTAAATAGTAACAGTGTTTTAGTAATTGATTTCAGAATTAGACAATTTATCATATTACATATTTATTTGTCATTTATCCATGTAATGAAAGCATACTGTTTTATAAAAACCTGTTTGATTGTTATTTTAAACCTTTTCTAGGAAATATTAAAACTTTATAAGGGTACATATACTTCATATGATTGACGTACTCTCTTTAAAGTCAAAGGAGATATTTAGGCTAATTTGAATTTTAAAAAAAGGGTTTTTTTTAGATATTAAATGAAATGTGGTGTAATAATGATATAGGTAAGAATATTGAACTTCTTATGTGGCTTAATAATTTTAAGTAAGTAAAATTTTATTTAAAAATTTATTCTCAGTTAAAAAGCAAACAAAAAGAGAAGGAAATGGCAGATCAGACAGCTATTGAAGAATTTGTAATCCATGCATTGGCATTTTGTGAAAGTTTATATGATCCGTATCGGAACTGGAGACATAGAATTTCGGGGTATGTTTAATAAATTATAATAATTATTTAAAATGTGACTGTGATAGTATGTGCAACTCATAAAAGCAGCTTTAGTTTTCTATTAAACAATTGGAAAGGCCCACAAATTTAAGAAGTAGAAATTGGAAAAAATAGGAATTAAGTATCGTAATTTTAATATGTCATGGATTGAATTGTGTTCCCCCAAAATATGTCAACTTGTCTCAGCCATGAATCTCAGAGATTGGTGATTATATAGTGATGTAATCATCTCCTTGCTGTGATCTAATGTGAGCATCCCTGGTCTCATGTAAGTGTAAGATTAGGGTGGGATGCAACATACCTTTAGCCAGGTCACAATCCTGATTAGATGCAAGGAAAGTTTCCTGGGATCTGGCCTGCATCACCTTTTCTTGTATAAGACATAAAAAGAGAGGGAAATAAGTAGCTAGAGAGGGTTCTCAGTACTACCAAGAAAGAAGAGCCAGAAGTGGAGTGTGTCTTTTGGATCCAGTGTCCTTGTACTGTGAACCTTCTAGATGAAGAGAAAGATTAATGCCAAGACACGCAGAGATCTCTAAGGGTCTGCAGATGTTGAAAGGATATTGGATCTTCTTCCTAAACTGTGAACTGACAGAAAGCCTTCTCTTCAAGCTGGAACCCTGAATTTGAACTTCTAGACTCCTAAACTGTGAAAGAATAAATTTTTGGTTGTTAAAGCCTTCCATTTATGATGTGTCTGTTATAGCAGCAGTAGATAATTAAGACATAAATATAATAACCTTTGCTTTTATATATTTACTTTTCTTTCATAAATTCAAAGAAGTTGTCCTGAGACTTGTCTGTTTATTAACAAGAAGGTACTAAGGTCTGTTGAATACTTCTGTTTCTATTGAACTTTATAATTTCCCCATTATTCCAGAGAAAAAGTGCTTTGCCCTTTTCTTTGGAAAGATTGTATCAGTCAGGATGTTGTAGTTAAGTGCAGTCGAGTTGTTTCTGACCCATAGTGACCCTGTAGAGGATTTCCAAGGAGCGACTAATGAGCTTGAACCACCGACTTTGTAGTTCAAACGGCTTTGCAGTCTGGCGCATTAACCCACAGCGCCACACATAACAAGGTGCATATCTTGTTAATTTTGTCTATCACTTTATTCTTCACAGTCACTCAAGGTCCAAAGCTGACAGAACAGCCAGCGTTTAAGGCTTATTGAGCTTATAGAGGGAAACAAAAGCTCTGAAAGATCTTAAACATTGATAATTTAATGGTCTGTACATGATACATCTCATTTTCATTCAGAGTTCAGAGCCCATTGGTGGAATTAGTAACATGGCTCCATCTATTATAATTGGGCCAAGAAGTTCATTTGTACCAAATGACTGGAAGGGGTGAAAACAAATATTTGACAAAATTCCAGTGACTACCTATTGCTTTCCCTGTGGTACTGCTCATGACTCATTAAACACTCAGAGAGACATAGAACAACGTTCCCTTTGCATTCTTTCTACTCATTCACAACTTTCGTTCCTGAGCAATCAAGGTTCTCTCTATTTTAAAGTTTATGCCAGAGCTTACATTCTTTTGTTTATTTTTTATTAAAATATCTATGACGTAAAAATTGTCATTTTGGCTATCTCTTAAGTATATAATTCACTGGTATTAGTTGTATTCACAGTATTGTGCAACCATTACCACCATATATTTTTTTAATGTTCGTAATCCAAACAAACTTAGTAACTCAGTAACCATTAAGCCACCAACTCCCTAATATCCTCTCTTAACTAGTTCCTGGTAATTACTAATTGACTTTTGTATTTACCTGTTGTAGATACTTCATAAAATTGGGATAATATATTTCCCCGTTTGTGTGCCAGAACTTTTTTTCAGGAAAATATGTGTCTTTCTACCACTCTTGCTACTTTCCTGTCCTCCACCTGGACTTGTTTAACTGCTGCAAACCTAAGAGAGCATTTTAAGGCATGGAGTATAGGATTTTTCTTTATAGACAGTAAGACAGAGGAGCTTAAAATTACTGAAGGAACGTGACAGACTTTTAAGGAAATTTATAATAATTAGGGAGTCCTGGTCTAGCACTGTGGGCTGCAATGTCGGTTTGAACTGAAAGGTAGGTGCTTCAAGCTCATCAGCTGCTCCTCGGAAACACTGTACAAGAAGGTTGCTATGGGTTGAAAATGACTTCACGGCACTTAACAACAAGAACAGTAATAGTTAGGGCAAAATGAATTTAAAGACATGGGGGAAGGAGAGCAGAAATTAAAAATAGATCCCAGAACATATTTTTAAAAAATTGGTAATTGCAAAAAAAACAAAAAATGAAAAAACCCAATATTTTGAAGCAAAAATGAAAAAAAAAAAAAAAAGTAAGCAGTCCTGGTGTGGTGCTGTGAGTTAATGCACCAGAATGCAAAGCCGTTTGAACTGCAAGGATGGTGGTTCAAGCTAACCAGCTGCTCCTTGGAAACCCTATACAGGGTTGCTATGGGTTGGCGCCTACTCAACGGTACTTAAGAACAACAACAAATGACATAATCTAGAAAGAGAATTATACTTATGTGAGATTACATTGAGTTGGGGAAGAGAGGATAAGTGATGACATTTAATGAATGCATGTATGTGCCAGGAATTATGCTTGATGCTGCCCATGGATTATTTCTCATATCAAGTTGTTTTACATTGATGTATGAAAATGTAAATAAGAGGTAAATGGTAAAGCAAGAAGTTAGGCTTGGTTTCTTCAGCTTTGACTTTGCTGGAGAGTGAAATCGTGGTACAAATAAATCATTGAGTTAGGAGAAATCCCTAGCTTATGAATGACCTTATTTGTAGGGCATTAAAGACAGTTACTTTACTTATTAATCTTATTCCAAAGTTAAATGTTTATTTGGAATATATATATGATGGGCATCAAAAAGTTTGTAGAAAAATTCCATAACCTTTTAATTCCAATTCCATTTTCTTATGAATGTTTTAAAGCACCTTAGTGTATTTTCTTGTACCTAAAACAATTTTAAACACTTGTAATTAAAGTTATACAGAGTCATAAAAAGTTATATATTTTTTTTATGAAACTGATGGATAATTTTATCTCCACTTGTGATTTGATTTGATTAATAGAGTTGATTATTAGTTCAATTTTGATTCTGCTTGCAGAATCTCTCAAGGTTAGAAAGATTTCCTAAAATAATTGTTATTATTATGTGCCAATGAGTCAGTTCCAACTCGTGTAAGGTTTCTGAGGCTGTGAATTGGCAAGTGAAATGTGTGTGCGTGGTAGATTAGATAAAAGTATTGTATCAGTGTTAAATTTATAAGTGTATAGTAGTTATACAAGACTATATATATATATGTATATATGAATATACACTGGAATTTTTAGAAGCAAAGAGCCATAACTTAACCATAAATGTTCAGAAAAATATTATTGGTGTGAATATGTATATATATACATATGTGTGTGTGTATGTGTATAATATATATGGGCAGAGTGAGCCAATGCTAAAGCAATTGTTAACATTTGCTAAAAGGAAATGTTAATGATGAACCTAGGTAAACTATTTGGATGTTCTTTGCAATGCTCTTATTGTTGCTACTATTCCAGAAATTAGAAGCTATTTCCAAATAAAAAATTTAAAAATTAAGAAAAATTGTAATGTCTGGGACATGACATGACAGGAGCACACACACACACACACACACACACACACACAAAGTACAGAAAATAACCAGAGAACATGAACTTAGAAAACAGATAAGCATTTTGCCTGTCCTCTTAGATATCAGTTAACACCTATTATGTGTTAAGAACTAGGAGGTTGGCCCAAATATCATAGATAATAATGGAGCATTCAAGTATACATGTTCCATGCAAATTCATTTTTAACCCTACTAACTTAATATATTGAAACTATGTAGTTCAAATTAGCTATGATTTGTGTTATCTATAATAGTTTTCACCTTTTTCTTTATGTTAACATACTGTATTTTTACCACATCTATAATGAAAATTATATATATAGGAGGATATCATGTATGATAAAGTTGAGTGTCAGCAAAAAGTGGAAGACCCACAGTGAGAAGAATTGACCCAGTGAGCTCAAGCAGCAACAGTTGTGAAGATGGTGCAGGACTGGGTAGTGCTTCATTCAATTTTACATAGGGCCACTATGAGTTAGAGTTTAATGGCTGGCAACCTACAACAGCTCATGTTACATTGAACATGTAGACTTTGTTGTTGTAAAATGCCATCAAGTCAGTTCTATCTAATAGTGACCTTATGTACAACAGTATGAAACACTGCCCTTTCCTCACAGTCGTTGTTAAGCTTGAGCCCATTTAACATACTATATTTAAGCTGTTATGCTGCCTCTGTGCCAGTGCATCTCATTGGAAGTCTTTCTCTTTTTTGCTGATCTCCCACTTTACCTAGCATGATATCCTTCTCCGGGACTAGTTCCTCCTGATGACATGTCTGAAGCGTGAGAGTTGATGTCTCACCATCCTGGCTTCTGAGGAGCATTCGGATTGTACTTCTTTTAACACAGATTGGTTTGTTCTTCTAGCAGTTCATGGCACTTTTAATATTCTTGTAACACCGTAACTCAAATATATCAATTTTTTTTAGCCTTTTCTTAATCACTGTCCAACTTTCACATGTATATAGTAGGCTATTAAAAATAACATGGCTTTGGTCAGGTGCACTTTAGTCCTTAAACTGCTATCTCTGCTCTTGAAACAGGGACTTTAGAGTATGTTACTGTCTTAGTTCACTAGTGCTGTTATAACAGAATACTGTAAGTGAGTGGTTTTAAGTAAGAAACTAATTTATTTTCTCATGATTTGACTCATTTGTGATCTTCATGTGGAGTGGCATATATCTTTCCCCCACCTCGACTTTTTATGTTTACTTATCTAATTCTTTATATGTCAGAAGATTTGATTTAAGGCACAGCCTACATTAATACTTTTTCATTAACAAAGAATGTATTTCCAAATGAGATTATTATCACAGGTATACAAAATACCCATGGCCATGAAGTCAGTTTTGACTCATCTAACTACCACCACCACCACCACCACTACCACCAAGGAGCTCTGGTAGCGTAGTGGTTACGAATCGGGCCGCAAACCACAAGTTCAGCAGTTCGAAACTACCAGCTGTTCCATGGAAAAAAGATGAGGCTTTCTGCTCCCATGAAGATTTACAGCCTCAAAAACCCTGTACATGGGTTACTATGAGTCAGGACCAACTCCATGGCACGTAACAACCCCCCCCCGCCCCCCTCTAGAATAGAGTAATTGTTAAGAAATGTCGACTCAGTTCTGATTCATTGTTACCCTGTAAATGGTTGTGGTTCACACAGTCCACTGTTTATCCTGCAGAGCCAGGATATGATGCCTAATAGGATTGCCAAGATCAAATCTTTATATAGACAGATTGCCACATCTTTCTCCCTCACAGTGACTGATGGGTTCAAACCACCAGCCTTTTGGTTAGCAGCCCAGTGTTTTATGCACTGCATCACCAGGGTACTTAGCCACAGATACCAATTTTTTTTTTTCCCTAAGTGTCATCAAGTCGGTTTCAACTTATAGCAACCAAGGTGTGGCTGGTGAATTTGAACTGCTGACCTTGTGGTCACCATACTGGCTTTGTGGTCCAGTGCATTGTCCCATAGCACTGCACCAGGTACAGGGGTTAGGATTTACAACACACATATTTTGGAGACAGAAATCAGATTAATAACCATCATTAATTGTAAATTGTAGAAGTATATTTTTATTATGTAATCAAGTGAGAGTGTTTATTATTATCATCTGTATCACAGGGTATTTATTTGATATAAAATCTATTAGATAAAATAATAATTTCTGATAAATGTACACAAATGGAAATAATCTCATGGATAAATCGAAATCAGTCTTATATAAACCTCATTTTTTTACCATAATAAAGGTTTTCAGAAAAATTGTGCAGTAAGTACAGAGTTCCCATATGCTTCCTCTGTTCCCTATACATTATTTATCCTATTATTATTAACATCTTGCATTACTGTGGTGCATTTTTTATATTTAAAGAACAGTTGTTAAGTGCCGTCAAGTTAGTTCTGACTCATAGCATTTATTGGTTTGAACTGCAGGTCAGCAATTCAAACTCACCAGATGATCCTCAGAAACCCTGTAGGTCGGAACTGACTTGACAGCACTTAACAACAACAATGCCCCATACACATTGAAAATAGCCATAGACTTGGAAATAAGTACAGTGACATGATATGATTTGTGGTGAATCTGGATATTAGATGAAGATTGTAGAGCTTTTTGTTCTTTATTACTAACTTCAGCTGTGCCTACTGTATTTGCCTTATGTATCGCAATAGGCTATTCTTTCTAATCTTGAAATATTTATAAGGAATGTCATTTCATGTGTAATTTCTGACTCCCTAGCTACTCTGTAGGTGTGGCACTGTGAGCTAATGCGTCAGATTGCAAAGTCATTTGAACTGCAAGGTCTGTGGTTCAAGCTCACCAGCTTCTCCTTCAAAACCCTATACAGGGTTGCTGTGGGGCGGAGTTGATTCAATGGCACATAACAACAACAACATCTACTCTGTATAGGGTTTTCAAGAAGCAGCTGGTGGGTTTGAACTGCTGACCTTTCACTTAGCAGTCCAGTGCTTATCTTGTAGCACTACACCAGGACTCCATAATTTCAGAAAGCAGACTTAATTATGGCTGTGAAGAAGAAGGCATCTCAAACCAATGCTTTATCAGTAAATCATGTTTATATGTATGGGATTTCTGTGTGGCTCTCATTCAAAATTTTTTTACCATTTTTGTTGACTTTCATCTATAAATGTTAAGAGGTTTTTTAGGGCCTGAATAAAATGCCTGTGATTTTTTCTTTTTTTTTTAATTTTCATCATTCTTCTGTTGGCATTATCATTTAACAATAGTTACTCCCCACCTCCCCGTCATTTAACAATAGTTATTCCCCACCTCCCCATACTCCCATGCCCATCTAAGAGAGTACTTTTATGTGAATTGAAATGTTACTGATTAAAGCATGTGAAATTTATGTTGCCTTTTAAAGGTTTGTGGAAATATTATAACCATTCAAATTATTGATGTTGCCCTTAAAAAAAGATAAAATGTCCCAGCCTATGCTGGATCTGTATCCATAAAATGAATGAAGCTTATGGTTCTGGACTTAAGTACAGAAAGTGGCAGATTAGCATGATTTCTGATGAATACATTGTATTAGTAAGCTTGCTAGCCTTAGATGTCATATTAGGATACTATTGAACATGTTCTTATAGTTATATTTGGAAATTTAAGGCCAGGTTCCTTCAGTGTTTGACTATTAAACAGTTAAAAAATGTTTAACTCTAAAGAAAAAAATCCTTTAATTGATGATCATTTAAGTTATTGGCCAGACTTCTTCAAGATTATGCCAAACATGCTTATGTATTGTTTAGTACACAAATTAAAACTAAAAGATTACATTGTTTTATAGTTGTTTTTGTAATTGGGTTATTTTTACTTGCCCATGTTATAATTTTTAATTACCTTATTTTAATGATAGACGAATCCTTAGTACTGTGGAAAGGAGCAGACAGAAATACAAGCCAGCTTCTCTCACAGTGGAGTTCGTACCTTTCTTCTATCGTAAGTAGCATTTCAAGTTTCTCTAGTTTGATTTTGATGACATTCTCTTTTTCTTTCTCTGATTCTGACCTTGATTTAGCTTTGTGAATTCATAAGATAAAGAGTTTAAGAACCCATCAGTAAAGTACTTGAATTCCTTTTTGGCTGTGATTATTGTTCTTGGTTCTTTGGAGAAGAGCTGATCATTTTAATGACAATATATTTTAGAAGTTCAGAAGTTTTGCTGAAAATAAGAAATTTAGTATGACCTATATGGGCCCTCGTTTTGTATTTTCAAAAAGATCATGCCATATTTTAAGAATACAAAAAAATTTATACAGGATTTATATTTCCTGCTCAGGTTTGCCAGATATTAACATTTTGCCAATTTGCCTCAGTATTTTTTCTCATTTCCTAATAAATAAAGTAAGGCAGAAACAATCCTTTGTTTATTGCCTGGTGGAAAATGATTTCAGTGCCACTTTGCTTGACCATGAGTAGTGTGATACTGGCTTCAGCTAGACAATCAAGCTCACGTGTATTCTATAGGCCATGCCTGGCACTGACTTCACTGAAAAGGCACAGAAGAAGAACCTAACATACCAGTAAACGATGTATGTATTTCACTTAGGAGGAGTCTTTATAGTAGTCTCAGGATAGTCTTTGGTCCTTTGAGTGAAGACATAAGTAATTTGGTAGGTGTGAGAGCCTTTGTGGCTTAGAAATATTGTACCCATAACCCAGTGCCATCAAGTCGATTTTGACTCCTAGTGTGTCTATAGGACTCCTTAGGATTCCTGAAGCTGTAATCTTTATGGAAGCAGGTAGCCTCATCTTTCTGCTGCAGAATGATATCCTCTGTCAAACCTTTATATACTTTTCATATACTCTCATACTCTGTCTCTCCCTCCCATACCATTTTAACTTGTGTAGATATCCATGTATCTACCCGTAGATGACTGTCATTGCAGGATTGTGTAGATAACCACATTTAACCTCTGCTCCCTTTAAGTCTTGCACTCCTTCATGTGTCTTTTCCTGCCTCCATAATTCTTCTGCCAACCTTCCCCTTGTATATTGCCTTCCATCACCCAAGTTACCATGTGTCTTCCATTTAGCAAGTGAACTACTCTCCCTTCCTTTCCATCCCTGGTAACTAT
>NW_006408563.1:7382919-7409604 GCF_000296735.1 Chrysochloris asiatica | reverse complement strand
CTTAAAAAAAAAATTGTATGCTTTTTTGCATTGATTAAGATCTTTAGCCTCTTCAACTCAGCAAGATAGCCAGGCTCTTTGGATTCACTCTTTTTGTGCAGTTGTCCAGAAGTGTCTTCAAGCAGGAAACTGAAGTGATCCGTGTACACACTTTATTTTTCCTTTCTTTTTTGTCACAGTCCTGTGACCCAGTCTCTGGAAATTATTTTCGTTAAGTTTTTCTATTTGTTTATATCAGGAAGGCATATCTATTGTGTGTTATTTTAACATGACTGAAAGTACTTGTTTTTTTTAATTATAAATTCCTTTTTTTTATTTTTAAAGGTTTTATTTTGAATTGAGTGATAGTTTATATGGGAGAACATTGGTTTTACACTCATCGTGTCGTATTTCATTTCATTGCAATTATTATAATCATCATTTCACAGTATTTACTTCTATTCCCTCTCTTTGTTTTTTTGATGTATAAAAAACACTCAGAATATATAATCATTAAACAACCAAAGGGCACATTCTGCAAGCCTGCCTCCTAGCTGCCAGCACACAGTCTTCTCTTTCCACAGTTTAGAGTCCTCCGCTGCTCTCTCTCTCTATGGCATCATCTCTGCCTCCATCTCTGGTGTCACTACTTCTCCTTTGATGCTCATGCTCTTCTTCCTTGATGGTCCTAGGCTCTTCTGTTCCTGGACTGTAAGATTAACTACTCCCCCATTTATGTTACAAAACTTCTACCTTTACAGTTGTGACATTCACAGTTAGTCATGATAACACTTACTATTGAATTGAAAGAATCCTGTTCCCATTTTCTTTTACAAGGCCCATCTAGACAAGATGAAAACTATTCAGTGGGCATTCTGTCTTCCCCTACACACTGAAAATAAACTCCCTGTTGAAAACTTTTAAGCCAGCCACTTCGTGCCTCTATAGCCCCCCAGTTTTGATAGCTAATTTCTTAGTTGCCCGTCCCTGTCAACCCAGAGTACTGAATTGCCAAGCTTGATCCTTGATATGAAGAAACCTTACCTTTTGGTTGGAATTTTGGGCAAGTTCATCCATAAGCAGAGGTCCAGTTAATCCAGTTGTTAGCAATTTATGCTTGCTCCCTCTATCAGATGTCTTTATCTGATTGAGTTCTGGTCAGCAAGCTGTCCAAACTAGGTCAGATGGGTACTGTCTGCTAGTTTGGGAGTTCTGTCATGCCTCGCCCACTTCAGACCATCTGGCTGCCTGGCTGCTTCACTCTTTTTTTTTTTTTTTTAATGGGCTGATCTTTTTACTTAACACATACATAATACACATACATACTTTTTAAGTGAAAAAAATCTTAAGAATATAGTTCTTTTTTTGTTGTTGTTAGAATTTGACCACTAACACTGACAGTACAAATTTAAATTCACCTGAAATATTACTACTCTAGTTCAGTAATTGGCTGTGAACAGAAACTATGTTCTGGCTATTATATAAAATGATGTTGTAATAAAAATAATATTTAAGACAATATTTAAGGGAGAACATGTCCCACATAAAAGCATTTTAGGGAAGATAAAGGGAGAATGTATATTATAATACTAGAGTCATAATTTTATATAGGCCTCTCCTTACCTCTAACCCAAACAATGATAACATGCTAACTTCAGTGAATTTTCTGTAGTAACTTTTCCCCTTTGTTAAGCAGTAGGAGTGAATGAAATGGAATAGTTTTGCAGATTCTGTTTTCCAAGATTATTTCAAATTGGTTCCCTCTTTTCTAATTTTTCTTCCCTATTTCAAATCTCATAGTTCTCATTGATCTATTGATACTTTTTCAATGAAAACATTTAATAATAATAAATTATTAACAGCTAAAAAGATGTTTTTTGAAAAAACCCAAATACAAAATAGTATTTTTCTCCTGCTACCCAATCTCAAAGCCATTTTCCAGTTCTAAAAATTAAAAGGTTAGAAATCAAAACAGCAATTATGTGGTAAATATTATAAAACTTATGAAAGCTTAAGTCTGTCCCAAAGCAACTCCTACTTTATGCTTAGTGAATATAAATCTCATATGTAGAATATGCCTGAAAAATATAAAGAATAGTATACTTACATATTTTTGTGTTTCATTTCAAAAGAGTTTTCACTATAATTTAGAACATTAGTCCTTCCCCAAAGTATACTCTCTGCATACCAACTCAATTTGTTTAATTAAAATTTAAGAAGAAAATTGATAAAAAGTAAATCCAAAAATAAAATTTTGTTAGGTTTAGTATAATAAATTTTTAATCAAGAGATTTAAAATGTTAGAATAACATTCTTTCCCTTTGCCCAATTTGGCACTATTAAATTGGACAAGTCCCAAACTGATCTGGAAGTAAATGAAATTTCTTTTTGTGGTAGCCCCTATTCCTTTAACATATCAGAGGAATTTGCATAGCAGGCTAGAGAACAGACATAAGAGATAATAGGTGTGCTTTAGTACACCCATATTATCCACTAGGACCACAGTGTGAGCAACAGAATGTAGAGTCATGGTAGTAGTTCCTTGAATGTAAGAGTTTAGACAGAATCGTCCAGAAACACAGGTTTTTGCAGTATCCAAATCTTGGCAAAGGTGGAAAGGAATGATATGAGGGCCTTATGAATCCTATTATCTAACACGATTCATTCAGAAGATTCCAATAAAGTTAATGGTGCTTGCAGCATTATGATCGATAGGACTTTTGATTGTTCAAATGTATTTCTAAAAACATCCAAGTAATAACTTTTAAAATTCACTAGGCAAAAATGAAAGCTTATTTTGAGATGCTGACAAAAAATGTAGGTTTTTCAGTTGTCCTATCTTAAAATGAAATCGAATCAGTTCATTATCATCAAATTTTAAATCTGTAAGTTCTTGGAGTTGGCAAAATTGTATAGGGAGTGCTTCACTTTTGTTCTTGCAGAGATCCAAACTCTGAAGGGATTGCTGGAGTGTAGACTGACACAAGGCTACACTGAAGGACTCTTCAGTGGTTGTCATTATGGGCAAGTTCTTGAAGGTAGATGAGATCTCCAATTGTAGCTGGAAGCTTTTTTATATGGTTGTGGCTCAGGTCTAATTTCCTAAGGTTTTTTAAGCCAAGAACATGCGTATCAATTTGGACAAGCCCACAATAACAAGTCTGAAGATGTTCCAGAGAATATGGGAAGTTCTTGCCTAAAGGGTAATCCTTTTTGGAGGTGATAACCATTTTAGGTTTAAAATTTTCGAAGTCTGAAGTCTTCACTGGTGTGAGGGTTAAAAATGGTGTTTCAATATCACAACCTCGGTGAGCTAGTCTCATAGCTGACAGAAAACCCTTTAAACTGCTGAAATTGGCTTAGACATATATCCACAGCCAGCTCCTTTAACCGAACAGTGGCTTTTCCCTTATCTACAAATTTGGTGAAGACTTGCTTAGTGTTCTCCTTTATCTCATAGCGGGTCACACGCTTGTCCTTCATGGTGGAGATGATCAGGCAGGCAGAGTGCAGGCCAATCGGCTCGCTCCCAAAGTGGGGCCATGGTTCCTGGGCATCTGTTAACAGAGGCTCAGCACTGCCTGAACGCCCTTTACCAGATTCCTCATCCCCAAGGCTGGCAAATACCCGTTCATCACCTCCACCTTGCAGTTCAGCTTCTTCCTGCTGCTCGCAATCTGGCTGCTTCACTCTTTACTCTAACCCCCGGTGGCTAGGTGAGTGTCCTTGGACTCAGGAGTTCACACATCTCACTGAACTGAAAACCAACCAGCCCTTCCTCTTCTTTCATCTGAAGGTCATCGGATATCTATGGGACATGGCCAGACTCAGCCCAGGTCTTCATTGCTGCATTTCCCCCACTTCCACTCATCAGTTGACCAGGACAGTCATCAACAAGCCTACAAGATTGTTCATTTGTTCATGCATTCCCTTTGAGTTTCAGTCTTAGAAAGGGGTTTAACCTGGTGGGCTGACTTGTCTTGTCTTGATGGCTCCAAGGCAAACAGCTTGCTTGATATTGTCACAGCCAAACAGTCTGCTCTATCAGCCCTCCCTCCACCCCTCTACCCCACCCCCACCCCCACCTTTCTTTAAAGAAGTGTCTTCTGTTCCTGTGTCCTATCCAGGTTGGTCTGCATGTCTTTTCAGTTGTGAATGTCCCGCCTTAGTAGAATTCTACCTATGGCCCCATACTCTACAAAGGCTTTAAGAAGAAGCCTATTTTCCTGGATATATGTTTTAGTACCCTTTTAGATAATCCAATCAGGTATAGGGGCTGAAGATGGGCTTACAAGCTTTGTGTTACCCTTATTTCCCAGTATTCCTTTGTATCTCACTCAAATGTCTATACTACACTAGTAGGCAGGAGAAACCAATGTCCACAAAACAGTCAAGTACCTTAACATATTTCCCTCCTTTACCCATTCAGACGATGTCTCTGTCTAAGTACGGGACTTTAGGCAAAATTTTAACTTTTGGCATTGATTGCTAATTGCTAAGTGGTTGTGGTGGGGCACGGATATCTTCATATGGAAAATTATGAGAACATAAAGGAGGAATCTAAACTACTATCTGATTATGTTTTCCCTGCCTATTAAAAAGCACACATCAACCTTGCCTTAAATGGATTTTATCCTTTTCACAAATAGATCTTCATGCTTCAGTGTCACATATTTCTTAGGGATAAATCATATTGTGAAAGAGAAATTTAACTTACTTGTTTATTTTATTAACAGAATGTTTTCAGGAAAGTGAACATCTCAAGGAAAGTCTTAAATGCTGCTTATTACATCTTTTTGGAGCCATTGTAGCCGGTGGGCAGGTAAGGAAAGCATTGGAAGTTTAGATATACAATAATGATTAGTAGTGAGAAGAACTTATAAATTGAGATTTTCTATGGATTATGTAATTTACTTTTGGTCTTTTAATAATTTTATGAACCATACAAATATTTCTCTGATTTTATATCTTGTTTAAAACAAATTTAGTTACTTTTTTTATTAACTTCAATTAATAATATTAATGCAAATAATAAAATTACAGGATAAGTAGCCATTTTAAACATTTTTGTTGCTTTTTGTGAGCATCCTATTTTGATTTTTTTAAGTAATGTACTGTGAATTTTTTTTTTGAGTGGTAAGTTTGAATTATTTTTCAAATGATAAATTCTTTGTTATGTTAGCTTACAACTACTAGTTCTTACTTTAACGTATACAGGAAGTTAGTTCTATTGGTCCATTTAATGAAATTAAACTATAGCAGTTTGGTTTACAAAAAGGTATCAATTAAGTCCCACTTATTGTCTGTCTGTCAGTTTGTCATACTGTGGTGGATTGTGTGTTGCTGTGGTAGTGTAGTGGAAACCATGCCACCGGGGTTTAAAATACCAACAGGTACACCCATGGTGGACTGGTTTCAGCAGAGCTCTCAGACTAAGAGTAGGAAGAAGGAGAGGTGGGTTACTTCAGAATGGTTAGTCCCTGAACACTTTATGAATAGCAGCAGAGACAATGCTGATACATTGTCAGATACACTGTCAGATAGAGTTCTGGAAAAGGAACCGTTCAGGTTAGAACGCACTCAAAATATGACTAGGGAAGAACTTTGTCCTCAAAGCAGAGTTAATCTTAATGGCATGAATGGAGCAAAGCTTCCAGGCTCTTTATTTACTAATGTGTTGTTGTTAAGTGCTGTCAGTTCATTCTGATTCATAGTGACCCTGTAGAAAGTTTCCAAGGACAAGCTGGTGTGTTTGAACCACTGAACTTCCAATTAGCAGTACAGTGGATGTGGCACTACTACTCTAAATGTGAAGAAACATTAGCAGACATTCATTAGTATTCAGAATGTGGGATGTACGAAGTATGAATGTAGGGAAATTGGAAGTTGTCAAAATTAAAATGGAAAGCAGAAAGATCAGTATCCTAAGCATTAATGAGCTGATGTGGACTGGTATTGACCATTTTGGATTAGACTGTCGTGTGGGTTACTATGCCAGGAACAATAAAGAGGAATAGGGTCACATTCATTCTCATAAAATCATTTCAAGATCTAAAAGTACAATGCTGTTTGTGATAGGATAATTATCATACACCTACAGGAAGACCAGTTAATACTATTATTATTCAAATTTAAGCACCAATCACTAAAGCCAGTGATAGTAAAATTGAAGAATTCTACCAACTTCTTCAGTCTGAAATTGATCAAACATGCAATCAAGATTCATTGATAATTACTAGTGACTGGAATGCAAAAGTTGAACACAAAGAAAAACAATCAATAGTTAGAAATACAGTCTTGGTGATAGAAACTATGCTGAAGATTGAAAGATACAATTTTGCAAAACCAGCTACTTATTCAATGCATATACCTTTTTTAAACAACCTAGTCAGATGGGCTATACAGTAATCAAATCAACTGCCTTGGGAAGAGGCAATCAAGAAGCTCAATATCATCAGCCAAACAAGACCAGAGACCAACTGTGGAAAAGACTATTAGTTACTGATATGCAAGTTCAAGCTGAAGCTGAAGAAAATTAACACCAGTCCATGATAACCAAAATAAGACCTTGAATGTATCCCACCTGAATTTAGTGACCAATTCAAGAACAGATTTGATGCATTAGACACGAATGAATGACTGAAAACCAGAAGAGTTGTGGGTAGTGTAGTGGAAACCATGCCACCGGGGTTTAAAATACTAACAGGTTCACCCATGGAGGACTGGTTTCAGCAGAGCTCTCAGACTAAGAGTAGGAAGAAGGAGAGGTGGGCTAGGAAGGAAACATCATAGGAAGAAAACAAATGATCATTAAAAAGACTGAAAAGAAAAAAAAAAAAGGCCAAAATGAATGTCAGAAGAGACTCTGAAACTTGTTCTGTAGTGTACAGAAGGAGAGCAACTGGAAAAATGAGGAAGTTAAAGAGCTAAAAAGAAAATTTTCAAAGGCCAGTTCAAGAAGACAGAACCAAGTATTGTAATGAAATGTGCAAAGACTTAGAATTAGAAAACCAGAAGGAAAGAACTTGTTTAGCATTTCTCAAGCTGAAGGAACTGAAGAAAAAATTGAAGCCTTGGGTTACAGTATTGAAAAAATATATGGGCAAAATATTGAATGATGCAGGAAGCATGGAAAGAAAATGGAAGGAATACACAGTCATTGTACCAAAAACGGTTGGTTGATGCTTAGCCATTTCAAGAAGTACCAAAGGAAGAAGTCCAAGCTGCATAGAAGACATTGGTGAAAAACAGGCTCTAGGAATTGGCAAAATACAGATTGAAATGTTTCAGCAAACTGATGCAGCACGGGAAGCTCTCACTCATCTATGCCAGGAAATTTGGAGCATTGCTACTTGGCCAACGGATTGGAAGAGACCCATGTTTGTGCTCATTTCAAAGAAAGGTACCCATCAGATTGCAAAAATTATTGAGTAATATTATTACAACATGCAAGTAAAATTTTGATAAAGATAATTCAAAATGTTTGCAGTAGTATATCAGCAGGGAGCTGCCAGAAATTCAAGCCCGATCAGAAGAGGACGTGGAATGAATGAATGCCATTGCTGACATCAGATGAATTTTGACTGAAAGCAGAGAATACTAGAAAGATATTTACTTGTGCTTTCTTGATAGTGTAAAAGCACTTAACTGTGTGAAGAATGGGTATTCCAGAATACTTAATTGTGCTCATGAGGCACCTGTACATACACCAATTGGTAGTTGTCAGAACAGAACAAGGGGATACTGAACGGTTTAAAATCAGGAAAGGTATGTTCCAGGGTTGTATTCTTTTACCCTACTTATTCAGTTTGTATACTGAAAAAATAATCTGAGGAGCTGGATTATATGAAGAAGAGTGTGACATCAGGATTTTAGGAAGGCTCATTAATAATCTGATAGGTAGATAATATAGACTTACTGATGAAATTCAAAGACTGTAGTGCCTTTAGTATGGATTGCACCTCCATGTAAAGAAAATAAAAATCCTCACAATTGGGCCAGTGAATAACATCTTGGTAGACTGAAGTTGTCGAAGACTTCATTTTGCTTTGATTCATAATCAACGCTCACGATCAAGGACGTAGCAGTTAAGAAATCACAGGACTTTTTGCTTTAAGCAGATGTGCTGCAAAGGATCTCTTTGAAGTGTTAAAGAGCAAGGATATCAGTTTGAGAACTAAGGTGTGCCTGATCCAAGCCATGGTATTTTCAGTTGTATCCTATGAATGTGAAAGATGGACATGAATAAGGAAGACAGTATTAGAACCGATGCATTTGAATTATGATGTTGGAGAAGAATATTGAAAGTACCATGGAATGCCAGAAGAACAAACAAATCTGTATTGGAAGAAGTATGGTGAGAAAGTGATCTTGGAGCCAGGATGTTGAGACTTCGTCTCTGGTACTTTGCACTTGTTCTCAGGGAGGAGAGTCAAAGGGAAAGACAGTGGAGGGTAAAAGAAAACCCCCAATGGTTCAAACATGACTGTGAGGATGACGCTAGACAATGGCAATTTTCCATCTGTTATGCATAGAGTTGCTATTAGTCAGAACCAACTCAACGAGGCACTTAGCAACAACATCAACATTAATTTAGTCACTCTTCCGTCCAGTTTAATTACTAAATTGTATGCCTCCCCCCACCAACAAACCCAATTAGTGTTTTTATTTATAAAAAGGAAAATCCTGTGATGTGATTTGTTTTTTTTTAATTGAGCAACTCATAAGCTTTCTGTAGTAAACTTTGAGTGTAACTACTCACTGACAATGGGGTAATAGCTCAAAGAAAATCATCTACATATATTCTTAAACTGCACAGCTTGGATCAAAGGTTCTTAGCACTTTTTATACCAAAAACTCCTTTGACAGCCTGCAACAATAATTTCTTTTAGAAGGATCATTCTGGGGCTGGTGCCTTTGAAGTGGAGGTTAAAGACATCCCAAATGTGCTTTCCTCAAGTGCTATACCACTCCATAATCCCTAATGCCAACCACTACTCCTTGCCTCAGTATCTCCCTTCTACCCCAGGGTTCTGAAATTCAATGCAACATCTCAGATCTCACAGCCATCAAGGAAGTGACTCACTGTTGTGGAAAGTGGCAAGTTCCATATCTGTAGTTCAGATGTTATTCTGGACGATTGTCTCACTCACACAGAATTGGGCTGTCGACTCACAAGGCTTTGTTGTTAGTGCTGTCGAGTCGGTACTGACTCATAACGACCTTATATAGGGTTTCCAAGGAGCAGCTGATGAGTTTGGAGCACTGATCTTGTGGTTCAAACCAACCTTTTGGTCAAGTGCTTAATCCTGCAGCACCACACCAGGAATCCTCACAAGGCGGTGGATGCTGGCAAATCCAAGAACTGGAGGTCAGATGGAGGGAAGCTTGGTTAGGCCAGCAAAGGATTGCACAGCTCACTAGCATCACTAGGATGGCTCAATTATACCTAGCAGGATGGTAAAATTGACCAAGGTCCTCTTTAGAGTTCAAAGTCTTTATAATCACAGTGAACCCTATTAATAGTCACTCATTTCTGAACCTTATATTCCTACCAGAATCTTACCCCCCTTCTCTTACCTGGACCCATCAGGAAAAAGTCATTTGGGGGGAGTTACAAAGACTTGATTAGAAGAGACATATTAAATAATTCACTGCACAGTCTCATGCATTTGAACCCTTCTCAAAATGTTTTTAAAAGCATAAAGTGAAATGCATAAAATCATAAAGGAAACCAATTATGTTGAAATACAATTATCAGAATATTAATAAAACAAATTTGTGACATAGTAATATGTATTTTTTTTATAACATACTAAATACATAAAATATTCTAGCACCAAATCTAATTAATAACTCATGTAATTTCAAATTAGAGATGAGTGTAGCATAAATGGTGTAAGGGACTCCTAATACTATTGTGGATTCCTTATGTGGTTCTGTAGGATCTGTATTGGACTATGAATCACAAGGTTGGCAGTTCAAACCCACCAGCTGCTCCTTAGAAACCCTGCAGAGGACCGATAAGAGTCGGAACTGACTTAACCACAATAACACTACTGTGGCTTGTTGCTTACATTTAAAAAGGAAGAAAATGCTAATTTTCAGTTAAAAGTTAGTATAAATATATAATTCTTTTCCATTATAATTTTCTTGACTTCTTTAGACCTCAGGTTAAGAACTCTAGATGTAGACAATTTAATTTTAATTTTTAATTTGTTGGCCTTTCTTTTGTTCTCAGAATGAAAATTACCTCTTTTTTTTTCCTAAATGTTTATTAGCGTCTGTTATTTTAAAATACCATGTTCTTTATCTTGTTATTCCAAATTACATGTTTAAATAAAAATTTTATTCAAAAGCTTATCAACCAACTTTTAAATTAATTTTAATTTAGTCATATAAAATTATACCAGTAATGTTCTAGGTATACACCTTTTTATGTTGGTTCCTTGTAAGAAATCCTGTTGACCTTCAGGAAGCCATCAGGGAGGTTAATACTTCCTTTGTTTGTGTTCAAGAGCCTCTCATGAGGTTCTTTTAATCGTATAGCTTGTCAGGAACTTTTATAGCAGTAGGGAATTGCTACTTACTTTTATCTACCACATTTTGTTTAGTTTGGAGATTTGAGGGAGTAGTGTAACCTTAATTTTTCAAATGAACTTCTTAAACAGATGACTTTATATATGTAGTTAATATCTTTTATATTCAAAATACCCAATTTAAATCTACAGGGGACTTCATAAAGTTTATGGAAAAATGACATACATAAAGTGATGAAATTTTTTGAAGAACTCTTTGAAAGTCCTTCGTATTTTCTTGAGCATTAATCATGTGAATGCCATTATGAGTTTGAGTTTCCTGTCAGCTGGTACTGCTAAAGCTTCCTTCTGTCTTTTTTTTTCCTGTTACATTTTTCTCAGGGGTTTTTGTACTCAGTGGAGTTTTTTCCCCCCTCTCTTTATTTTTATTCCCTCTTACATTTGTATCCTGTTATCTTGCAGAGTCCTGCTGACATTCCCTTTTCTTTTCTTTTTCATCCTGCCTCTTTTTTAATACTTAGCCAGATTCCCTATTTGGCTTGCATTCTTCTCTTTACCCTCATGGAAGATAAAAGTCTACTTAAAGTGAGCGAGTGCTAAACAGAATCTAAATTTTCAGCTTAAGTTTGCTTAAGTTGACACTCTTAAGTCAGTAACTCCCCATTTCCACCATATCTCCACTACTGAAAAGAAGAATAAATATACATGAATGAAATTGACTAATGGGAAGCCTGGTGTGGCACTATAGGATAAGCAGTGGATTGTTAACTGCAGGGTCAGCAGTTCAAACTCACTAGCCGCTCCTCGTTAACACTGTCTGTACAGCGTCATTATATTTTAGAACTGATCAGACAGCACTTAACAGCAACAACAGCAATGGGAAGCCAGATATGTTCTGTTCTCTTTGTGCCCTCACAGAGACCCATTCTTGTTAGTCCATGTTGTTGTTGTTGTTGTTAAGTGCCGTCGAGTCGGATCCGACCTATAGTGACCCTATACAGGGTTTCCGAGGAGCGACTGAGCTTGAACCACTGAACTTGTAGTTCAAACAGCTTTGCAGTCTGGCACATTAACCCACAGTGCCACACCAGGACTCCTCTTAGTCCATAGGGGCAGCCAAACACTGAGAGACCTCCAGCAATTAAAACTCACATGAAAATCAAATAACAGGCTAATGTATCATTTTATCTGAAACCCTTTGTGGTCAGGGCCTATTGGTAATTGTTGTTGTTAAGTGCCTTCAAGTCTATTCCAACCCATAGCGACCTTGTATAGGGTTTCTGAGGAGCAGCTGGTGAGCTTGAACCACTGACCTTGCGATTCAAATGTCTTTGCAGTCTGGCGCATTAACCCACAGCGCCACACCAGGAGTCCTATTTGTAATTAGATCTACATAAAAGTGAGAAAATTGCTTGTTGAATATGGTATCAGTATACAGCTTTTTAAGGAGCTCTGGTAGCGTAGTGGTTGCGAATCGGGCTGTGAACTGCAAGGTCAGCAGTTCGAAACTACCAGTTGTTCTGCAGGAGGAAGATGAGGCTTTCTGCTCCCGTAAAGATTTACAGCCTGGGAAACCCTGTACAGGGTCGCTGTGAGTCGAAACTAACCCCACGGCAAACAACAACAACATACAGCTTTTTAGATAATTTTAAGATCTTAAAGGAGGAATGGTCTGGCAAAAAGATTGGAGATACTGAAGTCCAGTGACTGGAATCTCATGCCAAAATCATGTCTGGCCCTCCAGTTGTCATGTTTGTTGTTTAGATCTGTTACAGAATCAATACAGTTCAGTTTTGCGTTGTGTTCAGATCTAGAGCTTTGGAGCCAAGAGTGACTTAGGTTTGAATCCTAGGCCCATCTCTAGTGTGACCATAGATGATTGTTTACATGTGTTTTAGTTTCCTTTTTTATAATATGGCGATAGTAACATTTATAGGATCATCATGAAAACTAAATGGCACATAATATATGTAAAACACATAGTAAAGTACCTGCAGAATTAGCTAAATCACAGTTGTATCTGTGTTGCAAATTAAAAAACATAGTTGTAAAAACAAACAAACAAACAAAAAACCATAGTTGTAAATCACAGATTTAGGTTATGCTGTAAATAATAGTTAATATTAAAACCATAACAGGTTAAATTAAATGTTTATTTCTATTAAAAGATAAAAAAATAATGACAATAAGCAACCACAGTTAATATGACAACTATCTTTTTAAGGACGTGCTGAAAAGTTGACATACACTGACTTCATTGGACAGACTCAGTCTTATGACTGCAAATATTTCTAGTTAAAAAGCTTGGTAAAACTAGCTTCCTCGGTCCTTCTTAAAGGGAAAAATCTAGGAAATGTAATCTATATTCCAGGTAGCTATGTACCCATCAAAATAATCAGGGGTTATATTAGTAAACAAGTAGTGGAGAATGGATGTCGGGTGGGCCATTAGCAGTTTCGTCCATTGTAGTACTTGCTATTGATATTATTTTTCATATTGATGGTTATTGATAGTAAGTTCTGGTGGCTTTAGTGTTTATTTTCAGATGATTTTTGAATAACTATGTTCTGATTCATTATGTATTAAAATTTTAGAACAGTAAGGTTTTTTTTTCCAGCTTTTATGTAACTTCTTATTTCTCTGTGTATACAGTTTGGAAGTATGTTTGTAGAATGATAACCAACCTCATGTCTGTATCAGTTAGGATGCATATACTGTAATCAGCAGAACATCTGACAAACAGAGGTTTAATCAAGTTGAGATTTTTTTTTTAATTCTTGCGTTAGACATCCAGATGCAGACAGTTCTGGACAAGTACAATAACTCAGTGAGATTGATTTGAGGGCCTTAAGTTCTTGAATATATCTGCTCTGTTTTCTGTAGCTTGCTATTTTTATTCTTGTGTTTGTTTCCTCATGGTATTTTGGTGACTCTAAGTATGAGGGGGCTTTAAATGGAATTAAAAGATAATGAAATTTTTCCATAAACTGAAGCCTCCTGATATTATTTTTTGCATTTTATGTAGTAGCAATGTTGAAGAACCAAGGACACAGCTTCTACTCCATTTGTTTGTAAAGTGATGCCCTCTCCATAGTCTGTTGCCAGATATCCTAGACCCAGAGAACTATGTAACATAGTCACTTCTAGCTGCAAGTTTAGAAAGTGAGTTTTCTAGGTGAGCAGATTGCTACCCTGAACAAAATTGGTTCTGTAATTGAGGAAGGCAAGATTTAATATGTGTAAAACACTAATACTGTCTGCTAAAGTGTTTCTTAAAATGTATTTTGATCTTTAAAAAGTGTCTTTAGCTTTATCAAATTCTCTTTGTGGTTGCAAACATACAGAACGTCAGTTAGGATTGTTTTTCATTTTTATTGTTTCTAATATTTTAGAAGAATGCTTTGCAAGCGATTTCTCCAGCCACCATGGAAGTCCTTATGCGAGTTTTGGCCGATTGTGATTCTTGGGAGGATGGAGGTCCAGAAGAAGTAGGTAGGAAGGTGGAACTAACTTTGAAATGCCTTACCGAAGTGGTGCATATCCTTCTGACTAGCAGCTCTGACCAGCGTCAAGTGGAAACCAGCACTATTTTGGAGAACTATTTTAAATTGCTAAATTCAGATCATTCAGCTTTACCTAATCAGAGGAGGTCCAGGCATTGGGAGAGTCGATTCATAGCTCTACAGATCAAGATGCTGAGTGAGTATTACATAAAGACAGTTTTCTGATTTAACTGTCATATTCTCTACTCCTTTTGGAACAGAAGGTAATTGTATAGAAAGTATTAATGGTTTGATTTAGATGTAATTTAGATACTTTGGCTTCAAAATAATAGCATAGATTTGATTTCTTAATCTTTGCTGTAACAATGACAAAGTTGTGCCTCTATAGTCTTCATTTTTTATTGTAGTAAAAATACATATTAACAAAACATTTGTCAATTTTATATTTCTTTTTGAAACCACTAAAAGCATCATTGTTAAGAACAAAGTCAGCTATGATTTTGAAACTCCAAGAAAAGTAAAGTTTCAGAAAGTACTGCTTATATTATTTTATCCTATGACAAAAAGACACGTATAGTTTTGTTTGTGCTTGTATGACTCTCAGAGCCCTGGTGTGGTGCTGTAGGATAAGCACTGGACTGCTAACCACAAGGTTGGCAGTTCAAATCTAACAGCTGCTCATTGAAAACCCTATATAGTGTCTCTTTGAGTATGGACCCACTCCTAGGCACCTAACAACAAATATAACTTATCAGTAGAGATCACTACAACATTTATCCCACCTTTAAATGGCCTTTTATTTCTGTATATATGTATGTATGTATATATATTTTTTAATTCTCTCTGTACATCTTTTGTTTATTCCTCTGTATCTCTCTTTGTATTGTTTGTTTTGTATTACTCTTCTCTTATATGTCTCTGTCTTTGTTATGTAAACTCTCACCAGTATATCTAATATTTATTGTATTCACCCAGTGGATTGATAGATGCTGATATTATTAATTGGTAATTCCTTATTTTACAAGTAAAACATCAAAACAAAACCAAAGCCATTGCTTTTGATTCTAACACATAACAACTCAGTAAGGATAGAGTAGTACTGCCCCATAGGCCCAAGAATGTAAATCTTCATGGAAGCAGACTGCCTCATCTTTCTCTAGTGGAGTGGCTGGTAGGTTCCCACCATCCTTCAGTTAGCTGCCAGGTGCTTTAATAGCTGCACCACCCGGACTCCTTAAAATATGTTCATTACAACTAGATTGGGGAACACTTAACTTCTAACTACAAGATTGGCAGTTTGAGCCTTTCACCTGCTCCTTAGGAGAAAAATGAGACTTTCTGCTCCTCTAAAAATGTATAGCTCTAGTAGAGTAGTGGTTACGAATCGGGCTGCTAACCTTAAGGTCGGCAGTTCAAAACTACCAACAGTTCAGTGGGACACAGATGAGGCATTCTGCTCCCGTAAAGATTTACAGCCTCAGAAACCCTGTGAAGGGTCATTATGAGTTGGAACCGACTCCACAGTACTTAGTTAACAACAACAACAACAAAAAAGATGTATAGGTAGCATAGTGGTTACAAGTCAGGCTGTGAACCTCAAGGTCAGCAGTTCAAAACTACCAGTGCTTCTGCGGGAGAAAGATGAGGCATTCTGTTTCCGTAAAGATTTACAGCCTTGGAAACCCTGTGCAGGGTCACTATGAGTCGGAACCGACTACACAGTACTTAACAACAACAAAAGATGTATAGGCGTAGAAACCCTATATAAGTGACTAGATGCCACTTAACTAAACAGCTAAATTAGGAAATTCAAGTAAGGAAAAAGAAACTAAATACACTTTCTATTCTACCATTATCTATAAAGAGCATTGGTAATGTAGTGAGTTATGAACTGGGCTGCTAACTGCAAGGTCAGTAGTTCGAATCTACCAGTTACTCCATAGGCGAAAGATGAGGCTTTCTGCTCCCATAAAGATTTACAGCCTCAGAAACCCTACACAGGGTTGCTGTGAATCAGAACCTACTCCACAAGCACACACTCATCAGCACCACATCTATCTATAACCTATCTTGATGGCTATATATCTATAACTTCTAGAGACGTTAAAAATTGTTTTTATATGATTGTGTATGTGGTGTCTAATTTGCTAATATTGGACATCAGAATCTTGGTTGGAAACTTAATGATCCATTATAACGTTTCTGTAGGGAAATAAGACTTATTTAGTTTCTATTATTTTGTGTATTGTATAACATCTTATCATCTTTTTATTACAGCTTGTAAGTTATAATAAGTTTGAGTCTATATTGAATAAACTTTTTAAATTAGTAACTGTGGTAGTCTATTACCCAATTGAGATATCCCTTGATCTCTGGATGGATATATCTTTTCAGTCAGAGAAATGAGGAAAACATGAAACAAATTGGATTAATTACATAAGCACCATTTTCATAATGACCATATTTTCATTTAATAATACGTAAATGAGGCTATTGCCAAATGTACTCAGATATTGCTGATTACTAGCAAGTTGGTTTTAAGTGGAGACTTACAATGGAAGAACAACTGTATAAATCTCTAGGAAATATCTACCACTCATATGTAAAAAGTTCAATACAATAAGTAATTAAAGCATAAAAATGTTCATTTTCCCCATCAAGTAAAAGTACAGATTTTATTTTCTATTATTTATAACTAATTTATATCTGTTTTGTCAGCTGAAAAGCCTAAATTAAAAATATGAGATTAAATGTTTGAATAATCCCAAATCTTCCACTTTGTACATGGATAATTTTGTTTTTGTTTTCCTAGATACTGTCACAGCCATGTTAGATTGCACAGATAGGCCTGTTCTTCAGGCCATTTTTCTTAACAGTAATTGCTTTGAACATCTCATACGACTACTACAGAACTGCAAGGTAGTTTTTCTATTGTCTTTGATATTAAGAACCTACTGTTTATATTTTTATTTGAATTTTAACATTAATTAGTAACTGTATAATTTGTATTTTAATTATATAACCAGTTTCATCTTGAAGTAAAACTAGTATATGTTGTATTTATAATTGCCTAAATTTTTTTAACGTGTTTATTGTGAATTGAGTGATAGTTTACATGAGAGAACATCAGTTTTACACTCATCCTATGGTATTTTGTTTCATTGCAATGATTACAATCCCGTCCATGCATCATCATTCAGCAGTATTTCCCTCTGTGTTTTTTTTTTCCTGTTGGATGTACAGAAAACCAGTCAGGAATATATAATCATTTAAACAACCAAATAATAGCCTAATATTTTAAGAGTAGTCCGACTGGAAACAAATTGCTTTTTATCATGAGCATTTCAGTTCATGATACTCTTTATTTTTTAGGTTAGTTTTATACTTGGTAAATATTATCCTTGAGACTCTTGAAAGTCATTAGTTACTTCAGATCTCTTGGCTAACTATTTGTGTCAGATAAGATCATTAAAATTTTGCTTTCCTCACTTAACCAAAGGCTTTTTAACAGATTGTAATTAAAAATAGTGTGTAGCCATTGTAGAAATTGATGAGATGTTATAAGTTTTGTTATATGTATGTCACTATAATTTTTTTAACATACAACTGAAATTCTACAAGTATATAGATTTTTGATGTATGTTCATTGTAAAAGCTTTGAAATTTTGAGGTAGCAATAAGAAAGTATAAATATTCCCTATAATTCTGTCAGCGAATAGAATGGAGGTTCAGCAGAAAGGAAGGCCCCTAATGGATGCACACAGTGGCAGCAACAGTGGACTCAAGTGTAACAATTGTGAGGATGGCACAGGACCAGACAGTGTTCTGTTCCGTTGTGTGTAGCGTCACTTTGAGTCGGAACCAACTGGATAGCACCTAACAACAACACTTCTATCAATATTGTTGAATGAAAGTTACAGTGTATTTAACTGTTTATTATGTGCTGGACGTTGCATTGGGTACTTCACATTTGAGCGTACACAGCATATATTGTGCTCATAGTGACCACATTATAAGTCAGACAATTCTTGTGCCAGACCCAAGGTTTGAGTTCTGTCAGTCTCAGTCAAGACTTTATTTTTTTTAGATTTTTAATTCTTACTTTTTAAAATCTACTCATTGTTGTCAATAGTTAACTACCAAGTTAAGCCATTTAAACACCAAATATATTAATATCAGTTCAAGACTTTTGATCTTAATTTTTCAATATGTAATGGCCAAAATGATAATTTTGTATTTGTTTTCAGTCTTTATTCTAAACAAGTGAAAATTTTACATGATTCAGATCAAAGTTAATATATAATAGGTGGCCATGGGCTGCCAAAAGAATAAACAGGTCTGTGTTGGAAGAAGTGCAGCCAGAGTGCTCCTTGGAGCCCAGGATGGCCAAATTTTGTCGCTCATACTTTCGATATAGTCAGGAAGGAGCAGTTGCTGGAGAAGGATATCATGTTTGGTAGGGTGGAGGGTCAGAGAGAAAGAGGAAGACCCCCAACGAGATTGGCCAAGTGGCAGCATCGATGGACTCAAGCGTGGCAACAATTGTGAGGTTGGCTCAGGATTGTGCAGTGTTTCGTTCTGCTGTGCATAAGGTCGCTATGAGTTGGTACTGACTCAATGGCACTTAACAAAAACAACAAACCCTGTTAAGATCAATGAACATTTTTATCATTATTAAAATAATGCTCATTAAAAAATGCAAATTGTGAGAGCATATGAATTCTTCAATATAATAATGAAATGCTAGTTAAATTTTTTTTCTCTTTTACCTGATGTACTACTGGTAGTGATTCCTATAATTCCTAGTATAAAAAGCATATCTCTTTTAATGAAAATATAAGATGCATCATCAAGCTGAATAGTATCAATATAATACATTAATAAATGCATTTTGTTGTTGTTGTTATGTGCCGTGGAGTCGGTTCCAACTGATAGCAACCCTGTATAGGGTTTCCGAGGCTATAAATCTTTACGAGAACAGAAAGCCTCAGCTTTCTCCCATGTAACAGCTGGTAGTTTTGAACTACTGACCGTGAGTTTAGCAGCCAGATTCGTAACCACTACACTACCAGAGCTCCTTAAACATTTTAGGTAGCTATAAATTGTATTATAGAGTCCTGGTGTTGCACTGTATGATAAGCACTGGGCTATTAACTGTAAGGTTGGTGGTTCAAACCCACCAACTGCTCCTTGGAAACCCTATACAGGGTTGCTATGAGTAAGAGCTGATTCACTGGCACTTGTTGTTGTTAGTGCCATCAAGTTGATTCCAACCCTTAGCGACCCTGCATAGAGTTTCCAAGGAGCATCTGGTGAGCTTGAACCACCAATTTTGCAGTTCAAACAGCTTTGCTGTCTGATTCATTAACTCACAGCACCACACCAGGACTCCTCAATGGCACTTAGCAACAATAAAATCATGTTAACACTAATGAATTAAAAAGTTTCTGAAGCAACTTACTGGATTGCTGGTGTGATAAGTACTGGACTGCTAACCACAAGTTTGATGGCTGAAACCCACTAGCTGCTCCTCGGAAACCCTATATAGGGTCACTATTAGTCAGATCTGACTTGACTGCACTTAACAACAAGCAACCAACTACTCAGTGGCTTCTCTATTATCAATGTTTTACCCTTTTGGCAGTTGTTCAGAAGCTATAAAATTTTTATAGACTTGTAATAATATTATTGATAATGTTTGCAAGTAATTTTTGCTAAAGGTAAAATTGAAATTTTTAGCAAAACATGAATCTAATGCAAGACATGAGGTATAAGAACATGCATCAAATAGATGCTATGGAATATAAAAATATAAAGAGAAAATTAGATTTCATGTTTTTATAAGTTGATTGAACTGTGTACTGAGTTTCGTTTTAGGAAAAAAGCTCACATAAGCAAGGAAAGCATTAGGTTAACATAGTGTAAAGGAAGAGAAAAATGTAATTCAAACCCCATTTAAAAAAGATTTTGAATCTCTTAGCCTCCTAGTCTTTTTTTTCCCTTTTTACTTAGCATATAAACCTTTCCTTTGTGTATTTTTCATAATGTTCATGGATAATTTTATTTTCTATACATTTTATATACTATGTTTTGAAACTGATAATGTTAACTTTTGCTTTGGTAGCTTTGATTTTAAAATTTATTTACTGCCTTGCTGTTATGGTAACTAGTATCTAAGAGCTTAGAACTTGTCAGAAATCTCTAGATTTAGACAAAGAAGGAAAAACAAGGCAATTAAAAATACCCAGCCACTCCAGACACAGCCTCTCACTCTGATCAACTAACTAACTGCCTTTAGGATGTTTGTTCCAAAATGTTTCATCTCAAGGTTACTTGAGTTTTTCCCCCTCTTTGTTTTCTCATATTGGCACACATTCTTCCAATTAGAAATTCATTTGGGTACTCAAGAAGACCAAATCCCAAACCCACTGCCATCAAGTTGATTCTGAATCACAGCGACCCTTAGGGCTCCCTTTTAAGATGTAAGGGTCTGTCAGACAACTGGTGTGCCCTAGGTGGAAGATTGTTTTCTTCCTAATAGTTAGGTATGATAAGCTGCACTGTAGCTATTAGAATAACATAATCCATGTAGTTAGTTGTAGGGTCTAGAGTGCATTTTGGGGTAGGGTGGACTTGGAGGGTATCTTATTTATTTCAATATCTGGTTTCTGCCTCTGCAACTCCATTGAAACTTATTAATCAAGGCCACTTAAAACCTTCTGGTTTCCAAATCTAATGGACACTGTGAAATTTTTATTTTAACTGTTATTTTCTGTTTGTCACTATTGATCATTCTCTTTTTGAAACTAAAAAAAATTGTTTCAACACACTCATCTGCTTTCCTGCTACCACTGTGGACACTCTTTAGTCTCTTTGGAATATTCCTCTTTATTAAAAACCTTTCTTAAATGCTGACATTTAAGTGTTTGGCCTTGAACTTTTAATATTTTCTTCTTCTTTTGTTTCTTTCTTAATTTGCTTATTCTTTGGACAGTCTCAACTCAGCGATATGCATGGCTTCAAATACTGTTTATAAGTTACACCCCCCCAAATTTCTTGTTTCCAGAACAAATCTCTTGAGAAGTTATACTTAATGTCCCTCAAAAATCTTACATTTTTCACATTTGAAATGGAACAGACCACCTCGTACTCTTCCTCTTTTCTTCTCTTGTCTCCCCTTCGTAGTTGTGTCTCTTTTGTTTTCAGTGTACATCAGAGATGCCCGTATCTACCCAGTGTCTCTGGAGAAGCTTGGATATCAATCAATCTGTTTTTTTATCTTCTAAATCTTCTTTGTTTCGCTAAATTCTGATAATCAAATATTTCTCTACAGCCTTTCCCCTCCAATGTCACTGCCTAATTTCTTGCCTGATTACTGCAATAATTTCCTTCCATACTGAAACCCAAACCGTCCTTTAATATATCAGTGTCATATCAAAAATGTGCCCAAAATACCCTTTCCAAAACCAGTTAGCTGTTCTAGGAATTTCTAAAATTCGTACCATGACATGTACAAGGCTCTAAAGAATTTGGCTCAGGCCTACCTGTTTAGTTTTTAGCCTTTCTTTCGTAAAGTTTTTTCTGTTGTGTGCTGTTGAGTCAGCAACCCAATATCACAAAGTAAAACTGCCCTGTAGAGTTTCCTAGGCTGTAATCTTTATGGGAACAGTTCATCAGATCTTTTCTCATGTGGTGGATTCTAACTGCTAGCCTTTAGGATAGTCACTGCATGCTTCAGTGTTGTACTACCAACAGCCTTATCTTGAAGTAGTCATTCTTATTCTTGCTTCTTTTGTTTCCTTAGTGCTGTTGTTGCAGTTTGAAATACTTCCCTCCCTGCTCTGGGAGCATTTTATTTAATGACTGTAATGTTGTCTGATTCTTGTAGATAACATGTGTTTGACCCTAAAGGAATCTTTCATATAGATTTATTGGGTGACGCACTACACTTTTTGTTTGTTTATGCTGAGCAGTAAGGGCAAGCATATTGACTTTAATCTCTTCTTTCTTATCACTAGCTCTTTGGCTTACTGGAGAAGCTTAATAAGTAAAGTTAAATTGATTACTTTTACAGTTGGGAACCTCACACACAAGGATTATATTAGGTTGAATTACCTATACAAATGACATTCAGCAAATACATTTAGCTTAAATTTTACTTGACTGCATAGTTCTGTGCGAAAGAAGGGAGAAATATGTTTTTCTTCCTCCTTTTCTCCTTCCCCATTGTACTACCTGGGTCCCAGTACTCAGGATCTAAAACTCAAGGTTAGTTTTAAAATATTTGTTGTTGTTAAGTGCCGTTGAGTTGGTTCTGACTCATAGAGACCCTGTATAGGGTTACTGAGGAGCAGTTGGTGAGTTTGAACCATTGACCTCGCTGTTCAAACTGACCTTGCAGTCCAGTGCTTATCCTAGAGTGCAACACCAGGACTAGAACAGCTATATCTTGTGTTGAATAAGTGCAGTTTTATGTCATTTTATGTCAAAATGCTTTCTGAGTTGTAAATGATCTAATATGGTATGCATTGGATGATTCAATTAAAAATTAGGAATCTTTTTAAAAGATTATATTTTTAGGAACCCTGGTGGGTGCTGTAGGATAAACACTGAATTGCTAATTGCAGGGTCAGCAGTTCAAACCTACCAGCCACTTCATGGGAGAAAACGACTTTCTGCTTCCTTAAAGATTTGCAACCTCTTGGAAACCTTGTACAGGATCGCTGTGAGTTAAAATTGACTCAGTAGCAGTGAATTTATTATATTTATGGTGAAAATGAATATAGCACAACAGGTTCCCATTCAACAATTTCTACACATATTTTTCAGTGACATTGATTACATTCTTTTTTCCTATTGTGCAGGATTTATTTGTTTTTTACAGTAGAATAACTGTACCAACAACAGCACTACCAAGGCTGCCCGTGGTCAGTGCCTCATCCACATTTCCTGGGATCTTGGTATCATTTTTAACATTTTTATTTTGTTGTTTTGAGAATGTATATAGCTAAACATAACACCAGTTGCACTGTACGTGTATATTCTTTGAATTGTGCAACGATCTCACCCTCTTTTTCTGAGTTGTTCCTCCACTGTTTATATATTCGGTGTCCCATATATGTTCCTATATAATCCTTTAAGTTGCTATTATCACTTTGATTCCTTATAGATAGTTCTTAAAAGAGTTTTGCAGTAGTTTCAGGGCTTCATCAAGCCCATTAACTCTAGGAAGTAAGGAGTCCGTGAGAAATTGAAATTCTTATTTCTGTATTTCCCCCCTTTTGATCAGGATTCTTCTGTAGAATCTTTGATCAAAATGTTCAGTGAAGATAGTCAGGCACCATCTAGTTCCGGTTATATGGCAAAGGAGACAATTGGCCACACATTCCATATATTCTTCCTACTTCTGGCTCTCTCCTCCTTCTATTGCTCCAGGTAAATAGAGGACATTTGTATCTTGGGTGGCCTCTTGCAAGCTTTTAAGACTCCAGGCGCAGGAGCACTCAAAATGCTATTAGGCAAATTAACTCGATGTCCTATTAAACCGTGACCCTAAACCTCTAAACCAAAGAACCAAATCTGATGAGGTATTTGATTGTATAAAAGTGGTCTCATTAATTGCTCATTTTTGGTTGTGGTGGTTGTTGCAAATATACCTGTTACGCAGCTTTTTGCTTATTGAATTTTTTACAGATGTACAACTTTTTGACAGCAACTACAATAATCAGCTATGTAGCACAGCCCTTAAGCGATGCAGTTTTGTCCATCATTGTTAACTCCTCCATTCTTCCTGCCTTCTGCATCTGGAAATTACTAATAAACTTTGTTCTCTATTCATTTGCTTTTTCTTATCTTTATAAATGAAGTTATATAATATTTGTCCTTCTTTGATTGACTTATTTTACTCAAGTTCCATTCATATTCTGTTATGTGTCAAGATACCATTTATCATACTGGCTGAGTAGGAGACAATAGCAACAACAGCAGATAGTACTAGTTCTGTTTTCCGTTTTTTGAGAAACTGCCATACTGTTTTCCACAGCACTCTACCAGTTCGCATTCTCACCAGCAATGGATGTTATTGCTAACTGCCATTGAGTCTGTTCTGACTAAGAGTGACCCCGTGTACAACAAAATGAAACACTGCCTGATCTTGAGCCATTCTCACAAATGTTGTTAGGTTTGAGACCATTATTGCTGCTATTGTATTAATCTATCTTGATGGGAGTCTCATTTTCTATGACCCTCCATTTCTCCAAGCATGATGTCCTCCTCCCAGGACTGGTGCCTCCTGACGACATGTCCAAAGTACAAGAGATGAAATCTTACCATCATCATTTCTGTGGAGCATCCTAGCTGTATTTTTTTCAAAACAGATTTGTTTTCTCTTCTGCCAGTCCGTGGCACTTTCAGTATTTCACTTTACCAACACCATAATTCAAATGCATTAATTCTCCTGTTGTCTTCCTTATTCATTCTGTCCAACTTTATATGTATATGAGACTATTGAAAATACTGTGGTTTGGGTCAGGCTCCCCTTAGTCCTCAAAGCGACATCTTTGCTCTTGAATACTTTAAAGAGATCTTGTGTAGCAGATTTGCCTAATGAAACTTGTCATCTGATTTCTTGACTGCTGCTTCCATGACTTGATTGTGGGCCCAAGTACAATGAAGTCTTTGACAACTTCAGTCTTTTCTCCAGGTATCATGATGTTGTTTATTGGTCCAGTTGTGAGGATTTTTGTTTTCTTTACACTGAGATATATCCATACTGAAGACTGTTGTCTTTCATCTTTATCAGTAAATATTTCAAGTCCTCTTCACTTTCAGGTAGCAAGGTGTCATCAACATATCACAGATAGTTTATGAGTCTTTCTCTAGTCCTGATGTCACGTTCTTTTTCATATAATCCGGTTTCTCATATTACTTGCTCAACATATGTATTGAATAAGTATGGTGAAAGAATACAGCCTTGTTGTACATCTTTCCGACTTTAATAATCATTCAATATCCCCTTGTTCTGTTCTAACAGTTGGCTTTTGGTCTATGCACAGGTTCCTCATGAACACAATGAAGTGTTCTGGAATACTCATTCTTCCCATTGTTACATGTAGTTTGTTATGATCCACACAGTCAAATGCTTTTGCATCATCAGGGAAGCACAAGTAAATACCTTTGTGGTATTCTCTGTTTTCAACCAAGATCCACCTGACATCAGCAGTGTTATTCCTCGTTATATGTTCTCTTCTGAATCCTACTTGAATTTTTGCTAGCTCCCTGTCAATGTATTGCTACAACTGTTTTTGAATTGTCTTCAGTAAAATTTTGTTTGCATGTGATATTGATGATATTTTCCAGTGACTTTCACATTCCACTGGATCACCTTTCTTTGGAATAGGAGTGGGCAAACATATGAATCCATTCCAGTTACTTGACTAGGTACCTGTCTTTCAAGTTTCTTGGCTTAGGTGAATGAGCACCTCCAGCGCTGCATCTGTTTGCTAAAACATTTCAATTTGTATTCCAACAATTCTTGGAGCCATTTTTTGCTAGTGCCTTCAGTACAGCTTGGACTTCTTCCTTCACTACCATCAGTTTTTTTTTATCATATTCTACCTTTTGAAATGGTTGAACTTCAATCAATTCTTTTTGTTACATTGACTCTCTGTGTTCCTTCTATCTTGTGTATTCCTTTCATATCTTTATTTTTTAACTTTTTGCTGTGAATTGAGTGTTGGTTTACAGACAAGATCATCAGTTTTGTATTCAACAAGTCACACACTTTGTTTTATCTCAATGATTGCAATCTACTCTATGTAACATTATCCCACTTCCTCCCTGTGGATCCTATTTCTATTCCACCCTCCTTCCCATCACTTAACAAATTTGTCCTTGGGTAAATGTTACCCTTTGAATTTTGAATGGTTGACCATTCCATGGTGAGCATACCTAACTAGTGTTGTTCCCCCTGTATACCTATCTCCTGCTTGGCTGAATGTTGGGCCACAAAGGTGAATTCCTTTCGAGATCTGAAGGGGGTGTCAAGGGCTATAGCCTCAGGTTCCTCCAGTCTCTTTCTGACCAGGAAGCCTGGTCTTTTTTTCTTTTCTTTAATAATTTTTAGTTTTGTTCCACATATTCTGCTGCTCTGTCTTGGATCTTCTACTGTGATCCCTTTCAGTACAGTTGGTAGTGGTAGCTGGGAACTTCTAGCTCTTCTGGTCTCAGAGTCTTGGAGACTGATGTTAACATTTTCCATTCGTCTGTTGGACTAGTCGATGCCAAGCTTCTTGAGTTCTCATCACTTTCCTTTCTTCTGCATGTGGAGAGACCAATAGCTTCACTTTAGGTGGTGGTTCATGAGCTTTTAAGACCCTAGACACTACTCAACAATAAGAATTTAGAACATTGTCTTTGTGTACTGTGTTGTGCCAACTGACCATGGTATCTCCTGAGACTGTGGTCCTGAGCCCCCATGTCCAGCAACTCATTGCCTTAAGATATTTGATAATGTCTAAGAAGTTTTTATCATTTTCCCTCTGTATGCTCTACAACATCCATAGTTGTATATCCAGGAAAGGTAAATGCCCATGTATAAATACTCTCTTTCAAACTCTTTCTCCCATACCCATTCAGCCTGTGTCTCTGTCCATGTAGCTACCTGC
>NW_006408563.1:7381089-7382419 GCF_000296735.1 Chrysochloris asiatica | reverse complement strand
TGATGGTTTCTTTTATTAAGAAGACCTTTTCTTGAGTTTCTACATCATTGATTTCATACAATACTTGTCTTTTTATGATTGACTAATTTCATTCATCTTCATGTGCTCCAGGTTCATCCATGTTGCGAGGTATTTCACAGATTCATCATATTCTTCAACATTTTGTTCTATTGTGTGTGTGTATCAAAGTTTGTTAACTATTTTTCTGTTCATGGGCGTTTAGGCTGTCTCTATCACATTGGCATGGTGCTCAAGTATGTGGTTCCATACTCCCAGAGAGCAGGGTCTGTGTTGGGGGCTTGATGAGGGTGGAAGCTGGCCCACCTCTGGTTACCAGGGATCCTGGGGAAAAAGAAAGAACACATTTTCCATCCTGTGTGTGACTCTGCTATGCCAGGCCTCCTATTGTCTTCCTTGCTAGCAATAATCTTTCTTATTTCAGAACCACTGTAGATTTACCACCATACATTAGAATCATTAAGTCCTTAAATGGGAGGCTATTTGAAATATACTTCTTAATTACTTCATTGTACAAATGAGGAAAAACTTCTTGAAAGATTAAATAATTAGTTAGGGTTCGCACTAGTAAATGGTGGAGCTACATTGAGTATGTTTTAATATGTTGTTTTGTAATTATTACAGAACTTAAGATCACTATTTACTTCAGTAGAAAAAAAGTTTTCTGTGCATTAAATATAGAATTACAAGTTTTATTGACAAACAGACACATTGGATGAAGACAACTGATAATGCAATCTGCAAAATATGAAAAAGTGTTTGGAATTAAATTTTAAAGTTTCTTAAATTAGGGAATATTGTATTGCATGATATATTTCTGATGTGTGATTGTTTTCAGTTTATATTGTTGTTTCTTGCTGTTGTGGTTAGGTGCCATCGAGTCGGTACCGACTCATAGCGACCTTCTGCACAACAGAACAAAACACTGCCAGATCTTGGGCCAACCTCACTACTATTGCAATGCTTGACTCCAACAATGCTGCCACTTGGCCAGTCCATCTCGTTGGGGTCCTTCCTCTTTTTCCTCTGACCCTCCACTCTAGCAAACATGATATCCTTCTCCAGTGACGGGTCCCTCCTGACAGTATGTCCCAAGTATGAAATGAAGTTTGACCATCTTGGCCTCTAAGGAGCACTCTGGCTGCACTTCTTCCAAAACTGATCTATTGGTCCTTTTGGAAGCCCATGGCACTTTCAATATTCTCCTCCAAAACCATAACTCAAAAGGATCAATTTTTCTATGATCTTCCTTATCCACTGTCCAGCTTTCGCATGCATATGAGGTTATTGAAAATACCAAGGCTTGGGTCAG
>NW_006408563.1:7377230-7378224 GCF_000296735.1 Chrysochloris asiatica | reverse complement strand
AACAAACTGACAGATGAGTGGTGGATTATTCTTTCTTAGTAATGAATAAATCATTCCTACCTCTGGTAGCGTAGTGGTTATGAGTCGGCCTGCCAACTTCAAGGTCAGCAGTTTGAAACTACTAGCTGTTCCGTGGGAGAAAGATGAGGCGTTCTGCTCCCGTAAAGATTCACAGCCTCGGAAACCCTGTGCAGGGTCACTATGAGTCGGAACCGACTCCACGGTACTTAACAACAACAACTATGTATATAGGATGAAGACAGTTTTTCTATTTAAACATTCAGACCCATAGGAAACTTGTTTTCTAAACAATTTATGAATCACATAGGAAACTTTAGGCTGACTGTGTTGTAGTTTTCATGCTTTTCTTTTTTTATGAGATTTATCAACCAGTTTAATTGAGTATTAATTTCCTTAAGTATTTTTGTAAAAGTTTCTGAGCTTGTTAACATAAATTTCATTATACTGTAAAGTATTTAAAATACAATTGCATGGAATCATCGATTTAACTTAATGATAAGTATGATCAACTGTAAACATTTAACAGTGATTTTGTTTTATTGTACTGTATTTTAAATGGGAGATTTGATTTAAACTAAAGTAAATGAAATATTTGGTATGGTTTGTTTTTTTTTTTAAGACTGACCAAAGATACTTGAATTGAATGAGGAGGAAAATAACCCAAGCCATCATAATTCCAGTAGCAAAGAAATAGTCTCTGCCTCTGAAGTCTACATTATTTATACTAATCTATTACCATTTTAAGCTTGCCATGTAAGCTCTTGCGTACCTTGTAGTACCAGATCTCTATCCAGTTAATTTTATATTATATTATTTTGACTAGTTAACTGAATCATTGATTTCTCTTTTCTAAAATGATACAAGTTCATAAGAAGGTATACCTTCATATCTTGATAAGTTCATAAGAAGGTATACCTTCATAGTATACTCTTGATAAATTCATAAGAAAGTATACCTTCAGAGTATACTCTTG
>NW_006408563.1:7353216-7376459 GCF_000296735.1 Chrysochloris asiatica | reverse complement strand
TAAGTTCCTTTATGTTAGTTGCTCTCTTTTTTATTCTCTTTGAATTATTTTTCTTATTATTTGCTATATATATGTAAGCCCAAAATGCTTGATTCCATTTTATTTTTTGTTGTCAAAGAGTGATCCCTCCAAGTTTGATACCAAGTGCAATTCTTGATGACTTTGAAGAATACTGGCATAGTCTTTTAACAAAGTGTGTGTGTAGATAAATTTGGGAAATGGTGCAGACTAATCTGTCCTGTCAAAGCGTTACTGAGACTCTGAGAAGTATCTCCAGGAAGAACCCTTTTAAAGTCCATTTTAAAATATTTGCTTGACTACAGAGCCCATATCAGATACTATTTTCTTAGAGAATCTTTATTCGGTCTCAGAAACAAGTTTCCTTCTTTTTTGTGAGGCATTCTCTGCCAGTTCGTAAAGAATTTAGGAATATTAGCTGATTCTAATTATTGAATTTTTTGTCTTCTTTTAGTAAATTAGATTTCTAAGAGAGAAGTAGACTATAATAATTAGTAATTTAAATTATTAGTTTGTAGTTCAAAAGTTAGTAGTTAGTAGTCATTTCTAAAGGTGGTATACTTCTCAAGTGGATTCTCGGACTTCTTTCCAAGAGACATGGAAATCCATGTACACTTTGTGTCCACTTGTAGGTGACAATTTAATATTCTTTCTCCATTATTCTTGTCTCTGTTTTTAACAGCTGTTTTTAAATGCTAGCAATAAGGTGGCAGACAAGAACGAGAAAGACCTTGCCAACAAATTACTGACAGAAATGAATGAGGACCAGGTATCTGCTAAGCCTGCATCTTGTTTCAGCTGAAGTCCAGAATCAGTTAATGAGAGTAACTATTCCTGTACTTTTCTTCCTATATCTTAAAACACACAAACATTATCTTGAAATTAGTTGAAATTGACTAAACAGAGTTGGAAGTAGAGAATCTTCATAAGTTATTTTGAAAATTATTTTAAAATTTCCTTTCATCTAAAAGATACATATATTGAAATCTTGGTGATTCATAAAATTCTGTCTTACATGTATGTAAGTGTGTGTGTATTCTTTTCAGTTTGAGGAGATACAAAGTACAGGAATGGGACCTCATTATCAATGCTGCCCACCTGATGATGATGTCATAATTGCGGGGGTGGGGGCTGGCTTCCCTTTCTAAGCACTGTGGCGTGTTAGGACTTAGTTTGTGTACATGTATGGTCATTTTTAATATCTTGATTCTTTGCTTCTTGTTGACAAATGATGATTATAATCCAATGGACAACCTGAATCTTGGAGGAAGGGAAGGAGATGTCAAACTCTTTGAGTCTTAATTTATCATACATAAAACTTTGTTTTTTTTCGTTGTTAAAAGTACAACTCTACATGGGTATAAACTAGGCAGGAATATAATGCTTATGTTACTTTTCATTGTATCTTAAGAAATTTAGTTTGGGGAGAAAAAAATAAAATAAAACTACATATAAAAGTGTGCTTCATTATTTTTTTTTCCCGAAAGTGGTTGAGAGAGAAATTACGTTGTCTTCTATTAACATTGTCTTAATGTCCAAGTTTATAAATAGAGCTATGACAGTAAAAAGAAATGTGTTAATTTATTATTCTCAGTTCTGTATGTAAATTAGCTATAGTTTTAGGTATCTCTACAAGTTTTACTTCTTAGGGCCTTCTTACATAGATTAAGAAAGCTTGTCTTTGAGGTTTATGTTACAATTCCAAATTGTAGGTGATACTAGACCTTTTTGGTACTTTGACACTTAGTCTTGCATAAAGCGTAAGACAAATCTTTTTCATGGGAAATTCGACTCTATGCAGAGTGTTTAATGTATATTATATGCTTCTTGGAGTCCTGGTGTGGCGCTGGGGGCTAATGCATCGGACTGTAAAGTTCGTTTGAACTGCCAGGTTGGTGGTTCAAGTTCTCATCAGGTGCTCCTTGGAAACCCTGTACAGGGTCACTATGGGTCGGAACCGACTCAACAGCACTTAACAACAGCAGCAACATATGTTTCTTATTTAGTATGTTTGTTATGTATAATGATGCTCACCAGGAAACAAAACCAGGATTTCAGGGTGGTTAAATATGTTGCCAAAGTGTAATAGAGCTAAAGCATAAAACCACAAAAATCCAAGCTTTCCCTGTTACACTAAAATCTTTCTGGTGGGGGAGAGAGAAAATTTTATGTAGACTGAGTAAGTTTCAGGTTATTGATATATTCCTGAAAGCAGATTTTAGGAACTATTAAGCTTTCATAACTTTTTAGTCCTCATGCTATGCTTTCATGGTTGACTAAGTTAGACATAATGTTGTTGTTGTGTGCCATTGAATCATAAGGTTTCTGAGAGCCCCTGATGGGTTTGAGCTGCTGACCTTGTGGTTACAAATCCAGTGCTATCCTACAGTGCCACACCAGGGCTTTTAAGATATAATAGTCAAGTTCAGTTTTTTTATATTGCTGGTGTTATTATTACTTTTTTATTTCAACCGACATAAATAATATTGTCCTGAAATTTAACACATTTCTTTGTAATGAAGTTTAAATAGTACTAGATAAAATGGAGTTAGTTTTTGTTTTTCTTAAAACTTTTTGGTGTTAAACATTACCTTCTCAAAAGCATGACGTTTATTGATGTGATCTTCATTTCCCATATCTGCTTCAATTCGATATTTTTTAGTGAATTGGATATTATTCATTGTTCGTAAGTACACTTAGTTGGTGTTAGATGCACATTCCATTTCAACTTTAACACAGGGTTTGAAAACTAAGTGGGGTTAATTATTTTAGCCATCATATGTAGTAATGAAACTTAGGCTTAGGAAGTTCAATATCATTTTGAAGGGCAATTAAAACATAATAGAATTTTTACTGGTAGACCTCCTTCCCTTCCTCTTGAGATTGTCCATTATCTTCAAAAAGCATGTGTTAAGCTTGTTGTTTATTTTTTAATGACTGTAGTGTTATCCTTATTGACAAGTGGCTTATTTTTTGTTAAGGGTGTATGTTTTTTTTGCAGGTGATAGTGTTTTCAGCAATCCTTTTCATTCTAAGATAAATGTAATGCATGTTAAGTAATTATCTTTTCAGGTTTCAGAACAGAGATTTCCTAACTGAATGAAAATCTTGAACATATTTCTTAAATTTTTTTGCCTTTTTTTCTTCTACTAGGTGTTTCAGGAACAGTTGGATCGTTTGGCTGTATCAACCATTCAGGCTTTGACCGCAGTGATGAACAAATCTCCAGCTGCTAAGGTGAAAGATATATCCCCAGGCTGAAAATGTTATCTTATATGTTTTCGTAGATATATTTTCACTGTACTGATTTCAAAGTAATGTGTGAAAGTATACAAAACATGTGGGTTCATGCCTGAAATAACGAAATAATTCAACAAATAATTCATCGTACTCTAGGAGTAATTTTGATAATTTTTAACCCTATAAACATTGCTTTGGGATTTTTAAAGACATAGATGACTGAAATGCAAACTAAGAGATTCATTAGTATTTGGTCAAAGAATGGACTGGTAGCACTGATGTTGAAATGATCCTTTTAGTAATTCTATGGTTAGTGAGCCTAAAGAATTAAGTATTGTTAAAATTTTCTTCATTAGCAAAGTAAGTATTCTTTCACTATTTTGTCAGTTTGTGACTGTTTAGAATATAAACACTTTTCACATGGGGATAGGACTACCAATTTGGGACTTGAGTTGTCAGAAGGTGAGGTTCTGGGAATTCTGCTTCTTTATTTGGAGTCACTAGTCCTCAGGATTTCCATTTCCTGTTCATTCCCCACCCTGTCCTGTTTTGCTGATTTTGTACTATTGGTATCTCATTGACTAGTTGTAGAGATTAGTGAAATCACCTATGGAGAGTGCCAGGCACATGGTGAGTGCTCAAGGAATGTTAGTGACTGGTTTTTCCACTTTAGCTTCATAGCCATCAACTTCTACTATTTTTTATATTTCTCTCTTCTGGTTGTTGTTAATTGCCGTTGCTTCGGTTCCAACTCATAACAACCTTGTATAGGGTTTCTGAGGAGTGGTTGGTTAGTTTGAACTGCCGACATTATGGTTCAAACTACATTGCGGTCCAGCTCATTAACCCACAGTGCCACACCAGGATTTTTCTGGTACCAGACATGAATTAATTACTCCTTTTTGTCCTAAGCTATGACTTTAGTTGTATTCTCTATTTTTGTTAGCTTGTGTTAATAGACTGTAACTTTTGCTGTAGAGATGTTGCCATGTCTCTTGTTTAACTTTCTACTAAATAGGCTTTTTTATAACTTTGGCACACTTGCTTGGGAATTTAGTCACCATTTATAATAGTTTGTATTCTAAGAGAAAAATTATTTTAAGTATTTGGTTAATGAGTATGATGGACTACCTGTACTGCATTATGAAATCTAAACATAAAATGAAGCCCAAGACTTTTTTAACATGAACATTTTTTACTATGTAATACTATTGCATGATTTAAAATTCAAAAGGTGATTTAAAATTCAAAAGGTGATTTAAAATTTTTGAACAAATTTTTTCATCTTATTGTTGACCCGGTCAACCTGTTTCCCTCTCTAGAGATAACCCATCTGATTAGTCTTGTTCACCTATTCTGATTGTATTGTGAATGCATGTATTACTGCCTAATCTGTGTTAGCTTTTTGGATTATCATTATATTTTAATTTATGGTTTTCTGTATCAGCTTATACCATGTATGTAAAACATGTGACTAAAATGGATGTGATTAACCAGATAACTCAGACGTTTTAAAGATACAAAGACAAGAGAAAAAACTCTTTGCACTGGTTACCACTCAAAATTGCCTGTATTCTTAATCTAGTTTTTGGTTTTTCTGACAGTTTTCCCCCCAAATTTTGCATTTAGAATTCTCCAGCCATTCTTGCTACCCTATACAGGGATCACTATGGGTTGGAACTGACTTGACAACACATAACAACAACAGCAGTACTCTTAGTATTTACCTGATGTGGTGCTATAGGATAAGCACTGGACTGTGAACCACAAAGTTGGTGGTTCAAACCCCACCAGCCGGTCCTCACAAACCCTGTCTGTTCAGGCAATCGATTCGACAGCACTTAACAGCAGCAGCAACAATACTCTTTTTAATTACAAATCAAGTGAAAAGGGTAATCTTGTCAGCCTAATTTAGAAAAGTATAACTTTGTAATATGCAATTGCTATTAATGAAATTTAATTTTCATTTTGTGAGATTGCTTAACTTTGTATTACAGAAAGTATATATAATAATATTTTAAGGTGAAGACATGAGTTGTTGATTTAATGTTAAGTTTAAATATTTAATATTCTAACAAATTCAGTCTTTAAAAATGTGCTTTAATTTGCTGTTTTTCCCTCTTCTTAGGAAGTTTTTAAAGAAAGAATTGGTTATATACATATGTTTGAAGTATTAAAATCCCTGGGTCAGCCACCATTGGAACTACTAAAAGAACTTATGAACATGGTCAGTTTTTTTAGCTTTTTTTTTCAAGAGAATTTGATCATCATATTGACCTTATCAAAGTGATAACTTACCTTTTTTGCTTTTATGTTGCTTTCTAGGCTGTAGAGGGTGACCATACTTCAGTTGGAATTTTGGGCATTAGTAATGTCCAACCTCTCTTGCTTCTTATCCAGTGGCTTCCAGAGCTAGATTCCCATGACCTGCAAATCTTCATCTCTGATTGGTTGAAAAGAATTTGTTGTATTAATAGGCAGAGTCGAACTACTTGTGTCAACGCAAACATGGGAAGTCGAATCATTGAAGCCCTTGATTACCACTCTTCCCTCCATCGAGCTTGTGCTGAGAACTTGATTGCGCTCCTTGGTTCCTTAGGGAGTCAGTCAGTGAGCTCAGAAGAAATTCATCGATTATTAAGATTGCTAAGAGTGGATGAATCTCAGTGCATTCACCCATACACCATTCCTGTGACTCAAGCAATTCTGACAATGGCCCGGAAACAAAGTCTTGAGAGTGCCCTGCAGTATTTTAATTTGTCACATAGTATGGCAGGAATTTCTGTGCCCTCCATACAGAAATGGCCAGGGACTGCCTTTTCCTTCAATGCATGGTTTTGCTTAGATCAAGATCAGTTGACTGTTGGCATTGCCAACAAAGGAGGAAAAAGAAAACAATTGTACAGGTACTGGTATAAGTTATGGAATATAAATGAATACTATTAGAACAATGTATAACCATTGTCCATATGCTTCTTGAACAGGATATTTAAAAATACATTTGGTTTTTAAATATACAGTAATATATATAAGGTCTCTTTATTTAGCTGCACACAGTTTAGTTATAAATGGTTTCACTGCTTTTAAAATAATTGTATCTCAGATATGTTGCTAGTTAAGTTCTAAGGTTCTTTTAAAAACAGTGTTTCTTAAAAGTGATGTGGAAAGGAGAAAAAAGGAATAATGAACTTGAAACTAAATAGTGATTTCTCTGCTCATTGCATGTATTACATATTTATATGTTGTTGTTGCTAAGTGCCACTGAGTCAGTTCCAACTCAAAGCAGTGACTACATATAGGGTTTCTGAAGATTAAAATCTTTGCAGGAGCAGAAAGCCTCATCTTTCTCCCATGGAGTAGCTGGTGAGCTCAAACTGCCAACCTGTGGTTCTCAGTCCACTGCTTAATCTATGGAGCTGCTGTACTTCCCACATATTAATATGAAGGACCAGAAAACCTATGTAGATGCACCTCCAAACTTCAGTATTTATTTTTAATACGTCTTGTAATTTTAGAATACTTATATTAATGTTTTCTATTATGTGCTTATCTAAAGTTAATCTTATTTGAAGAATTTTGAAGATTCAGCGTTTATGCTTTACTATGGTTTGCTTGTAGAATTTCCACTCATAGAGCTACCTTTTGTAGTTTATTAAACTTTAATTCCTAAAAAGGATTTTAAAATCCTCTTTGAGCAAGATTGCACTGTTGTGTGAGAGTATAATTTAGACCACAGGATGATTTGATAATATTTGGTGATTTTTTGTTATTTTGTGTTTCAGTGACATTGAAACTAAAATTGACTTCAAAATTCTCATAATACATCTTTTTGTTAGCTTTTTTACAGGAAGCGGCATAGGTTTTGAAGCTTTCATTACCCATTTGGGTATGTTGGTTGTGGCAGTGTGCACCAAAAGAGAATATGCAACAGTTATGCTTCCTGACCACAGTTTCTGTGATTCCCTTTGGGTAAGGTTGTAGGACATCACTTTCAACTTCTTTCTTTTCTCTAACAAGCTCACAACTTGGTGCTTGTATATTAGAGCTTGTTATCTTTGTTTTGAGATTTGATAAATTTTTATTCAAGTTCTTTTGATACTGAAGTTATCTATAATGAGTATAATTCCATTTACCATCACCATATGGATTCAGCAAATTTAATTTTTAATTTCAGTTTAAAGTGAAAACAAAGGTTGTTAAGAACAAAGCACTTCTTTTATATTCTTAAATGTAAGATGCCTCTCAGAAAAATTGATCCTATGAGACTCATAGATTTGAAAAATTCAGAAAATGTTCTACATTATTATTCTGTACAAATTATTGGGAGTAGACTGAAGTACTTAAATAATACTATAGAAAAAAGCTCTTAGTTTAATTATAATTACATAATTATAATCAGCATTTGTTTACTCTTAATGCTTTTCTGTTCACACACATTATTTGTGGAGTAATAGAAAACATTTGTTATTTCCAAAGATTATTGTAGCTTTTTAAATGTACATTTTACTTCACCAGCACAACATAACCATTGTTCATATGCCTGGAAAAAGACCCTTTGGGCAGAGCCTTGTTTATATCTACGACAATGGACAGCAGAAGGTCTCTGCCCCTCTCAGATTTCCTGCCATGAATGAAGTAAGCACATCTAACCTATCCTTTATTTTTATTATTTTGAGAATTCTTAAAATTTCTCAGTTTAATGTAAAAGATGTGGTCCGTTTTTTCTAAATATGTGCCCATAGATTTTAATGTGAAAATATAGAAAGTTGCCCTGTGTGGGTTAAACACGGGTCAGCTAACCTTAAGGTCAGCAGTTTGAACCCACCAGCTGCTCTCTGAGAGAAAAATGAGGCAGTCTGCTTCTGTGAAGATTTGCAGCCTTGGAAACCCTATGAATTAGTTCTACTCTATCCTAATAGAGTTGCTTTGGGTTGGAATCGACTCAAAGGCAGTGAGTTTGGTTGTATGTTTGGTATATGTTGAAAATTTAGTAAGTTAATATTGAATTCTGTTAGTGTCTCATCATTAGATGAAGTCACACAACATGTAGTAAAGGAAGACAATTCAAGAGAGAGTTACAAATGGAATTAAAGGATTTGGTAAAAGACCTATAGTAGGCTAGTCAAAAATATGTACTAACTGGACTTGTGAATGTAAGTCCCCATGGCTCTGAGACCAGAAGAGCTGTATGGGGCCCACCTACTGCCTGTTCTGAAAGAGATCAGATTAGAAGGTCCCGAAAAGAGTAGGTAAAAAAGTGAAACAAAACTCAAAATTATAAAAAAAGCCATAAACTTACTGGTCAGAAAGAGATGGGAGGAATCTGAGATTGTGGTTCTTGGCCACACTTCAGGTCTGGAATTGAACTCACCTTGTGGCCCAATTTTCACCCAAGTAGTAAATAGGTATATAAGGGAGGTAAGAACACTGATCAGGAATGCTTACCATGGAATGGTCAGAAATTCAGGATCAAAAGGACAACATTTCCCTAATGCCAAAGTTCAGCAGGGTTTGGAAGGAGGGTGGAATGAAAATAAGAACCACAGAGAGGAAGTGGGATAACTGTTGTTAAATGGAGAAAACTGCATTTATTGAGATGAAGCAAGGTGTATGATTGGTTAAATGTTAAGCTGATGATCTGTTGTATAAACCTTCACTCAATTCATAATAAAAAGTCCTCTCCCCACCCCAGAACAATTTAATAGATCAGACCAAAGGATCATTATTGCTCATGCTCCTGAAATATACAGTATACTTAGAGTGTTATGATGGATTCTTCTCCATTTTCACTGAATTTGAGACATTATATTATAGTTATCTTTGTTGTTGGCATCTGTCTTTAAAGTGTTAAAGAGCAAAGATATCCCTTTGAAGACTAAAGTGTATCTGACCTGTTTTCAATCAAGTATCATGGACTGCCAGAGGAAGGAACAATCTTTCTGGGTAGAAATACAGCCAGAAGATTTCTTAAAAGTGAGCATGGTGAGACTTCATCTGTTGTACTTTCAGACATGGTATTAGTAGGAACCAGTCCCTTGAAAATGACATTATGCTTGGTAAAGTAGAGGGTCAGTGAAAAAGAGGAAGACCCCCCCCCCCAATGAAATGGATGGACATAGTGGCTACAGCAACAAGTTCAAATTTAAACATTTATGAAGATGGCATGGGACCAGGCAATGTTCTGTTCTATTGTGCATAGGGTTTTGCTATATATAAGTAGGAGACAAATCAGTGGTACCTAGCAACAACTCTCCAGTTGATTCCAACTCATGCAACTCATTGTGTGTAGGGTAGAACTGCACCATAGGGTTTTCAAGTCTGTAACCTTTCAGAAGCAGATAGCCAAGCCTGCCTTTCAGTGCGTCTCTGGGTGGGTTTCAACTACTAGTCCAGCACTAATCATTTGCACTGACTAGGGGTTTTCAGAGATGTTTAAACATTGTGAAGTTTTTGGGTAATTCTGAGATCAACTTTTCCTGAAGATAAGGGAATGGATTAGGTTATTTCTCAAATCTATCCACTGTTCTATTAATTTCTTGTGTTCATCTTGACCATTTTAGAATAACTTTAACATTTTTATATTGATGTTTGTAATTCTCAGTTTATAAACTTTAAAGGAATAAAGAATTTTCTCTTTTAGAATACATAAAAGTTTAATACATTTTAAATGCATGCACTCATTAAAAATTTTTAAATTCATAAAAAGAATGAGTTATAAAAGCAATCTATTCAAACTCACCTGGACAAAAGTAACTTCTGTAATGATTTCTTTTTTGTTGTTTTTCTTAAATGATTTATTGTGAATTATGTGACAGTTTACATGGGAGAACATTAGTTTTACATTCATTCTATCGTATATCGTCTCATTGCCATGGTTACAATCCCCTCCATGCAATCCTTCCCCCCGTACCCCCCAGGTCTTCAGCTCATAGTCGCTCTCCCTCTCTGGGTCTAGAGTTTCCAGCTGCTCCATAGCTCCACATCATCATCTCTGGCTCCATTTCAGGCATCACTGCTTCTCTGGGTAGGGTCCTGCTCTCTGCTCTTCTCCCTTGATGGTTGTAATGATTTCTTATGTGTATACTTATACACATTAGAGATATATACAACATTATCCAGTAAAAATCAACCTTCCAATATTATTTTCAACATAGTTATTTGCTTTATTTTATTTATAATTTCATGTTAAATATGAGGATACACATATAACTAAAATTATGTTAATTTCTGTTTCTTTTTTTCATTTCTTAATTTTTAGCCTTTTACTTCCTGTTGCATTGGGTCTGCTGGACAAAGAACCACAACTCCCCCGCCATCTCAAATCCCAGATCCACCATTTTCTTCTCCCATCATCCCACATCGGACTTCATTTGGTGGGATCCTTTCATCAGCCTCCTGGGGAGGAACAAGTGAAAAATCAAAATCAGTTACTAAATTGATATCAGCTGGAACCCAAGACAGTGAATGGGGATGTCCCACATCTTTGGAAGGTCAGCTAGGGTCTGTTATCATTTTTTATGAAGCACTACAACCTACTCACGTGAAAACACTATATTTGGCAGGTGAGCATGGGTTGTCACACAGTTTAAGTAAAGTTAAATGTGATTTTTTTCTTTTGCCTAGACAAGATTTTTTTCTTCATCTGAAAAATTCATCTGATCTGAATAGTATATTTGTTTTAATTGAAACTGAAGATGAAGAAAAAACTCCTACCACAAACCATACTGTTTTTTGTAAGCATAACTAAAACAGGTGTATGGGTTTTTCTTTTGTAAAAGGGATTATTTCAAATACTTTCTATGATACTACCAATAATTCTTTGACCAATTTTAGTAAATTGATGAAACAGTATATAAGCCCATCTTCATGAGAAATCGTGGGATGGATTATAAACTCATATGAATCTTGTACCCACAGGTGTCATTTTTATAACTGATATATTTTATAACGGATATGTAATTCATCATTAATATACCTGAGGAATTCATGAGGCTAGTAGAATTAACCATCCTTAGATTACATATTTTGCTTTCTTTTTTCTTTTTGCTGTGGTTTTAAAGATATATGCTAAGTTTCATTTGTTGTTGATATTGGTAGGTGCCGTATAGTTGATTCTACCATATAGTGACCCTGTGTAAACAGAATGAAACACTGCCTAGTCCTGTGCTATCCTCACAACCATTGTTATTGTTTGAGCCCATTCTTGCAGCCACTCTGTCAATATATTTCAGTGAGGGTCTTCCTCTTTTTCACTGACCCTCTACTTTACCAAACATGATGTCTTTCTCCATTAGATAACATGTTATCAGGAGATAACATGTTCAAAGTATGTGTGACAAAGTCTCACCATCCTTACTTCTAAGAAACATTATGGCTCTACTTCTCCAAAACAGATTTATTCTTTACCAACACCATAATTCAAATGCATCAATTCTTCTCCAGTCTTCCTTTTTTATTACCCAATTTACATGTTCATATGCAACAATATGAAAATACCATGGCTTGGGATAGGTACACATTAGTCCTCAAAGTGACATATCTTTACTCTTTAACACTCTAACGAGGTTGTGTGCAGCAGATTGATTTGCTCAGTGCAGTAAGTCATAGGATTTCCTGATTGGTATTTCAATGGCTGTTGATTTGTGAATCCAAGTAAAATGAAATTCTTGACAACTCCAATATATCCTCCACTTATGATGTTCCTTATTGGTCCAGTTGTGAGATTTTTTTTTTCTGTATGTTAAAGTATAATTTATACTGAAATAGTCTTTAATCTTTACCAGTAAGTGCTCCAAGTCCTTTTCGCTTTCAGCAAGCAAAGTTATGCCATCTGTATATCATAGGTTCTGAGGGAGCCTCCCTCCAAATCTGATGTCTTGTTCTTCATGTAGTGCAGCTCCTTGGAGTGTTTGCTTAGCATACGGTAGGATCAGTATGGTGAAGCATACACACCGGACACACACCTTTCTTGATTTTAAACTATGCAGTATCCCCTTGTTCTGTTCAAACAACTGCTTCTTTGTCTATATACAAGTTCTGCATGAGTAAAATTAAATGTTCCGGAATTCCTATTCTTTATGTTATGATCCACATAGTCAAGTGTCTTTGCATAGTCAATAAGACACTATTAAAAATATATTTCTGGTATTTGCTGCTTTCAATGAAGATCTGTCTGACATCATCAGTGATATATCTCCTTCTAGATCTCTTCTGAGTCTGGCTTGAGTTTTTGTTAGTACTTTTTTGATGTATTTCTAAAATGATTTTTAAATTATCTTCAGCATAGTTTTGCTTGCATTGGATATTAATGATATTGTTCAATAATTCCTATATTTTCTTGGGTCATCTTTCTTTGGAATGAGCACAAATATGAATCTCTTTCAGTTGATTGGCCAAGTAACCGGCTGTCTTACTGATTTCTTGGCTTAGATGTGTGAACACTTTTTAATTACATCTGTTTGTTGAAACATCTCAGTTGGTACTCTTTCCATTTCTGAAGCCTTGTTTTTTGCCAGTGCCCTCAGTGTGCAGCTTGTGCTTCTTCCTTCAGTGCCATCCATTATTGATTATATGCTACCTCCTGAAATGGTTGAACAATCAATTCTTTGTCTGACCCTTTGTAGTCCTTCCATTTTCTTTTTATGCTTCATCTGTTGGTCAGTATTTTGCCCATTGTCATTGTTTTTTGGTGCTGCTGAGTTGATTCCACTCATTGCAACCCTGTGTACAACAGAACACAGCACTGCCCAGTCCTGAGCCATCCTTACAATCTTTATTGTGTTTGAACTTAATGATCTGGCCACTGTGTCAGTCCATCTTGTTGAGGGTCTTTCTCTTTTTTGTTCTTTTGCAAGCATGATGTCATTCTCCAGGGACTGTCTTTTCTGATGACATGTCCAAAGTATGTGAGATGAAGTCTTGCCATCATTGTTTCTCAGGAGCATTCTGGCTATGCTTCTTCCAACACATATTTGTTCATTCTGCTAGCTGTCCATGGTATATTTAATATTCTCCAATACCATAATTCAAAGGCATCACTTCTTATGTATTCCTTATTTATTATCTAACTTTTGCGTGAATATGAGATGACGGATATTTTGCCTATAGTATTTCATCTCTGGGATTGAATGTGTTCTTCAGTTCTCTGAACTTAAGAAATATTGAGCATGCATTTCCCTTCATTTTCTACCTCCAGTTCATTGTACTTTTCAGTATAATGTTTTCCTGAGCCACGTTTAAAATCTTCTGATGAGTTTTTTTACTTCATCATTTTTTCCTTTCTCTTTAGCTATTCGGCATTCAAGAGCAAGTTTCAAGGGTCTCTTCTGACATTTATTTTGAATTTTCTTTCCTGTCACTTGTGTGTGAGAGAGAAATATTGTTTTTTATTTGACACAAGAGTACAGTCTGTATTTCTAATGCCCTTCCCTCCTTCCATCAAGCTCAAATGGAAAGAAATCGATTAACACACAGAAAGGGACTGTACACCCACAGGTTTAAACATTTTTTTGTATAGAAGGGAGTGGGATATAGAGAGTGCAGTGGAATTTTAGGGGTAGTACCAAAGCTGTCTAAGGAGCCCTGATGGCGTAGTGGGCTGTGCATTTGGCTGCTATCCACAAGATCAGCAGTTCAAATCTACCAGTTACTCTACAGGAGAAAGATGAGACATTCTGTTCCCATATAGATTTACAGCCTTGGAAACCCTACACAGGGTTTTTATGAGTTGGAACTGATTTGACGGCACGCAGAAGCAGCAGCAAAACCACAGGAAGGGAGTGTGTGTCCATGGATTGTTGCTGGCACCACGGATAGAGGACACTGTAGTATAAAAGGAATGGTTGCACACAGGCAGTCTGGTATCAAATGAAGAAAAGTAGGACTCACATCTGCTCTTTCCTATCTTTTTAATGACCTTTTGCTTTCTTCATGAATAAAGTCCTTAGTATCATCCTACAGTTCATCTTGTCTGTGGTCATTGGTGTTTAATGACTTGAATCTGTTTTTGAGATGGTCTCTAAATTCAGGTGGGATATATATGAAGGAGCTCTGGTAACATAGTGGTTTTGAATTGGGCTGCACAATGTCAGCAGTTTGAAACTACCAGCTGCTTTGTGGGAGAAAGATGAGGCTTTCTGCTCCTGTAAAGATTTACAGCCTCAGAAACCCTGTTCAGGGTCGCTATGGGTCAGAACTGACTCAACGGCATTTAACAACATATTCAAGGTCATCCTTTAGCTCTTGCAAACTTAGTTTAATTATCTTCAGCTTCAACTTGAACTAGGATATGAGCAGTTGCATTTGGATATGTTAGGATATGTTCCACAGGTAACTCCTATTTTTTTTCTGATTGTGAAGTGGAACGTCATTGTTGTCTATTTCCATGTTGTTGTTAAGTGTTGTCAAATCTTTTCTGATTTGTAATGACCCTGTATAGGGTTTCCAAGGTGAGTTTGAACTACTGACCTTGCAGTACTTATCCTACAGTGCCACACCAGGACTCTCTTTCCGTAAATGTAATCAGTTTAATTCTTAGGTATTTCATCTGGTGAGGCCCATGTGTATAGTTGCCATTTATGTTGAGTAGTATTTCCAGCAAATAGACCATTGGTCTCACAAAATTCTGTCATATAAAGTCTGGTATTATTCTCTCATCAAGGCTATAGTTTCAACTACTGATGCTTCTTTTTTGTTTCCAACTTCCACATTTCAATCATCAGTAATTATAAATGCATCTTGATAATATATTTGATCAATTTCATATTGCAACACTTGGTAAAAATTTTCAGTTTCTTTATCTTTGGCATTAATGGTTGGTGTGTACATTTGAGTAATGGTTGTATTAGGCTGGTTTTCCTTGAAGTTGTATGGGTATTAGCCTATCACTGACAGTGTTGTATTTCTATACAGATCTTGAAACGTTCTTTTTGCATTATCAGTGTTACATTGTTCCTTTCAATTTGTCATTCCCAACATAGTAAATCATACGATTGTCCAATTGTCCAATTCAAAATAGCCACTGCCAGTACATTTCAGCTCACTAATTAATGCCTAGGACATTGATCTCTAAGTGTTACATTTCATTTCTGATTCCTTTTAATTCTTCTTGATTCATACTTTATACATTTCACATCCTCAGTATTAATGGATATTTGCATTTGTTTCTTTTCATGTTGAGTTGTGGCACTTCACCTAAGTTTTACTCCATACACATTAAGGTTGATCCTACTTTGAGGAAGCAGCTGTCCTTCAGTCATATTTTGGGTGCCTTCCAACCTTAGAGGATCATCTTCTAGTACTATACCAGACAATGTTCTGCTGTTACCCTTAAGGTTTCCACTGGCCAGTTTCTTCAGAATTAGATCTTTAGGTTTTTCCCAGACTGTTTCAATTTGGAAGCTCCACTGAAACCTGTCGACTTTGGTATTATCTGCTGGTATTTGAAATACCAGTGGCATAGCTTCCAGCATCACAGAAACATGCAAGCCACACCAGTGTGACAAATTAACAGAAGAATGATGGAGTTATTATTACTGGATGCTAACCACTTTGGATAATTTCCAGGATAGGTATTCAAAGTATGTGGATGTTTTTATGACTCTCACTACATGTTACATTATCAGTACCTAATTATAAATCTACCAGTAACACAGAAGTGAATCAATTTAACCACAGTCTCAATAAGATGGGTGGATAGCAGTACTTCCATTGTTAGAACTAAAGTGAAACCTTGTTTTAATTTGTCTTTGAATTTTAATAGCGTCACGATTTTGTTTCTCCTCATTTACTGTTCCATTTTTGTGGTATTCCATTTTTGTGGTATCTACTCACCCTTTTAAGGGGCTCTGGTAGTGTAGTGGTTACAAATCGGGCTGCTAATCTCAGGGACAGCAGTTCTAAACTACCAGCTCTTCCGTGGGAGAAAGATGAGGCTTTCTGGTCCCATAAAGATTTACAGCCTTGGAAACGGCACATAACAACAACAATATATTCACCCTATTACTTGATTGTCTTATTTTATCTTATAAATATGAATTATATTATGTATTATAGACTGAAGTTCTGGTGTGGTGCTGTGGGTTAATGCATTGGACCGCTAGGTCAATTTGAACTGCAGGCTCACTCTCTGCTCCTGAAAACTCTATGCAGGGTCACGATGCGTCAGAACTGACTCAGTGGCACTTAAGAACAACATTATTCATAGATTAATAAGAGAACTTTGTTATATTTCATATTGGTATGCTTTTTAGTTTTATATAAAATTTCCTATCTATAGGAGAAGTTGACCTCCAAATTTTCATAGATTTTTATAGGCTGGCAAACCTTTTATGCTAGATAAATAGGATTTTAAGCATGAGATGTTATTGTGGGTAATATAAGAATTAAATACATTTTATCCAGTACGTTTTAACTATGTTATTTGACTCCCCATTGTTGTTAAGTGCTGTTGAATCTGTTTTGACTCATAGTAACCCTGTATAGGGTTTCCAAGGAGCAACTGGTGGGTTTGAACCGCCATCCTCGTGATTAGGAGTGCAGTGCTTATCCTACAGTGCCATACCAGGTCCCCTATTTGAGTCAGTAAATACAGTTTAATTTAAAATGGAATAGAAATTCAGTTTCATTGTGTTAGGATTACACAGAATCTAGAAAGCCATATCCGTTAAATGATGTATGCCTGTTTAAATGATTTTCAGGTCCAAACTGTTTAAGCCCTTGGAAATGCCAAGAGTCTGATGTGGCTGACCTGCCTGGTAATGTCCTCCTTCACTACACACCAAAGGTCAGAGTAAATTCCTGGACTTTGCTTTTAGTTTTAACTGCTGTCAACTAAACTTGTTTTTTATTCTTTAGTCATTTCAGTCTGTCATTGAGAGGAAGATAAGGATCTTGAATTGCCGTTGAAAAATATTTTCAAATAAAGATGGGAAGGAGCAAAATTAGATTCATTTCCTTGACTAGGACTCAGATGCAACCACATGGAACTCTTGTATATCTTCCTAAGAGTATTACTAAGAATAGTTGTAGCCGAAATTTGTAATAATGAATTGACTTTAGTAAATAACACATCTTAAATGCCATGCTGTTGGTCACTCCGCTAGAGGTCTTCCGGCCCTGGCTCCCTGCGCTTCTGCCACTGCCCACACCAGAGCTCAGTTCCCCTCAAATTATAAAAGCAGGAAAACTCAAGACAAAGAAAACCAATAAGGCTAGTGATTTCAACGACATGGCAAATTGGCCAACACCAAGCGAATTAGTAAACACTGTGGAGGATGTCAGAGTGTCATAAGCCAAGGAAATAAGAAACCACAAAATAAAAAAGAAAGAGAAGAGAAGGTTGAAAAGAAAAACAATGCAGAGCACAGAAAAAAGCTGAGAAACAAAATTAGATTGTCCTGGTGAAAATGTCAGTGAAGATGAGGTTCAGTCAAGTAATCAGTGAAAGAGAGCTAATAAGCACAAGTGGGTACCACTCCACTTAGATTATGTAAGACCAGATTGTCAAGAAAGAACAGGATTACGGAACAGCTCAACATGTCAACTTGAAGCACATAAAACAACACATAACAGTAGGACAAATGATACACGAAGTTGAAGACGACATAGAGAAAAGCAAGATTTTCAAGATGAAGTTTCCAGTGTGAGAAGTGAGGGTGGTAATATCCAAGGTTTCATTAGAGGACGGGGAAGAGGACGAGGTAGACGAAATCCTTGATTGAATTTTGATTATTCGTATGGTTATCGAGAACATGTTGAAAAGGACGGATCAACCATTTCAAACAGAACTTAATACCAGTATAATGTATTACTATGATTATGGTACAGGTGTACAGGTGTATCCTGTGGAAGAAGCATTGCTTAAAAAGTGTATTAAGTGCCAAATTGAATATTACTTCACTATAGAAAACTTGGAGCGAGATTTCTTTCTTAGAAGAAAGATGGATGAACAAGGTTTCTTCCCTATTTCCTTCATTGCTGGTTTCCACCATGTTCAAGTTCTCACTACAAATATTAATCTCATTAATATTAATGATAGTACAAAAGTATAAAAGGTAGTACAAAAGTGGAAATTATGGATGAGAAGATGGGAAAAAAGATAGAATCAGAAATATGGCGAATTCCTGGCCTTCCTCCACATAGAATGCCACAAACAGACTTCTCTCAACTCACTGATTGCTCAGAGATTTTACCATACCAAGCCTTTGCCTCACTTATAATCAGGGGGATTGATGCTTTTGGATGTCATTTGATTAGAATATGCAATGGAATAGGCAAATCATTGAAATGTCATATAAAAATGGAGCAGTTGTGCTGCAGAAATGGAAGTGAATAGGACTGTCTTCTGTGTAAGAATGTCTCCCCCCCAACTCCTTGAGAAGGAAGTAGTTGGGCCAGCACTGCAGTGGAAGTAGTCACCTTTGTGATGAGATGATGAGAGACAGACAAGAGCACTGTTATTGTTTTATAGGAGCTGCCCATTTGTGTGTAACTGCCCTGAACTGCATGGGGGCTAATTTTATTTACAGTGAGAAGCTTATTATCATCCTGGAAATATTGCAAGACTCTTTTACTTCCAGAGTTGTGTACATTAACTATACAGAAATAGAATTGAATGACATTTCCCAGAATTTTAGATCCTTTCTGTTTGATTTGCCCTTTAGTATATAGTGTACATTACATAATGCACATATTGTCACAATATTTCTCATGGACTCTAAGATTTCTTAATGTGGACTTTAAGGGGTAAGATATTTAAGAAATGAACGAGGGTATATTTTTCTTTACTTGTCCAAATATATTTTTGATATATCAGCATAGAGAAATGACCATCAATAAAAAGCACTGATGATGAAAAAAAAGAAAAATACCATGCTGTCTGATAGGATAGTATCCATACTCTTACAGCAGGACCAGTTGCTACCACTATTATTCAAATTTACATACCAACCACTAAAGCCAGCAATGATGACATTGAAGAATTCTACCAACTTCCTCAGTCTGAAATTGATCAAACATGCAATCAAGATGTATTGATAATTACTAGTAATTGTACTGCGAAGGTTGGAAACTGGGTAGAAGGATCAGAAGTTGGAGAATATGGCCTTAGTGATGATGCTGGAGATCATAATGAGGTAGAATTTTGCAAGATCAATGTCTTATTCATTGCAAATACCTTTTTTAATCAACATAAAAGACATGTGGACTTCACCAGATGGAACACACAGAAATCAAATTGACTACATCTGTGGGAAGAGACTGTGGAAAAGCTCCAAAGATAAGGCCAGCAGCAGACTATGGAACAGACCGTCAATTGCTGATATGCAAGTTCAGGCTGAAGCAGAAGAAAATTAAAACAAGTCCACAAGAGCCAAAATATGACCTTGAACATTTCCCACCTGAATTTAGAGATCATCTGAAGAACAGATTTGATACAGTAGATGTTAATGATTGAAGACCTGAAGAGTTGTGGGATGATATCAAGAACATCATACACGAAGAAAGCAAAAGATCATTAGAAAGACAGGAAAGATGAAAATGGATGTCAGAAGAGACTATGAAACTTGCTTTCTAGCATAGAGATACTAAAGCAAATGGAAAAAAATGAACAAGAAAAATTGCTGAACAGAGAATTTCATAGGACAGCTCAAGAAGACAAAGTTAAGTTTTATAATGAAATGTACAAAGGCCTGCATGGAGTTAGAAAGCCAAAAGGCAAGAACATATTTGTCATTTCTCAAACTGAAGGAAAAAAAGCAAGCCTTGGGTTGTATTATTGTACGATTCTGTGGCAAAATGGAGTCTTGGTGTAGTGATATAGAATAAGCACTGGACTGCTAACTGCAAGGTTCTTGATTCAGCCATTTCAAGAGGTAGTATATGAAGCCCAAGCTACATTGAAGGCATTGACAAAGAACAAGGCTCCAGGGATTGATGGAATACAAACTAAAATCTTACAACAAACCGATGCAGCCCTAGAAGCTCTCAGTCATCTATGCCAAGAAATTTGGAAGATAGCTACCTGTCCAACTGATTGGAAGAGTTCCATATTTATGCCCATTCCAAAGAGAGGTGACCCAATGGAATGTGGAAGTCTTCAAACAGTACTTTCAATATCCCATGCAATTAAAGTTTTGATGAAGATCATTAAACAGCTGTAGCAGTACATTGACAGGGAACTGCCAGAGGTTCAAGCCGCATTTAGAGGATGGCATGTGGAACAAGGGAGATCACTGTTGATGTCAGATGGATCTTGCCTGAAAGCAGAGAATACCAGAAAGATGCCTGCTTGTGCTTTATTGACTATTCAGAGGCATTTGAAACGTGTGGATCATGACAACCTATGGATAACAATGCAAAGAATGGGCATTCCAGAACTCTTCATTATGCTCATGGGAACCTATTCATAGACCAAGAGGCGGTCATTTGAATAAAAAAAGGGAATACTGAATGGTTTAGAATCAGGAAAGGGTTGCATTCTTTCACCATACTTGCTAAATCTATATGCTAAGCAAAAAACCCAAGAAGGTGGATTATATGAAGAAGAACATGGCATCAGGATTAAAGGAAGACTAATTAACCACTTTATCAACAGAGAAAAAAATTGAAGTTGTCAAGGACTTCATTTTTCTTGAATCAGCTATATCAACACTCGTGGAAGCAGCAGTCAAGAAATTAAACAATGTATTGCTTTAGGCGAATCTGCTACAAGTTTAAGGACTAAGGCACAGCTAAACCAAATAATAGTATTTTCAGTAGCCTCAGATACATGTGAAAGTTGGACTGTAAAAGAATTTGATGCGTTGCAGTTGGAATTGGAGAAGAATTTTTAAAGCACCTTGGACTCCCAGAGAACAAACAGGTCTGTGTTGGAAAAAGTACAGCTGGAAAGCTTTTTAGAAGCCGGGATGGCAAGACTTCATTTCTCATCCTTCATACATGTTATCAGGAGGGATCAGTCCCTGGAGAAGGACATCATGCTTGGTAAAGTGGTAGTTCAGCGAAAAAGAGGAAGATGCCCCAACGAGATGGATTAGCCCAGTGACAGCAGCATTGGGCTCATATAGCAACAATTGTGAGGATGGTGCAGGACCAGGCAGTGTACAATTCTGTTGTGCATAGGGTTGCTGTGAGTTAAGAGATGACTCAATGGCACCTATTAACAAATGAAACATATTCTTTTAGTTTATTAGATGAGAACTTGAAGCAATGTTGTGTGTAACTTTGTGTGTGTGTGTGTGTGTTTTTTAATAAGCTAATGAAAGTAAAACTTTCATTAGCTTCAGAAAGACAAAAAAGAAAGTGTGAATACTATGCGCAGTGCTTTTTTCCTAAAGGGCTTATGTAGCATCACTAATTAAGGTCAGCAAGACTAAGGGAACTTAAGTAGAGTGGAGGAGAAGTTGAGTAAAAGTTAAAGGGTAGAAAAGGGGGAAGAAAAGGAAGGATAGCATAAGGAACAATATCAGTTGTTTTCATTATAGTTAATAATATGTGACCCAGAAAATGCTTTAGTTGTATGAAACTATACATTATAGAATATCTTTTTGTAATCTAGCCAAATGATAAATGATTTCTTTGAATATTTATTTATTATTATGTTTGACCTAATCAAATTTTTCTTACAAGTTGTGTTTTTCCCCAACTTTTTTGGGTAAATTTCAAACTTAAAAGTGAAACAATAATAAGGTGAAATCTGTATATTCTACAGATTTACATATTAACATCAATTATTAGCAGTTTTTCATTTTTCATGTGTAGGATGTGATTAATCATCAATGTGTATAAAAGTTATTGTTTTCTCTCTGCCTGTTACTGAACTAAACTCTTAGAATACAAAGATGAATAAAGTATCTGACTTTGTTTATAATCTTAAATCAAATAAACATGCAAATACATAACTGTAAAGTAGTTTTTTGAGCTCATGTATTTTTTCTTTTTGGCTACCATTTATTGGATACATGCAATATATGAATCACTATGCTAAGTGCTTTACATGTACGTATATTGGTTTTATTCATCACCAAGCAACCCTGAAGGGTATGTGGTATTGCATTTTTTCCAAGCTTAGTATTCTCAGGTGCAGTAAAGAGATGTTATTTGCTGAATCCAGAATGTTTAACTTATAGCCTTAGCCACTGTATTGTATTTTAATTTTGCACATAATGCAAAGGCACATGAAGGACATGACTGGCTTTTCCTGGAGGTTAGGTGATCACAGAGAATGTGGTTTTAAATGTGTCTGAAAATGCCAGGGTGGGAGGGATGCATAAATCAAGATGAGTAGTAGCACCTACAAAGGCATAGACTGTAAAATTGGGTTCTCCATATATCTGGGTGCTGAGTACTGAGCAGGAGGAGAGCCTATCAGGGTATGAGATAGAGGGCACATACAGGTTGGATTATAGCAAGCTTTTTATGCTAGGTAAATAGGCAGTTAATAGGATTTTAAGCACAAGTGTGATACCATCAGGTTTGCAATTTAGGAAAAGGTCTTAAGCTGCACAGTATGAAAGATGAATTGGAAGGATGGAAGACTACAGGCAATGATCTCATTAGGATATTATTGTGTTAGGACAAGCCATAGATACAAAGTGCTCATTTCTCTTCCCTGAGAGAGATAAACACTTACATTAAATTAAATGAGTTTTTTTTTTTGTTGTTGTTGTTGTTGTTGTTTTTCTTTTATTAAAGCACTTATTCTCAATTGCTTAATGAGAAAAGCAGTATGCATATCTGTTGATATACTAAAATTTGTAGGTTTCTTTATTTTCTTTTGGAATGATTATTAGATTCAAGGATGCTTCATTACCTACAGATTCACAGATTGAATGTGATATTGCATGCTTTATAAGACATTATGAAAGGAAGTTATCAAATTACTTTCTAGAGTTGCAGACTGAGCTCTTATCTAATATAACCAGAAATGTCTTCAGTAACAAGAGAAAATAAGTGTCTTATATCCTGTGGTTAGATTTCCATATTGT
>NW_006408563.1:7332646-7334629 GCF_000296735.1 Chrysochloris asiatica | reverse complement strand
CATTTCCAAAGCCTGCCTTCCTTCCAGTATGTAGTATAGGTCTACCTCCAGTTCATTTGTCCTAGTCACTTTATCTCATTTCTGGACATGTGCTGATATGGTCATCTATTTCTGCTTTTTGTTCATATTCAGTAGTTAGTTGTGGCCTTAATACTTAGATGGGTGTGTGTTTTGGTGTTTTTTTATGCTTTCTGATTGCCTCTGGGTAGATATGATCAGGAGATGGGCTTCCCTTTTCACTCTTATTCCAGAGAAATTTCAGGATGCCACTGTTGGTCATTATGATGTAACTCAGGATTTAATTTTGGCCTGTTTCCTTTTTAGTCTGCCTGTCCTGCTTTACAAACCCCATTCAGGCCTTTTGCTGTGGCTGTTTGTGCTGCTGTTTGGTTTTAAGTGGAAACTGCCCCTTTAAAATTTTGAGGAGATCTGTGCACATCCATAGTAGAAACTTCCGGGGGCAGACGGGGGGGAGGGGTATTCACTCACTTAGGCACCCCCTCGAGCCACCAGAATGGAAATGCACAGACAGCGAGAGACCAATGAACAGATATGAAAAAAAAAAGAATGTCCACACCTTTAGCTCCGTGATTCTGTCAGGCATCCATGGCTGCTCTGATCCTTCCCCTATTCAGTGTCAGCCAAGATGGCCGTTCAGGGAGCAGCTGAGCACCTTGGATTAGAAAGCCCTGAATTTCTTGCTTCTGCTACAAATTCTACTGGCTGTAAGTCTTCCAGTTTTCTAAATATTTCTTTATATGCTTGGTGCGGTATTCTGTGTTGTTGATGACAGAGTTCCTCACTGCACTTCTACCCTATCCGCCATCTTCTTTGTTCCCTAAGTTTATATTCTTAATGGAAATATGACATTGTTAAATTTATGGTAGAGAAAACATTTATATGAGCATATAAATATAAAAGGCTAACTCAAAAATTATTTTTACTAAGGTTTTACTTCATACAATGTATAGGTTTAAGTATTGAAAATGTGTTAAACATGGCTCTGTGATCAGTGTATAGCTACTGGCAAGTTCCCTCAGAAAAACACTTGTCTTAGTTTCCTAAGGGTACTGAACAAAAGCGTTATTCTAAGGTAAACTAGTTCAAGGAGCTGAACTTTCCATCAGCCTTTCAAGCAAAATCTAAGCTAATGAAGACATTTTATATAATTCATTGATAAAATTCAAGCAATTGTATAAAATGAATTATTATTGAAATGAATCTTGAGGTTAACAATATTAAGCAGAGAACAAGGTTCAGTCAATACATTGGCTTCTGAGGGGTTCTGTTGTTGTTAAGTGCCATCGAGTTGGGTCCAACCCATAGTGACCCTGAACAGTGTTTCCAAGGCTGTAAATTTTTTAGTAGAAAGCCTCATCTTTCTTCCATGGAGCAGCTGGTAGTTTTGAACTGCTGACCTTGCGGTTCTCAGCCCTATTCATACCCACTACACTAACAGAGCTCCTGAGAGGTTCTGGACCAGCTAAATTCCAGACAGCAAGGTCAGCTCAGAAGGTTTCAGTGACTCTTTTGGGGGATTGCAAAAGGGGGAGGGTAATGTTGATAGATTTTCTTGAAAGACACAGGATGATTATGGAGGCTTATTAGGTAGAAAATAGAAAACTGTGTTGGTTAGGAAAGGGCCAGTAACGTGCCAAGAAATTTTTTCCTATCAAGACAATGCACCTGTTTGTTCTGTGAAGGTACAGAAGGCTGTCCTATTAGGATTTCACTGCGAAACCTTACCCCATCCATGCTACAGTCATTTCAGACTTCTTTTTGTTCCCCAAACTCAAAGACTATTTCAGAGGAACATGATTTGGGTTCCTCGAGGATATAATAACTGTCATTTTGATATTGTATAAATTGAACAGTGTAGAATTCTTCAGAGAGGTAAGCCTTCTTAAGCATATTGCTCTAGAAGGATATATCAAAAACAATAGCTTCACATTTTGATACTATGGTTTTAAAAAATGTTTCTAT
>NW_006408563.1:7307842-7332281 GCF_000296735.1 Chrysochloris asiatica | reverse complement strand
AAATGTAAAGGTAGACGTTTTATAGCAAGGAAGGGAGTGATTAACTTTCCAGTCTGGGAGCGGAGGTCCCTAGGACCATCAATGGAGAAGAGCGCAGAAAGTGACCCTACCCAGAGAAGCAGTGATGCCTGAGATGGAGGCAGAGAAGATGACATGGAGCAAGGGAGCAGCTGGGGACTTTAGATCCAGAGAGGGAGAGCGACTCTCTGGTTGGTTGATGATGCATGGAGGGGATTGTAACCATGGCAATGAGAAAATATACGATAGAATGAATGTAAAACTAATGTTCTCCCATGTAAACTATCATATAATTCACAATAAAACATTTTTTAAAATGTAATATAAAAATGATACAAGTGACTATGATAACATATTCACAATTTCAGAGTCAAGACTAGAGAGAAATTTAGTTGCAACATTTATTTTGATTGTGAAGCACTTTATTCAAAGACATCCTATCAACCAAGACAATCTTATTCACTCCCATGGAGTCGCGACTCTCGGTACCCTACTTCAGAAGGTAAGCCAGTCTGATATCATGTAGATATTGCTGATGATTGTATTTAGCAGTTGGTGTTGGTTTTTTTCTTTTACTAAATAAATGGATTTTTGAAACTTTCGTTTAGTATAGTTTAAGCTATATTTGTGGGTATAATTTGTTTCACAGGAAACTTAAAAAAACTCATATTCAATCACTTGGTGCAAGAATGACTTATTTTAGGTGTAGAACCTTTGATACTCATACAGGACCATACTGTTAGTATTGGTATGTGGATTGTTTGATACATTTAAATCTGTATTTTACAAATATGACATGGGAAAAATATGTTCTAGCACTTTACATCAGAAAAAATTACTTTTAAGTTGTTTGTATTTTTCTAACCCAAATTTTTATATTTAGTAGATAGTTTGAATTAATTAAAATTATACTTTAATATCAATTATTTCAACTGAACTTTACACAAGTTTCTCTGTTTTGATTTAAGGTGCCAACTACCTTGATGGATGTGAATGTATTGATGGCAATCCAAATATTAATTGAGCAGGTGTCTTTAGAGAAGAATATGCAGCTCTTGCAACATATGTATCAGTATTTACTCTTTGACTTTCGTATTTGGAACCGTGGAGATTTTCCTTTACGAATTGGTGAGATCAGGCTGTTACATGAAATTTTATGGTTGTTGTAGAAATTTAGAACTATCTGTGTGACATTTTTATGCATATCATTTAAGAATGCACTTTCTGTTTTAGGTCATATACAATATCTTTCCACCATCATCAAAGACAGCAGGAGAGTTTTTCGAAAGAAATATGGCGTTCAGTTTCTCCTCGATACACTTAGGATTTATTATGGGTATGATGTTCATGCGCCTCCTCAGTTTGATAATGTTTTCTATCAGCTACTGGATTGGAACATGTAGATTGTTTCTTTTCCAGCACTTCTAATATCCCTTAGCTTCACAGAGGCAAGATAGTTTGGAAATTAAGATAATGAAAAATTGACCACATAGATTGGATTTGAATCTTGTGTTCTGTTATTTGTATAGCCATCGCCAAGTTACTCATTGGTTTCTCTGTGCTCAAGTTTCATCATCTGTGACGAAGAAATAAATAATACCTATGGTGGTTTTCGGGAGTTAATTATGTTAGTATGTGTGAAGTATTTAGAAACTGTCCCTGCCACTTAGTAAGTGTTGTGTAAATGTGTAAGATGTATTCTTATTTTTAATGTTTTATTTCTGAAACTTAACTTTAGAAAACTTTCCTTAAAAAGAAGCCAAAGAGATCATGGAATTCTGACAATTATACAGATAGATCTATTTTTTATATATGAAGTCTTTCTTATTTAAAAAAAAATGTAAAAATTAAAAATTTTAATTCTTGGTCTTTGGCTTTCATTTTCAGGAGTGGTTGTAAATATAATGAACTGTCTGTAGATGATATTCGAACTATAAGAACATCTTTGTATGGATTAATTAAATATTTTCTGAGCAAAGGTGGAACTCATGAAGAGATACAAAGTATTATGGGTTACATAGCTGCTACCAATGAAGAAGAACAGGTATTATGCATAAGATAAATTAATTTTTTTTCTTTTTAACATTTTAGCCACTATCACATTTTCTAATAAACATGTATTTCTTTAATCAGTATGTTGAACATTTTAAGAATAAAAAGAAGTGTCAAGTACTAATATTATGTAGTTAATGAAATTTTAGGTACTTAACTGAAATTTTAGATAATATAATACATGCCTTTTTCTTGCAATTATGGCTTATTTTTATAGCTCACATTGTATTTTTATCATTATCATCAAAGTTACTAGACAGATTTGTAATTTAAATTTTAGCATAACCTAGTTCTATAAAAATTTTGCATAAAGACTAAATTGTAAAAATATTTCTATTTTAAAAGTACTTTCACATACTGCAAAATAATGACACCAACTAATCCTCCCATAGCACTCACTACTAAACTGGGTTCAGTCATTTATTGCCATGGCCACACAGAACTCAAACACCATATTCACAGTTATGGAGTTTATTAGCGAAGTTACCAGGTTACAATTAAGGGTCAGAAATTTTCAGGGTACAGTTGTTTCTGTCAGGATAGCCTCCCCACAGCCATTGCCATAGGCAGGTGTCTCTCTGCATGGTCACTCTTGTAGGGCTGCTGATATATACCCACAAGACTCACCCCTCTACCATAAACCTTGTCCTGAAGACATGCAACTCTAGCTCCCCCAATTAGGTGCCTGAAGGCAGCCCACCGTGAAAGCAGCCTCCTGCTCAAAGCCTCTCAGCTTTATTTGCTCCATGGGCTGGGAAGCACACTGCTATGTCTTGTGCTGTGGCTTTTGATTCTATTGCTGTTGTTCCTCCTCTGCCATAGTTTTCTGTACATGGGTCAAGGAAGTTCAATGCATAGGGATTTGGGGGTCCAAAGAATGCACTCTACTCCTGGCTTCTCTTCTTGATCATAGTGAGATCCCACCTCTTGCTTCTGAAATGGCTCAGTTTAAACCCATGCTAGTATGTAAAGGGTTTACAATTAAAATTAGTTCTGTTAACATCCACAGATGAGCCATGCCATCCTCTCAGTATCTTCTCCCACCATCTCTTACCCAGATGTATCATGAGAAAGTCATTTGTTGGGAGTTTACAAAGACTATGGTTAGACGAGACATTTAATAATTCACTAAACCACATATACATTATCTTATTTAATACTTAAAACTCCTTTTAAGATGAGTAATTTTCAATGTGTAATCTCTGGCAGCTTTACCTAGGAACTTGATAGACATGCAAGTATGTGTTCCCCATCTTTATATCTACTGAATCAAACCCTTCAGGGCATTCTGATGCACAGTAAAAGTAAGCAACCACTGTTGTACAGTATTCAGAGTAACAAGTACTCTTCCTTTTTACACATTTGGAAATAAAGGTATTTACAGAGACAATATGACTTAGAAAATCATGAGACACAGGTAATAAACCTGAAACTGGAACCCAAGAGTATTTACTCTTTATGTGATCTTTCTGTGCACCACTTTCAACATCATAAATTTGGGCCACCTTAATTTATGTTGACAAAATAGTTTACCACCTTAACATCATGTACTAATCATTGTGTTCTTAATATTTACATGATGTTAAGGTGGAAAAAAATTTTAGTCAGCATAGTTGTGTTGTATAGCTGGATTTAGTAGGCTGTTTTAATGTAAGGTTGGAAAGTGTAGGCAAATGAGTAGCCATTTTACTTGCTAATTGCTGCATTGCCTTATTTGTTGGCAATGATATGTTCTGTATCAATTCAGTAAAAAAAGTTTTTTGTTGAGAATTTATATAAACAGAATTATACTATTAGTTGCAGGCAATACAATGATAGATGGGTTATCATTCTTCTTCTTAGCCTGTTGGGAACCAGGGTCAGTAAGAGAGGTTTACAAATAACTATGAATCAAAGAGGATGAAGTGGCGCTGTGGGTTAATGCTCCAGACTTGCAGAGCCGTTTGAACTGCAAGGTTGGCGGCTCAGGCTCACCAGCTGCTCCTTGAAAACCCTATACAGGGTCGCTATGGGTCAGAATCGACTCAACGGCACTTAACAACAATGACAACATAGGAGGAATACAAAGTATTACTCTCTATGTGGGAGAACTGGGTTCAATCTCAGGCCAAATCACCCAAAGCACAATTACCACCAATCTGACAATGGAGGGTTATGTTTTGCTATGATGCTTATATGTTCAGTGGAACATCTAGAATAAGACAGACTAGGAAGAAAGGCTTGGCAATAGACTTCCCAAAAAACTTAAAATGAGCACTCTATAAATTAATTATAGCAGTCCGATCTCACTGTGTATGAAGTCATCCTGAGTTGGGACTGACTTAGCACCTAACAACAACAGCAACATGAGATTGCCATAGGGCAATAAAACATTTTAAGGAGCCCAGTAAAGGCTGTTTGAAAGCGATGGCTTTTCATATGTACAAAACAAGGCAGATATAGTTTTACCAGGTAAAAGATATAGAAAAAGCCAAAAGTCTGTTGGAAGGAAAAGATAGGGTTGTTTCAGAAGGTATCAGTCTAGTTAAGCTGGACATTAGGATGTATTCAATACCAAACCAAACCAGTTGCATTAAGTTGATTCCAACTCATGATGATCTGATATGTTAGAGTGGAACTATTAACCAAAGGATTTTCATTGACTTTTATTTTGAAGGTAAATTGCCACCTTAATTTCTTTTGAGGTGCCTCTGGCTGTAATTCAACCCCACTTTTTTAGTTAGTGGGGAATGTGTCACCCAGGGAATCATTATGGTATGAGTTGAATAAGTGTTTTGTTTATTCTTATAAAGCTTGTGGCTTTATTTGTACTATGTATCTGAGTGTGATTACTTGTTCCGTGTTATTAAATTTTAAAAGCTCTTTGGAATTTTGGATGTACTCTTCAGTCTCCTACGTACCAGCCCAACTAGAGGTCAACTTTTCTTACTGCTGTTTGAACCAGGAAATGCTGATATACTTTATGCCTTGCTTTTGAATCAGAAGTACTCTGATAGACTAAGAGAAATCATTTTTAAGGTACATTTCTTAAACATCCTAATAGTTTGGAATATTAGTAGATATATGAGTATACTTACAACATTCCTATTCTAAGAATATAAAATGTTTTCTTGTTTACTTTTAATTTTAAGTTAATGCATTTTTTTCCTATTTTAGTACATTAGTTGTTTAGAGTCATATAGTTATTTGTATATTAAAAAAATAACTAAATGTATTGCATTCTAATAATTCATATAAAGTCTACTGTGTAATGCTATCCTCAAGGTAAAGTCTTCTCATCTTCTATTTTTAATTTAAGGTGTATCTAGATAGAAATTCAGAACATTTTAGCAGTTAATAAAGACAATCAGTAACAGTTATGTGGCACTCATATATATCAGGCAATTTTCATATATTGACTTATTTAATACTTGGAACAACTTTAAGAAGTTAGTTTTATTTTTAGTTTCGTTTTACAGCTGTAGAAACTGAGACTAGAGAGATTAATAACTTCTCCAAGAGTCTGTTGTTGCTAAGTACCGTGGAGTTGGTTCCGACTCACATTGACCCTACACAGGGTTTCCGAGGCTATAATTCTTTATGGGAGCAGAAAGCCTCATCTTTCTCCCCCAGAACAGCTGGTAGTTTCGAACTGCCGACCTTGAGGTTAGCAGCCCAATTCATAACCACTAGACTACCAGAGCTCCTTTTACATAGATCCTCGCCAAGGATATAGAACCTACTTTATTAAGTTATCCAAAATAATTGCTCTGAACTAGAACTCAGCTCACTTTTACGTTAACTACAAGTAGATGAGTCAGTCATATTTCTGCGGCCAAATGTACTGATATTTTTCCCCATGATTTATTTTCCTGGTCAGTATGCTTAATTGTTTTGTGACTGTTATTTCCCCTTACATTCTTAGAGTTATATTGTAGTGTATACTAACAGAATCCTGTTTGGGTTACCTGTGTTTGGTATTTCTAAACTTCCAAAAAAAAAAAAATGGGTTAGTAACAGATATCTAGCATAGTCTTTCATTTTAAGTACTGATTGTGGTGACTTATGCTGATGTGTGTGGCACTATAAGTTAAACACTGGACTGCTACCCACAAAGTTGACAGTCCAAACCTACTAGCCATTCCTCAAAACCATATACAGGGTCGCTTTGAGTTGGAACCAACTTGAAGGCACTTAACAACAATGCTGCTCTTTAGAACATCTGCCTATACAAAGGAACTTTTATAGAGATTTTTATTTCTCCATAACAACTTTGAAGGGTTAATAATACTTGGCATTATTCTAATCAAGTAACCTTTTCATGTAGTGTTTCAGTATCTCACATTAAATCTCACCTAAGGATATGGGACCACTGATTTTACCCTCTGTATTATTAGCATTGGTGTTTTTTCAAGAAATGTTTCCTTATCCTTACATATTATGTTGTTGACTGCTACATTAATGCATTACTTAGTTAACTCAGAGTGTTTTATAGACAAATGTTTGTATATCTTGAAAGCTATAAGGTTTGTTTGTAAGTTTTAGCCATAAAGAAGCAAATCTTAAAATTATTCCTATCCTCTTCCTGTGAGAAATATATGTAACCTAGAATTTTAGACATAATAATTATTTAATTTTGTATCTCAATGGCAATTCATAGACTAACTTTTTTAAAATATGTGTGGCATAGAGTGTCCTTCCTGTTACTAGTTTGTTGGTGGTATTTTTGTGTTTTTTTTTTTTTAATTTGACAAATTAAATGATGTTCCAAAAACATTGTAAATTAATATTTTGTTTACTATTCACCTAAGTAATAAACTGTTTTTAGTTCTGTTTATTGAGAAGAGTGTGTTACTTGTAACCAGGTTATAGAACAAATGTTGAAATGCACGAATGTTTATGAAAGAAGTAAACAGCGTATTCGACTCAGAGAAGTTGGCTACTCAGGATTGGGACTCCTTCTCAGTGAAGCACCCATTAATACTTCTCTCATTAAAAACCTCACCAATCAGATTGTAAATACAGGTACGACTAAGACTGATGATACTAGTGCATTTAAAAGGTGTTGTCAGTAGCAGAGTAATTCAGTTTGGTGGTTCTTATTTTTTTTTTCCCTAGAGTTTCCCCTACTATCACCTTAGATTGTTTTAAAAAATACCTGGTATTTGATAAAAAGCAGTATTTTCCTTGCTTAGTGTATCTAATATATCTTTGTTATTTTTCTCTCCTCAGGACATAGCACAATGGCTAGTACCTGATAGGGCTTCACTGAATGTTTTTTACTAAGTTAACAATCCACCTATCAGTTTGTCATACTGTGGTGGCTTGCTTATTGATATAATGCTGGAAGCTATGCCACCGGTATTTTAAGTACCAGTAGGGTACATTCATGGTCGACAGGTTTCAGGTGAGCTTCCAGACTAAGGCAAACTAGGAAGAAAGAGAGCCCGAATACTTCTGAATACTTACCTGAAAACCTTATAAATAGCCATGGGACACTCAGAATGTTGACTATTGAAACATGATGAATAACACCAACTATAGTGTCTGAAGATTAGCCCTTCAGATTTGAAGACACTCAGAATGCGACTGGGGAAGAGTGGCTTCCTCAGAGTAGAGTTGACCACAATGATGCAGTTGGAGTACAGCTTTCAGGACCTTCATTTGCTAATGAGGCTCAAGATGAGAAACAGCTATAAAATTCATTAATAATCAGAATATGGGATGTATGAAATATGAATCTAGAAAACTTGCAAGTTTGTCAATAATGAAATGAAACACATAAATATTGCTTTCCTAGGCGTTAATGAGCTAAACTGGACTGGTATTGTCCATTTTGAATGTGAAAATCGTGATTTACTATGTCAGGAATGACAAATTGAAGAGAAATGATGTCACATTTGTCCTCCAAAAGAGCATTTCAAGATCCAGGTGGTGAGGAGGTGTCAGGTAGATTTCAGGATAAAACAGACATTTTAAAGGAGAAAAAGATTAATAGGATATAGGGTAAACTCACAGCAAATTAACACTTCACAATATATCAGGAAAAGGAAAATCCAAGAAGAACATGGAAACATTAAAACTATGAAGAAACTGACAAGAAAAAGCACAAAAAATAAACTCAGCACAGGAAGGCATGTAGAAGAAAGAAACCAGCAGCACCACAAAGAAATAAACATAATGATAGCAATTTATTCATATGTATCAATAAGTACACAGAAAGTTAAGAGACAGAGAATGACAGAATGGATAAGAAAACAAGATCCTTCAATATGCTGTCTACAAGAGACACACTTTACATACAAACACAAAAACAGATTAAAAATTAAAGCATGGAAAAAATATACCAAGCTGACTGCAATAAAGAACAATCAGGATTGGCAATACTAATCTCTGATAAAATAAACTTTAAGGCAAGAACCAGCATAAGAGACAAATACAGACTTTATCTTATGATTAAAGAGTCAATTGAACAAGAGAACATAGCCATAATAAATACCTGTGCACCCATCGAAAAAGCCACAAAATATATAAAGCAAATTCTAATAGAATTGAAGAAAGAAATTGACAGATCTACAATGATACAAGGAGCTCTGGTAGCGTAGTGGTTACGAATCGGGCTGCGAACCTTAAGGTCAGCAGTTCGAAACTACCAGCCACTCCGCGGGAGAAAGATGAGGCTTTCTACTCCCGTAAAGATTTACACCCTTGGAAACCCTGTACAGGGTCGCTATGGGTCGGAATCGACTCGACGGCACTTCACAATCACAAAATCACACAATGATACTAGGAGATTTTAGTACACCACTTTTGAAAAAGGATAGAACAATCAGAAAGAAACTGGACAAAGACACATAGGAACTAAACACATAATCAATCAACTTGACTTCATAGATGTGTACAGAACATTCAATCCAACAATAGCACAATGTGCATTCTTTTCCAGTACACATGAAACATTCTCTAGAATAGAGCATGTGTTAGGCCACAAAGTTGTGTTGTTGTTAAGTGCCGTCGAGTCGATTCCAACCCATAGCAACCCTGTATAGGGTTTCCAAGGAACAGCTGGTGAGCTTGAACCATCGACCTTGCAGTTCAAATCGCTTTGCAGTCTGGTGCATTAACCCACAGCGCCACACCAGGACTCAAGCCCACAAAGTAGCCTCCATAAATTTAACAACTTCAAAATACTACAAAACATCTTAGATCACAGTGCTATAGCATTACAAATCAACAATAGGAAGATCAAGGAAATAAAGTCAAATACATGAAAACTGAATAACACCATGCTTATACGCTACTGGGTGGTGGTTGTAAAGTGCCATCAAGTCGGTTCTGACCCATAGCGACCCTGTATAGGGTTTCCGAGGAGCAGCTGGTGAGCTTGAACCACCGACCTTGCAGTTTAAATGACTTTGCAGTCTGGTGCATTAACCCACAGCGCCACACCAGGACTCCTAAGCTACTGGGTAGTAAAACAAATAAAAGGTGAAATTAAAAAATTCCTAGAAACAAATGAGAATGAAAGAACAATATACCAAAACCTTTGGGACACAGCAAAGACAGTGCCGAGAGGACAATTTATAGCAACAAATGCACATATCCAAGAAGAAAGAACCAAAATTAGCACTTTAGCACAACATCTCCAACAATTAGAAGACCACGAAAGTAAACCTGCAGTCACCAGAAGAAAAGAAACAATACAAATTAGAGCAGAAATAAACAAGATAGAAATCAACAAGATAAGAAGCCAGTTCTTCCTTGGCAAACCTAACTAAAGAAAAAAGGGAGAAGACACAAATACCATGCATAATAAACAACATGGTTGACGTTACAACAGAGCCAGTGGAAATAAAAAGGATGGTAACAATACTATGAAGAATAGTACTCCAACAAATTTGGAAATCTAGAGGAGATGGATACATTTTTAGAAAAATATGACCTTCCTAAACTTACAAAGAGTGAAGTAGAAAACCTGAACAGATTTGTAACATAAGAATTGATTAGGTAATCAAAAAACTTGCAAGCAAAAATAGTCCAGGCCCAGATGGCTTCACTGGTGAATTTTACCAAACATTCAGAGAACTGTCACCAATTCTACTAAACTATTCCAGAATATAGAAAGGGATGGAAATTTTCCTAATACATTATATTAAGCAAGCATAATAACCCTCATACCAAAAGTAGAAAAGGATATCACTAAAAAAAGAAAATTATAGACCAATATCCCTCATGAACATAAACATAAATATTCTCAACAAAATCCTAGACAATAGAATTCAACAACATATTAAAAAAATAATACATAATGACCAAAAAGCGTTTCAAGATCTATATTGAAGTATAATGCTGTCTGTGATAGGATAATATCTATACAATTACAAGGAAGACCAGTTAATACCATTGTTAATCAAATTTATGCACCAACCACTAAAGCTAATGATGATGAAATTGAAGAATTCTGTCAGCATTTTTCAGTCTGAAGCTCATCAACATGTAATCATAATGTATTGATAATTACTGGTGATTGGAATGCCAAGCTTGGAAACGAAGAAGGATCAGTAGTTAGAAAATATGGCCTTGGTGATAGAAATTATGTTGGAGATCACATAAAATTTTGTGAGACCAATAGCTTGTTCATTGTAAACTCTTTTTTAAACAACAAAAAGATGACTGTACACATAGACCTCACTAGAAGGCATATACAGAAATCAAATTGAATATTTTTGTGGGAAGAGATGGTGGAAAAGTTAGGCCAGAGGCAGGCTGTGAAACAGATCATTTATGTAAGTTCAGGCTGAAGTGGAAAAAAATTAAAACAAGTCTACCACATCCAAAATTTGACCTTAAATATGTACCACCTGAATTTAGAGATCATCTCAAGAACAGATCTGATGCCTTAGACAGACACTAATGACCAAAGTCCAGAAAAGTCATGGGATTAACATCAAGAACATCATACAGAAAGAAAGCAAAATGTCATTAAGAAGACAAGAAAGAAGGAAATACCAGAATGGATGGCAGAAGAGACACTTGAAACTTGCTGTCCATCATAGAGATACTAAAGCAAATAGAGAAAAAGGAAGTAAAAGAGCTGAATAGAAAGTTTAAAAGCGCAGCTTCTCAAGTGTTATTATGAAATGTGCAAAGACCTGGAGTTAGAAAAATAAAAGGGAAGAACATGCTCAGCATTTCTCAAGCTGAAAGAACCGAAGCTTCAGCTTGGCAATATTAAGGATTATGTGGTCAAAATAGACTATAGAGTCCTGATGTGGCACTATGGGTTAATGTGCCAGACTGCAAAACCGTTTGAACTGCAAGGCTGCAATTCAAGCTCACCAGCTGCCCCTTGGAAACCCTATACAGGGTCGCTATTGGTCAGAATCGACTCGACAGCACTTGACAACAAACAACAACAGCATGGGCAAAATATTGAATGATGCAGAAAGCACCAAAACAAGGTGGAAGGTATACGTAGAGTCACTGTACCAAAAAGAAATGGACGTATCACCTTATATGCATGTGAAATTTGGACAGTAAATAAAGAAAATGATAGAAAAATAGATACAATTGAATTATGGTATTGGAGAAGAATATTACAAATACCATGGATTGCCACAAGGTCAAACAAATTTGTCTTGGAAGAAGTACAGCCAGAATTCTCCATAGAAGTCAAGATGGTGAGACTTTTATCTGATACTTTGGACATTTTGTCAGAAGGAACCAGTCCTTGGAGAACGACATCATGCTTGGAAAATAGAGGTTCAGTGAAAAAAAGGAAGACTCCAACAAGAAGAATTAACACAGTGGAAGCCACAGTGAGCCCAAGCATAACAATTGTGAAGATGGTACAGGATTGGGTGGTGTTTTGTTCTGTTATGTGTAGGGTCTCTATTAGAACTGTTTTGACAGAACCAAACAATAACAAGAAAAGGACAGTAAAGTAATTATATAAGAAGATTTTCATTTTCTTTTTAAGTGGATTAATTTTTTAAAGGCAAAAATTAATACTAATTTCAGATTTATTTTGTTTGTTTCCCAAGTTTTATTTAAAATTTTTTCTAGTACTTAATTAACTACAGTGAGTAGAATTTATGCCCAGTGCTGGGAGTTCAAAACAGTATTGTCTTAACTGGTTTTAATGTCTTGATTAGATAAAACATGCACATAAAAATAAGTATTGTAAGAGCCTAGCAGTATGGATTATATGTTCAGCCAATAAAATGTAGAGAATAATTCTTTAGGTTTGGCTCAGTAGGACATCAAACTTTTTTTTTTTAACATACCTATGAATTTTGAAATGAAACAATTATTTCAGCTTTTATATAACTGGCCCACAATTACTTCTTTGATTATCTCTAGAATTTAATTTTAACTTTTTCCCACTATAGATCCTGTTATTAATTTCAAAGATCTGCTTTCTGTGGTATATATATCTCACAGAGCATGCATAAATGTCAGAGTGGTCATCTGCAGAAAGGTTAGTAAACTTTCAAGGTATATTTTTTTAATAGCAGTATTATTCTATGGATGACTTTTGGGTTGTGTGTGTTGCATATTCTTTCAGTTATTTTGCAAAAGACATAATTTTTTTAAGGTTCTTTTTTGAGATTTACTAACTATGAGAAATCAGTGTATGAACATAGCCTTCTTAGCCTCATATGATCACATGGAAATATGCCCTTTCCAAAGTCAGAAATTTATTACTAGAGAATAATTTCTTTATCAAGAATCTGCAAAGATTATGACCATTTGTAATTCATGTGACGTATTTTAGAGTTTCTAAATCTTTTTAACCTTGTTGAAAGAATTTTCTATGATTTGTTTATGAATATCTCAAAAATGACTAGCTTTTGATGTATCCATTTTAACCCTTTCCTAAATCAGTTAATATGGGAGGCCCTCAAAAAGTTAATGGAAAAGTTCCATTCACTTTTTAATTCAATTTTTCTACTAATTTTTGAAGCCCTCTTATAGTTACCCTGTAAATCCCTTCCTCACCATAACCTTTTCCTGTCTCCATTGGTAACCATTTACTGTAACATCCCATGAGCATTGATCAGTAATCATCATTATTGCTCACAGAAGCAGCAGTCTGTTATGTAGTGTTTAAAGGCTAATGTATACTGTTTACTTTCTTGTTCTTTTTTAAAATTTTGTTCCCTGATTTTGGCAAATTAATTTTCTAGAGATACATCTTTTTCTTTAATGGTTGCATAGTTTTTCATTCTGTAGCTGTTCTATAAAGTATTATTTTAGTTCTCCATTGATGAGCAGTTAGGTGTTTCCTACTTTTTGTGTTGTAAGCTGTTGAAAAAAAATTTTTTTAATGTATCAATTTGCTGATATGTGGTGATATGTGTATGTTGTTGTTGTTGTTAAGTGCCGTCAAGTCGGTTCCGACCCATAGCGACCCTGTACAGGGTTTCCGAGGCTTTAAATCTTTACAGGAGCAGAACACCTCATCTTTCTCCCGCGCAGCGGCTGATAGTTTTGAACAGCTGGCCTTAAGGTTCGCAGTCCAATTCGTAACCACTGCACGTACTATATAAAATGGATTGCTATGTCAAAGATATTCACATTTTTCATTTTGATGGGTTTTTCCCATCAAAGTAGGTATTGGTTTACATTTCCACCAACAGTGTCACAGTAACTGTTTCCTGGCAAGATCCTCAACTCTGAGAATTTGAAGCAGGTTACATAAATTGATCCTTTCCATTCAATGAGCAATTGGATAGAAACATATTTCGAAGCAGCAAGCTTCTAGTTTTTTACCTCTGATGTGTGTGGCACTATAGGATAAGCACTTGACTGCTAACCTCAAGGCAACAATTCAAACCCACCAGCCGCTCCTCAGAAACTCTGTACGGAGTGACTATGAATCAGACCTGACTCAGTGGCACTTAAAAAGAACAGGAACAACATATTTATATAAGATAGACGTAAAATATGCCTTATTTTATGGAAACTTTCAAGTTGTAAAATCATGAAATATTTTTTCCTAGGCAAAACTTACCTAGAAGAAAGAAAAATTGGTTTTTCTATGCTGATAAGTAACAGCTCACTAATAGATAGCATTACTGAAGAGAGAAACTTCACAAGTCATTGTGACTCATTGTTTTCTTTTTCCGGGACATGGAGTAGTATCATTAATATGGAAGTCCCTGCCAACCTTATTCACCTGCAGCTATGAAAATTGTCAGACTTAGAACTTTTGTTACATGGGGAGCCAAATATGAAGTTATTTTTATATTTACCCAGAAATGTATTGACTCTGTGATAAAAATGTCTTAGAGTTCTTATATGAATTTCTGATAGTTTTGGAGAACTTGTTTCATTCCCAAAATTTTGAAATCAGTTGGATAGGAGTGATAATAAATATTGCCCTGTCAAAGACTGCTCTTAATTTCAGCTTCTTATTCAGGTTAAGGAGCTCTGGTGTGGCACTGTAGGGTAAGCACTGGACTGTTAATGAAAAGATTGGTGGTTCAAACCCACCAGCTGTTCATTGGAAACCCTGTATAGCAACATTCAGACTAAACAACGGCATCCATTTTATTGAAATGGATTTTTTTCAGAATTAAAATTTACTTTTTATGATACTTGTGTTACATGTTGTTGTTATGTACCTACCGTTGAGTTGGTTCTGACTCACATCAACCTTGTATAGGGTTTCCAAGGCTGTAAATTTTTGTAGGAGCAGAAAGCATCATCTTTATCACGGGGAGAGGCTTGTGGCTTGCTTTCTAGTGCTTATCTTCTAGAGCCACCGCGTCCCCTCTGTGTTATATGGGATTAATGGAAGAAAAAAAATTTTTTTTCTGCCAAAGCTATTATTAACTTTAGGACTTTGGGAAAACAAAGAAACAGGGAAATACTACTCTGGGTATACCCAGGTGTGTATGTCCTAGTCACTTCCCTGCTCCTACTGCCTAGAATTGTGCCTAGCATGTTATAGGTGCTCAGTAATATTTACTGAACAAATGCAGTAAATTCATGGAAAGTATTCAGTTGAGAGAATATAACTTTGTTGTTCCGACTTGTAGTGACCCTGTATAGAGTTTTCAAGTAGTGGCCGATGAGTAGTTTGAACCACCGACCTTGTGGTTCAACCCAATCTTATGATGCAGTGCTTTTATCCCTCAGCGCCACACCAGGACTCCAGATATAACTTTAAACCCTTTTATATATGCCATCATTCTACTTACCGTTTCTCTATGACCAGATTAAATTATGTAAATTTCTCTGTTTATGGAGTTGAGTACTTCTTTACAATGAGTAATGTGTAGATCGGTAGTAAACACAATGTCTTCCAAATAGCTTACAACTAGTCTTTTGAAAAGTAAATCTTCCCACAGTTTCTAAGAAAATTAAGTTACATTCTTATTAAAATAACTGAAAATTTTCATGTAAAGTATGATGTACTTTTTTAAAAATTCTGTGTTCTTAATCTCTTTGCAGATTTTGCAAATTTTGCAGTCCCAGCCAGATGCAGCATATCATATATCACAGCAAGTGGGTTGGCAAGACACCTTAGTTAGACTTTTTTTAAAAGCCAGTTTTGGAAATGGAAATACTCTTAATAGAATGAAAGACAATGACAAAAATATTTCAGCTGAAGACATCAAGAGGAATTTTGATGAAAAGACAGATGAGGAAAAAATTAACACTTTTTCATCAACTAATGTGTCTTCAGACCAGTGGAGTTTGGAGGATAGACACTCCCTTGACTCAAACACACAATTATTTCTTGAAGATAGCTCTGTAGGAGAAATATCTTTCAAATCAGAGACTCAAGAAGACTTCTGGCGTAATACCACTTCACATTTGAGTTTAGATCTGAGTGGAATTGACTCATGTGAACTGAGTGAGAGTGGAAGTCAGATGCCAGACAGCCTGCCTAGCACACCATCCCCAATAGAGTCAACGAAATCATTTTCTGTGCAGTCTGACAAAGAAAGTAGCAACACAAATGATACAGGCTTTAGTGATGACTTCTCCTTATTTGAGAGCCAAGAGGTAACATTCTTTATCTGTCCATGTGTACTTTTTTTTTAGTATGTCCATTATATACTTCTAATGTGTAAGCAGTTGTTAACAGTTTCTTATGATATACATGTGCTAAATTTAATGATCTAGAAGTCACTGGATTGTAAGTGCATGTATAGCCTCAGAACCCCTATTTAGGGTCGCAATGAGTCAGAATTGACTCAATGGCAGTGGGTTTTGTTTCTGTCCTATAGGTTCACTAGAAGTTGGAATCTAATCAATAACAGTTGATAGGTATAGAACAAAGCTAGTGTACTATTTATCTTTGTGTCTCTGGGGTCTAATGAAATGCCAAGTTCATCGAGGCTTATAAAATGTGTTGAATGATTACAATCTGTATATGTAATAGAACTTATGATGTGCTTTTAGCACTTTCTCCTAATAATTGAGTATTATTGTATCTTTTTTAATAGAGATGTGAGGAGGAGCTTATTCAATTACTGACAAATATTTTGAATTATGTAATGTGTAAGGGACTAGAAAAGTCTGACGATGATACTTGGATTGAACGGGGGCAAGTGTTTTCTGCACTGACCAAACCAGGAATATCCAGTGAGCTACTTCAGCCTTCACATGAAATAAAATTTATGTAAGCATTCAGTTCGTGATTTTCCTCTTCCTTTTCGAGTGGGCAGAGCCTGAGATAATAGTTACTTAACATTTGTTTATTCTGTATCTCTTATGGGTATAGGGGGAGAAAATAGAAACTTTGTTAAGGCCTTTTTCCTATGTTGAGCTACTTGGACCTTCAGATGAAATTTAACTAGTATAAGCATTCAGATAGTGATTTTTTTACGCTCTTCCTTTTGGAGTTGGGCAAGAACCTAAAATAATAGTTGTTGTTGTTAAGTACCGTGGAGCTGGTTCCCACTCATAGTGACCCTGCACAGGGTTTCCGAGGCTATAAACCTTGACGGGAGCACTATACCTCATCTTTCTCGCGCCGAACTACTGGTAGTTTTGAACTGCTGACCTTGTGGTTGGCAGACCGACTCGTAACCACTATGCTACCAGAGCTCCTTAAAATAATAGTTACTATACATTTATTTATTCAATATGTTTTTTGTGTGTGTTTAGAGGGAGAAAGTGATCTACTGTGCTAATCCCCTTTACCTATCTTTTAACTTTTTAGTGGGATCCAAAACTAACTCCGATGTGAAGGGAATTAAATCTTAAGTTTGGTTGGGTTTTAAGTAATGACAGATTCTCTATTATTTCAATTGCCTTCAGTGGTATCTAAGGATTTGATGCATTTTGTTATGCAGGTTTGTCCAAATTTAAGTGTTTCCATGTTGAGGGCAAGGAGTAGTATTTTTGCGAAATTCTTTTAAAGCATTACACTTCCCTGAAGATGATATGGCTCTGTAACAGTAGCACCAGGGAAGAATTACTTCTTTGTTGCACATGGCTAAACACTCTGTAAAGCTTAAGAAGGCTTTCTTCCGTAGCCTTTTCAACATCTGGCTGTAAAGAAATTAGATATCTCATGGAATTTAGAATGTGAGTTATTTTCATAGCCTTTTTATAGTCAAGTGAATTACAACTTTTACCTGACCTTTAATAATAGGTATATTAAATGTAGATAGTCCAAAAATTGAAAAGTTATTCTATTGTTGTTAAATTCACCCCATAACTGCCATAGATCATATATCTTTGGAGATGCAATTCTGTTATAAATAAATAACTGTTTTCTATGTCCTATTTGTCTAAATTTATGATTATTTAAAGATGATTTTATATTATACCTAGTTTGTTACAGAAGATGTTAGAATGGGCAGTCACAGAAAACAGAGAAGTAAAAACGAATCCAGGAACTGCTGAAAATGCCTTCCGACTCATTCTGATCATACAGGACTTTCTGCAGTCAGAGGGACTAGTTAATTCAAACATGTGGACTGAAAAGGTACAATAATGTCTCTTTAAATTGATAGTTTTGGTAGTCAAAGATTTTATTCAATGTAAGAAATTTTATACCCCTCCTTTCTAGGGCATAAATATTTAATAAAGTGATACAAAAAGATGTAGTAAGTAGCAGATTTTGTTGGTATTGCTAGGATGATTCCTTTGGATGTTGCCAACTGAACTTGTGCTAGTTTTTTAGTATTTATGATTTGCATTAGTGTTGGAGAAAATGCATCATCAGTACATTAAAAAAGTGAGATTTTAATTTCTAATTTTTTTCTTTGTGGTAGCTTTTAGAGGATATAATGCTGCTCTTCGACTGTCTGTCTGTGTGGTATTCTGAAAGTCCTGAATGGGTAAAACTCTCTCAAATTCAGATCCAGTTGCTTCTAGGATTCATTGGAAAGGGTAATTTGCAGGTTTGTCAGTTCTTTTGCATTCTTTTCTATCTTTCATAAAGCATAGATGTTACTTATTTGATGATGCCTCTTTAGTGTCTTAATTTTTTCATTAGTACCAAAAATATCCTTGATTTCAGTTTGGTGAGATCAGAAAGCAATTTATTAATTATTTTCTTCTTGGTATTTATGACTCAGTATAATTTTAAGATGTGCTTTTAAAGGATTTACTTACAGCTTATATACCTCATCTCACTTGCTGACATGGTTAGGTTCCTAAGATCAGTATTATGTACAAACAGAAGATGATATCAGATTTACAAAATGAAGGGTGACTGCTTCATTATATAACTGTCAAATTACATCATTGCTTAACTACCTAACCACTGAGAATCATAGCCCAGCCAAGTTGACACATAACTGTAAACATCACAACTACTGTTACTCTAAGCTATCACTATGGTGATCGTTACTGCCAGACATGCTTTGTGAATGTGCAAAATAAGCATTTAGTAGATTATTTTACGATGGTAATAATGTGCAATGTCAGATAAAGAGATAATCGATAAGTGAGGAATAAGTTTATTGGAAAGGATTATTCATCTATATTCAGTGTAGCTAGGTGCTATACAAACTGCTTAGACTGTTAATATCTGTGCAGTTTAGGGCTTCTACTTCTAGGAAAAAGTTTTAATTGTTCATAGTCATATTCATAGATTAAATTGAAGGGTGGAGGAAAGTTTGTGGAGGGTGAAGAAGCTCTACATTTCAGAAGAGGAATTAAAAGTTTTGAGCTGCCTTATGCATTGTTTCTTGTAATGATCTCTGCTTCATCATGACTTACATGGAAAAGGCTGCCTGAGGTCTGTTATTGTTGGCTTGGTCAGCAAACACCTATACATACAGTTCATACCAGCATTGTCCTGAACTTGCAGCATAAACACAATCTGAAAATGACAGCAGGTTCTAATATTTTTTTTCTCTCTCTTGCTTTTCTTTATTTTGGAAGAAATCCAGAAGAGAAAAGGAGACACAGTAGAACACTTGTCCTGCTTTGCTTGTAAAACTTGTATCTTTTTCCTGTGTAGACAAAAGGAATCCCCTTTTGACTTAATTTACTTCTTGACATTGGGGTTTAAAGTTAAAGCTTAATAGTAATAGTAATGGGAAGTATTCCTTTGCTTGACTTTATGCTCTGATTGTGTTTTTTTTGTTGTTGGTTTATTTGTTTTTTTTTGTTTTTTGTTTTTTTTTTTTGGAACCTTAAGGGTAGTTACATTTCTGATCAAATACTATGTCTCCTGCCTACTTGTTCTTTGTGTATCGAATACTTTTGGTTCTAAGTAACAGAAAGACTAGCTCAAACTGACTTAGTTAAGTTTATTAAGTCATGTAATTGAAAATTCCATAGTGTAAATGACTTTGAGAAATGATTTAGCCAGTGTTCAATTCCATATATTTGCTGTTCTTGGAATACTTACTACTCTCAGTCATCTGTCACCCTGTCTTGAGCTGGCTTCCTTTATGGTCACCAAATGGCTACCAGCAGCAGTTGGAGTGATATGTTTCCTTATTCATCTCCAGAGAGAAAAAAAGTGCTTCTTTCCACAGTCATTATTGGCAGATGAGTTCACCCTGGGTGTCTCATATGTCTACATATTTGCAAAACAGAGGCACTAGCTGACTTGGTTATAAACTTTCTTTTTGAAGTTGTATAGTGAACAACTTTGGAAGATAGAGATAGTGCCTTCTTCCAGAGCAAAGGACTAGTTTGTTTATTGTCTATTATAGTAAAGATGGGGTCCTGGTATGGCTCTGTGGGCTAATGCACTGGACTGCAAAGTCAAGCTCACCAGCCACTCCTTGGAAACCTGTACAAGGTTGCTATGGGTCAGAACCAACATAATAAAGATAATGTCTCCCTTTGGCAACGGTCAGGTAGAATTCCTGCATGGTATGAAAGATTTGGGTTCCCTATGTACAGGGTCCCTCTCTTATAATGCAGTCATCTTCTAATCCTGTTTGAAGTTTGGGGAGCCAGCACAGATGCTAATATTATAACTACTTCTATGGCTAAGGATCTTTGTCTCTGAAGCAGGAGTTGCTTGAGATCTTCTGCCAACATCCATGAAACTGCAACAAGCTAATTTGTTAAGTTGGAAGTAAGATGAAATCAGAGAGGCTTCATAGTTCTTGGCAGTTACCATATAAAAGTTCTGAGTTTGCACTGGTAAGACCACTCCTGAATGAATCACTGTGACAGACAATGACATGGGTTAACTTACTGGAGATGAGTTAACTGAATCAATGGGTGGAATGTTCTGCTTAGCTTTTTAAAAGCTTTTGCTATAGGTAGAGAAAGGGTCATTCCCCATTTCCTGCAAACTTGTGAGAGGAGTGGTATGGATGTTGGGATGATAAATTCCCCAACACAACTTTTCTGTATATTCCAAGTTAATAAATATGTGTTACTTTGGTAATTTAAAATAAAAAAGAGCTTTAAGAGGAGCTAGACAGAAATATGATGACTACCAAATGTCTGCTCTTTTATCTAAAGTCTTACTTTGTAACCTACATTATTTTTCCTCCAGGTTTGTGCAATGGCATCAGCAAAGCTAAATACACTCCTTCAGACCAAAGTGATTGAAAATCAGAATGAGGCATGTTATATTTTAGGGAAGCTGGAAAGTGTTCTAACTCAGTCAATCAAAGATCAGACTGAAATCTACTCATTTCTGATTCCCCTTGTTCGTACCCTGGTTTCCAAAATTTATGAGCTTCTCTTCATGAACCTGCATCTACCTTCTTTGCCTCTTACCAGTGGTAGCTCTTCATTTTTTGAAGACTTTCAAGAATATTGCAGTTCAAATGAATGGCAAGTTTACATAGAAAAATATGTAAGTTTTATCATTTTTTAATAAGATTTTTTATACTAAATTATCATAGAAATATATTTTTAAATATGTGTTTTCTTTTAAAAACAAGATTGTACCTTATATGAAGCAGTATGAAATCCATACATTTTATGATGGTCATGAGAACATGGCACTTTATTGGAAAGATTGTTATGAAGCCTTAATGGTGAATATGCATAAACGAGATCGTGAAGGAGGGGAAAGCAAACTGAAATTCCAGGTAAAAATGATTAAATAATTTTAATATCATGGTTATTATTTTGATTATGGTGGTGGTTGTGTGCCACTGCGTCATGTAGGGTTTCTGAGGCTGTAAATTTTTACAAGAGAGGAAAGCCTCATCTTTCTCCTGTGGAACAACTGTTAGGTGCGAACTGCTGATTTTGTGGTTAGCTGCCCAACTCTTAACCCACTGCACTACCAAGGGTCCTTAAGTTGATTATAAGCATTTAATATTCAAATGAGAGTGATAGGAAGCCTGACGTAAATCTTAAAACAAATAGTTTTTGTTTTTGTTTTGTCAAATAGAAGTGAAAATGACTAATCAGTAATGGCTAAAATAAATTAATAGCAAAATGTTCTGTATGTGACGATTATGTAAAAAATAACTAGCTGATAGTACGTTAGTAGGTATCTCTAAGGATGGGGGTTGCTTGTGGGTATGTACCATGGAGTTTATTCCGACAGCTGGTAGTTTTGAACTGCTGACCTTGAGATTAGCAGCCCAACTCATAACCACTGCATTACCAGAGCTTCTTATAAGGATGGTAGGTACAGGGAAATTTTATAGCACAAAACACTCATATTAGAAATTTTAGTTTCCACTCTGGTAGCATAGTGCTTACGAATTAAGCTGCTAATCTCACTGTGAGCAGTTCGAAGCTACCAGCTGTTCCACGGGAGAAAGATGAGGCTCTCTGCTCCCATAAAGATTTACAGCTTCTGAAACCCTGTACAGGCTCACTATGAGTCGGAATCGACTCCATGGCACATAACAACAACAATGACAACCTTAAGCTAGAAAAAGAAAAATACTCTAAGCCCATAGCTAGATGGAATTAATAAAGAGCAGAAATCAATAAAATTGAAAACAGCACAATAGTAGAGAAAATCAGTGAAACCAAAATCTGTTTCTTCAAAATATCAATAAAATTGATAGATTTCTAGCCAGACTGACAAAGCAAAACAAGAAAAGTTAAAAAAAAAAAAAAAATCACCAGTATTGGAAATGAAAAAGGAGTATCATCGCTGATCCCACGAAATCAAAGTGATAATAGGAGAATAAAACCAATGACAACTTAGATTAAATGGATCAACTTTTTGGAAGACATAAAAATCCTAAACAAATGCAAGAATACACAAGCAACTTAAATAATCCTACATATATTAAACACATTCGTTATTTAGAACTTTATAAAAAGGAAGATTCTAGACCTAGGTGGTTTCACTGGCAAATTCTACCAGACATTTAATGAAGCAATTGCATCAGTTATTCATCATCTCTTTAGTAAATAGAAAAGGCGTGAGCACTTACCAGCTGATTTTATGACCCATACTGCACCAAAACTATACAAAGTCAGTGCTAGAAAACTGTGGACCAGTATTCCTCAGGAACATAGATGCAGATGAAATCCAGCAATATGAAGGAACTTTAAAAAGCTCCTAGAAAATTTCCATTATCTTTTAGTTCTATTTTTCCACAAACTATCTGAAGCCCCCTCATTTATAAAAAAATAATACATCAAATCAAACGGAGTTTTTCCTGGCAGTACAAGGCTGGTTTAGCATTCAAAAATCAGTCAGTCCACAGTCTAACCATTAAGCCAATAGACATGCTGTATGAAAGAACAAACAAGATGTTTTCCTCAACCATCCATTTTATTAGAGATTTGCTGATGATAAGGAAGGTGGCTTCAGGCAGATGGCCAAGTTGATATGGTGATAGCAGTGAGCTGCTATACTGTTTCCGGCTGGGAGTTTCAGATTGTTAGTTAGGGCACTCTAATACCTGTTATGGCACTCATTTTGTCAATGCTTATTGTATTCCAGGCATTGCTTTGTATGCTTCATATTAATACCTAGAATAAAAGTATTATATATTTTTTAAAAATCAGTCAGTATAATGTAGCACATTAACAGGCTTACCAAGAAAAATTACAGGATCCTATCAGCAGATGGTGGAAAAGCATGTGCCAAAATTCAGCATCATTCATGAAAGTTCTCAGCACACTAGGAATTGTTGGAAACAATCCTGCAATGCTTTCTTCCTAAGATCAGGAACAATGTAAAGATGTCCAGTCTTACCTCTCCAAGTCCATTTGTTGTTGCTGTTAGGTGCCATTGAGTCAGTATGAACTCATAGTGACCCTATGCACAACAGAATGAAACACTGCCCAATCCTGGGCCAGCCCCCTACTGTTGCCACACTTGAGCCCATTGATGCTGCCACTTTGCCAATCCATCTCACCTGGGGGTCTTCCTCTTTTTCTATGACCCTCCAGGACAGCATTATACTGTAAATCCTAGCAAATGCAATAAAAATACAAAAAGAAGTAAAAGACATTCACATTGGAAAGGAAGAACTAAAGATATCTCTGTTTGAAGATAACATGATTAACTACAGTGACAATCCCAAGGAATTTACAAAGAAGCTCCTAGAATGAATAAATGAGTGTAAAAAGGTTGTAGGACACAAGAACAATATACAACACTTAGTCTTATTCTTATACACTTGGAATGAGCAATTGAGAGCTAAAGTCGTAAAAGAAATATTATTCACAATAGTTTTAAAAAGATGAAATACTTAGATATCTAGTACAATATATATAGGAGCTGTATGCTGATGAAATATAGAAGGTGTAAACAAGTAGAGATATACTATTTGTGAATTAAATGACTCAGCAGTCTTCTTAAGTCATGTTAAGATATCAGTTCTTCCCAAATACTCCAGTGATTTAATGCATTCAAAGTCAAAGCCCTAGGATTGTTTTTGAATATAGACAAGTTTATTCTAAAATTTATATGGAACGACAAAGGACTTAGAATACAACTTTAAAAGAACAAAATTGGAAGACTTACGTTACATGATTTTAAGATGCATTATAAAGCTACATTTTTCAGAATATT
>NW_006408563.1:7283405-7306427 GCF_000296735.1 Chrysochloris asiatica | reverse complement strand
ATAGAGAGAGAGAGAGAGAGAGAGAGTGTGTCATATATGTGTGTGTATGTATATATATATAAAACTCTGGTAGCGTAGTGGTTACGTAGTTCTCTTATGCTGTTGTTGTTAAGTGCCAACATCTGTTCCACTTTACAGCAACCCTGTATAGGGTTTGCGAGGAACAACTGGTGAGTTTGAACCACCGACCTTGCAGCTCAAACTGACCTTGCAGTCCAGCGCATTATCTTGCAGTCCTACACCAGGACTATCTCATATGGCATGATTTTATTGGATCAGTTTTTTGGAATTATGGCATTAATACTTTATATAATATAAAGTGTTATTATTTATTTGCTATTTCTTTCAGGATTCCTTTGTGGGACCATTTAATCGAAAAGCCCGCCAAGAGAGCATGAGGTATAATAATATGCTTAAACAACTTAGTAGTCAACAGTTAGCCACTCTGAGATGCTGGAAGTCTATACAGCTGTATCTGACATGTGAAAGGGGACCTTGGGCTGAAAGGTAGGAATATATAAGTCATTCATTGTCTTTTTTACTTAGAATTTAGAACTTTTTGAGCCAATGACCCCTTTGCTCTAATTTTCCTTTTAAAAGTTTAGTTTATAGAGCTCAACTAGAAGAAGAAAGAAGAGGAAAAAAGAGAGTAATCTGATACAGTTTGATAACTTGACCTATACCTATGGATGCAGTAGCTCAAAAGAGGGAACAAATCTTTGCAGCGAGGATCACTCCCACCCCCTCCATACACAGAGTAGACAGGAATGGGCAACTTGGACATTAGCTACCCAAAATGGGGGGGGGAGGGTAGGGCGTTACAAAGGCAAGAAGTGACTGACTTAACAAGCTTTCAAGAGGTAGTCTAGATCCAGAGGGCTTGGAGGAAGCTAGAATCTCCACTGAGTAGTATCCAATCTGTCTGGGCAGGGCTGATGAAAGGAGATATGGATAGGTGCCTTGTGGTACAATAGTGAATAATTGTTATCAGGACTGACTGCAAGGGTTGGAAATGTAAAGGTGGACGTTTTGTAGCAAAAGGAAGGGAGTGATTGACTATGCAGTCCAGGAGCAGAGCTATCTGGAACCATCAAGGGAGAAAAGTGGAGTGCGAGACTCTACCCAGAGAAGCAGTGACGTCAGAGATGGAGGCAGAGATGATGACGTGGAGAGATGGAGCAGCTGGGGACTCTAGACCCAGGGAGAAGAACTGTGTGCTGACGACAGGGGTTGATGATACGTGGAGGGGATTGTAACCATGGCAATGAAACGATATACAATAGATATACAATAGGATGAATGTAAAGCTAATGTTCTCCCATGTAAACTATCACATAATTCACAATAAAACATTTTTTTAAAAAAGATTATAAAAGAATGACTTCAATTAATATAATTTTCTTTGTGTGAGTTATGGGTCTGGGATATTTAGAGGTTTGTGTGTATACATATGCCATCATGCAGTTGTTGCCATTTGTTTTTCTCTATTGTGATAGAAAGTTTATTGGGCTCTAGACTCTTAAGTACTTTCTTTCTTTATTTTTTTAAGTTTTTATTGTGAATTGAGTGATAGTGTACATGGGAGAACATCAGTTTTACACTCGTTTCATTGCAATGATTGCAGTCAACTTCGTGCATCATCATTCAACAGTATTTGTTTCCATTCCCTCTGGTTTTTGTTGTGGGTGTGATAGATGTACACAAAAACACTCAGTAGTATGCAATAATTTAAACAATCAAAGGACACATTCTGCAAGTCTGCCTCCTAGTCACCAGCTCTCAGTCCCTCTCTTTCCATAAATCTAGAGTCTTCAGCTGTTCTCTCTCTCCATGTCCCCATCTCTGCCTCCATCTCTGGTGTCCCTGCCTCTCTGGATAGGGTTCTTACATACGTTTTGAACCACTTTTTTTCTGCTGCCTTTTGAGCTAAGGTTAGTGATAGCTACCACACCGTCTCCTCACTTACTATCTTATTATCAAACATTTCACATTTTTGACGATTGTAAAAAATCCAGTATCTGACTGTACATTAATAGTATGCATCTGACAGCAGTGACCACTGAGGTGTAAGGCTAGAGTAACACTGGCTGTGATGGTTAAAGTTATGCATCAACTTAGCTGGACTGTGATTCTTAGTGGTTTGGCAGTTAAATAATGACATAATTTGTCAGGTATCATTGATTTAATCATCCTCCATTTTTGTCATCTGATGTGATTATTCTCCATTTTTGCCTAATTCTATTGTTCACATAATGACATGGTCTTGGAATTTAACCTCGTTGAGGAGTGGATGTGTTTGTTTTAGTATCTTAAAAGCAACAGTTTAGCAGATTCTAAGGTCAGTTATGTTATGCTGGACTTTCTTGTTTTTAACTATTGTGTATGTAATACACATGAAATTTTCCATTTTAACCATTTTGAAGTGTATGATTCAGTGGCATTAAGTCTGTTCACTTTAAGCTGAATGTTTATGCAGTTGTTACCATTGTTTAGCTCCAGAACTTCTTTGTCATCTCAAAAGGAAATTCCATATTAAACTAGAGTGTCATCTTCCTCAGCTCTTGGCAACTAGGATCTGCTTTTGTGTTTGCTTATTATTCTTGATAGCTCATGTGATTTAAGTCATACAACATGTGACTTTTTGTCTCTGACTAGTTAACACTTAGTGGTTTCTAATTCATCCATGCTGTAGTATGTGTCAACACTTTCTCTTTATGGCTGAATAATATTCCACTGTAAGGAAATAGCCCACATTGTGTCATTTGATTTGTTTTCATCTTTTGGCTATTGAGAATGGAATGTCTATGAACATTCATGTATATGTGTTTTAAACGGAACCTGGTTTTAATTCTTTTGGATATACATAGAAATGAAATTGCTGAATCATATAATTGTTTGTTGAACTTGGTATCTCACTGAGGTTTTCATTTGCATTTCCCCAGTGACTGAGGGAGGGAGCATGGTTCTGTAGGATAAGCACTGGACTGCAAATCACAAGATCAGTGGTTCAAGCACACCAATAGCTCCATGGAGAAAATGAAACTTCCTATTCCCACAAAGATTTACAGTTTCAGAAACCCTGTACAGGGTCATGAGTTGGAACCGACTTGAGAGCATTAACAACAACAACAATGGATAATTGTTTTTAGTATATTTTTTCATATGCTTGTTAGCCGTTTGTATATCTTATTTGGAGAAATGTCTATTTATGTCTTTTTGCCCACTTTTCAGTTGGGTTGTTTTTGTTGATCTTGAGTTTTGTTGTTGTTGTTGTTGTTAATTGCTATTGGTTCAGTTCTGACTTGTATCGATTTTGTGTGGGGTTTCTGAGAAGCGACTGGTGAGTTTGAACTGCCGACTTTGTGATTTGCAGTCCAGTACTTATTCTTACAGTGCCACAGTAGGACTCCTGTTGAGTTATTGTTGTTTTTGTGTAGTGCCATTGAGTCAGTTCCAACTCATAGCAATCCTGAATTAGGGTTTCCAAGAAGCAGCTGGTGGGTTTGAACTGCCATCCTTGTTGTTAGCAGTTCAGTGCTAACAGGTCCCTTGTTGAGTTATAGGAGTTCTTTATGTATTTTGGATAATCTTTTCAGATACGTGATTTACAAAATCACCCATTTTGTAGGTAGTCTTTTCACTTTCAAGGTAGTGCCTTTTGATGCACACAAATGACTAATTTTTATGTTCACTTTACCTATTTTTTTTTTCTATTATTGCTATGTGGTGAGTTTCATGAAGATTTACTTCTATAAATTTTTCTAAGATTTTTATTATATTAGTTCTTCTTATACTTTGTTTTTTGCTCCATTTGTAGTTATGTTATTTTTATGTGTAGTAAAGATTACTTCATTTTGAAAACTACATAGGGAATATGTAAGCTCATTTGTGTAACTAGTTAACAGCTTCTACTTAATCAATAAATAAGTAAAAAGATCTCAAGCTATAAATCTGAGCACTGGGTGCAAATCTAATTTCTTTCTGCTACCTGTAAACCATGTGGTATCTTGGGCAAATAATTTAATCTTTTTTTTGCTTCCGATCCTTATCTATGAACTGCTTTTGTACATACCCACTATGGTTTTTCTCAAATGAGATAATGAGTGTGCTAGTTTGTTGTTTTCGTTTTTTTAACGGTGCTAAAACAAATATAAAGTATTTGGTAATTTTTACATAGCTTTATTCGTTTACTTATAAATATTCATAGGAAGCAGAATCCAATTCACTGGAAACTAGCGAATGTAGAAAATTACTCCCGCATGAGACTTAAATTGGTGCCGAATTATAACTTCAAAACCCATGAGGAAGCTAGTGCCTTGAGAGATAATCTAGGTGAGTTCTAATGACTGTTTAATTAATTGTTCAGTAGACTGAGGGTGTTGATGGGGTTGGTTATTATTATTCTATTGTGTATGATGTATGGAAGGGAGTAACATTTTACAGTTGATGTTTAATTAGTTGTATGTGTTCAATGCTGAAACATTTGGCTTAAATCTAAGATTATGGTACATTTCAATTGATTATAATTTTTCAAAGAAAAAAATTAAATTATAGAATTATACTATACTTCATATGAATTTTGCTGTATCACTTGCATCCGTTATGGTATAGTGAAACAAAGTCCTCTTGCCTTAGATTTGGTCAAGACTTGTTGTTGTTAAGTGCCATTGAGTCGATTACGACCCATAGTGACCCTGTATAGGATTTCCAAGGAGTAGCTGGTGAGCTTGAACCGCCGGCCTTTCAGTTCAAACAGCTTTACAGTCTAGGGCGTTAACCCACAGTACCACACCGGGACGCCTGGCAAAGACTTAGGCTAATGTTAATTGTAGAATTCTTAAACCATTATACCTTTCTATTATAACCTGCTCTTATAGAACTCTAAACACTTAGTATTGTAGATGGACCCATGTCATTTTCTGACATATAATTCTTAAAGTTACATATTAGCAAGGTTTCAAAACAAATTGTAGTTTTTGTTGTGTTTTACCCTTTATATTTTGACAAATCTTTAGGTCATTTTTTCCTTTCTAACTTTCTGACTTGCCATCTCTCTTGTTTTGAAGACAGATTTCCTAAATACCCCAAAATCTTGATTGTCAAGAGTCATTAGAAGTTATGTTTACCAATTATAGCTCTTATACCATAGATACCAGACAACTTATGTTCAACGAGTAGGTCAAAGATGAAATAACTAGAAGTTTTAAACTAACTTTTTAAAAATACTTCAATACACTGGCTAATGTAATTGATGCCATAAAATTAATTAAAAGATGCCAACCATTTAGGGTCTTGCATTAACAAATAAATCAGAATAAATGATTTTCTTTAATTAAAATACTGACCTTGACTTTGATACAAATATAATTATACTAACCATTGCCATTGAGTTGATTCTGACTCTGAGTGACTCGATAGGACAAAGTAGAAATCCATAGGGTTTTATGAGACTTAAGTTTTACAAGAGCTGACAAGCCTCATTTTTCTTTTTTAGTGAGTCTGGTGGGTTTGAACTATCAATCTTGCTATTAGCCCAGTGCTTAACCCACTGTGCCACTAGTGCTCGATAACAATTACATTAAAGTGTGTTTTATGTAGGAACAGCTCATGGTGTTCATCATCTTCCTATGTATACTCAGTGACTGTCATACTTTGTCTACGCCCTCTATATTCTTATCATCTAAAAGAAATCTTTTAGTTAACAACTTCAAGTATTTAAGGAACTTTGTTTTATTATTTTTAAAACTTTTTATTGTGAATTGAGTGAAGGTTTACAGAGTAGATCATCACTTTGAGATTCAAAAAGGCATATACTTTACTTCATTACATAATTACAATCCCCTACATACCTCAACAGTTATCAGTATTTACATCTATTCACTTTAACTATTGCGTTCCTACCTGTATCTCGCACTACCTTCATCTTTCCTCTGCTAGCCTCTCTCTTGTTGTACGTTGTTTGCCTTGTCACTCATATTAACATATGTCTATTCACTAGCCCAAGGAGCTCTGGTAGTATAGTGGTTACAAATCAGGCTGTGAACCGCAAGATCAGCAGTTCAAAACTACCAGCTGTTCCATGGGAGAAAGATGAGGCTTTCTGCTCCCGTAAAGATGTATAACCTCGGAAACCCTGTATAGGGTCGCCACTATGAGTCGGAACCAGCTCCACAGCACTTAACAACAACAACAACATTCTCTAGCCAAGAATAATATTTACAACATTGGTCTCATACAATATTTGTTATTTTGTGATTAACTAATTTCACTCAGCGTAATGTCACAGATTCATCATTTTTCTGCAATATTTTGTAGTAATACATTGTGTGTAGGTACCAAAGTTTGTTTAACCATTCATCTATTGATGGGCATTTAGGCTGTCTCCATCTTTTTGGTATGTCTCTTGTAGACAACATATTGAAGAATCCTGTATTCTTACCTAGTCTGCTCTTTCTGTCTCTTGACTGGTACCTTTAATACATTTGCATTCATTGTAATTATCAATAGATAATGAATTGATGTCATTTTTCTGTGTGTGGTTATTTTGGTGTGGTACTGCAGGATTCTTTGTTCCATCTAATTTTCTATGCTAAGTTCACCTTGTGAGTTTTCTTCTCATTTTCATTTCTGTGGGAGAAAGATGTGGCAATTTGCTTCTGTAGAGATTTGCAGTTTTTTGAAGATACAGGGCAATTCTACCCTGTCCAGCAAACCATGAGTTGGAATTAACTTGATGCCAATGGATTTGGTTTTGGGTTTCTATATATATCAGAGTTACTTATTAGTGCTCCAGAAAAGAACAGCGCAACCATTGGTCTACATCTTATCTTCCAGTTAATGACAAATTGTCACATTACTCTTTCTTAGTGTTCCTTTGCTATAAATATATTCTAAAAATAGTTCTGTTTTATTCTGAAAATCAGAATAATGCATCTTTGCCTTAATTTTTGAGATGCTTTAAAATTTAATAGAATCAAAGAAAGTACAACATCTATTTTGGGAAAAAAATATTAAAACTAGATACCATGGTTTACTTCTTTTACAAATGTATCATAGTTTTATGAGTCGCTATCAAGCATCATAAGTTATTTTAAGTCATATTTTAAAACTTTTCTATAGTAAATCACTTAACTTTTTAATCTTAGAAAATTTCAAGATAAGTACCTCTTCAATTTGTAATATAATTTTATTATATTATTAACATTAAGAAATTCTACTAGCACTATAACATAGTTTTCTCTCACTTAGTGTTTAATAAATACTTGGTGTTTGAGCAGGTATCCAGCACTCACAGCCTTCCAGTGACTCATTGCTTTTGGAAGTCGTGAAACAAGTGAAAGTTAATGATATGGAGGAAGATAAATTAGACCTTCCTGAGGATGACATTACAGCCAGAGTGAATATGTATGTATAATAAGTATTTGAAAAAAATTTTAAATGATTGCTTCTGAGATAAGGGCTTGTGAAATTTTTGAAGAGATTTGCTTGAGATTATAATGCCATGTAAAGAAACGGTTAGGAGTTTATATCTTTGTAACCTGGATTAGTGAGAAAAAAATTTTCAGGAAAGAATTTATGGAACATCTAAGGCATATTGAAGAACAGACAGTGAAAGCCCAGAGAGAATAGATGTGTAATAAGAATATTAATGGTTTACATTCAGAAGACTCCTCAAGTAAAGGAATATTAAAGAATTTAAGGAAGATAAAACATAAAAAGTATAGAGCATCCTTATCAAGACGTAATTTCACATCAGTCATCTTTAAGGCAAAGGACACTCAAGGTTTGTTGTTGTTGTTGTTTTCATTTCAAATAAAGCTTTCCCAGGCTGTCTTAAAATATATGTGTTTGTTGTAAATCCTAACCTATGCCTGTGGTATTATAATTCCATTTGGGATTAGGTTGTCTTTGTTATGATAGTGAGGCAGGGCTTGGATAGGATGTGTTTTGAGCCAATCTCTTACAAGGTATAAAGGAAGCATAGTAAGGAAGCAAGGTGGAGAAGATAGATGTCAAGCCAAGCAACATGGAGATAGCCCCAGAACCAGGAACAAGCTAAAGAGATAAGTACCTTCATCTAGAGACAACAGAGAAAGAAGGAGATAACAATGTTAATTTGGACTTCTTCTAAATTGTGAGAAAATAAATGTCTTTATTAAAGGCCACCTATTTGTGGCATTTCTATTATAGCAGCACTAGATTACTTAGGTGCACCTGCCTCAGCCATGGTATTTTCAGTAGCTTCATACCCCCCGTGGATTGGTGCATTGACAGTAGCAGTGGACTCAGGCATAACAACAATTGTGAGGATAGTTCAGGAACAGGCAGTGTTTTATTCTTTTCTGCATAGGGTCACTATGAGTCTGAACTGACTTGACAGTACTTAACAACACAGATAACTAAGGCAGAATTTGATATTGGAAGAGTCAGGTACTGCTCTAACAGATAGCTAAAACATGCAAGCAGTCTGGAATTAGGTAATGAGTAGAGACTGCAAGACTGTTACAGTGTCTAACACTAAGGGCAAAATACAGAATGATACAGAAAGCATCAAAAGATGGAGGGTATACACAGAGTCACTGTACCAAAAAGAAATGGTTGATGTTCAACCATTACAAGAGGTAGTATATGATCAAGAACCAATGATAGTGAAGGAAGAAGCCCAAGCTGCACTGAAGGCTTCTGGAATTGATGGAATACAAATTGCAATGTTTAAACAAACTGATACAGCACTGAAAGCCTCACTCACTCATCTATGCCAAGAAATCTGAAAGACAGCTACCTATCTGGCCAACCAACTGGAGAAAAATCCATGTTTGTGTCCATTCCAAAGAAAAGTGACCCAACACAATGCAGTAATTATTGAACAACGTATCACCACTCACCCACTGCCATTAAGTTGATTCTGACTCATAGTAACCCTATGTAGAATTTCTAGTGCTGTAAATCTTTACAGGAACAGAAAGCCTCCTCTTTCTCCCACAGAGTGGCTGGTGGATTTGAACTGCTGACTTTGTTGTTAGCAACCCAATGTGTAACCCTCTCTGCCACCAGTGCTCATTAATACCACATGCAAGTAAAACTTTATTAAAGATAGTTTAAGGCAGCTCTCCAAAAATAAAAGGCCAATAAGTGCATGAAAAATGCCCCGTTTCTTGTCACGGGGAATGGTAGAATGGTGATGCCCTAATTTAAATTAGTGCTTCAATAAATATTTTCAAAATGCCATTGAAGTGCAGATTTCTATTAACAGATTCATGTATTTTCTAGGCCATACCATGTCTCCCAAAATATCTCATAAAATAACATGACTAGTACTGCTGCTCTGGTAGCATAGTGGTTACGAATCGGGCTGCGATCCTTAAAGTCAGCGGTTTGAAACTACCAGCAGCTCCGCGGGAGAAGGATGAGGCTTTTTACTCCCGTAAAGATTTATACCCTCGGAAACCCTGTACAGGGTCACTATGGGTCGGAAATGACTCGATGGCACATAACAACAACAACAGTACTGCTGCATGTTTGACCTCTGGCAGTACTACTTAAGTCTTTACTATAGTTTATATTAATTGTTGTTGTTGCTAGATGGCATTGAGTCGGTTCCGATTCATAACAACCCTGTATAGGAGTTCCGAGGAGCAGCTGGTGGGTTTGAACTGCCAACTTTGTGCTTTGCAATACAATGCTGATCCTATGATGCACATCAGGAGTCCATAGTTTATATTAATAGGCAACATAAATGAAAATGTAAAGCATTTTTATGAAACTATTTTGTAATAAAAAATATGTAGACAATATGTGGGAATTCAAAAAGTTCATGGAAAATGGAATTAAGAGATAATGAAATTTTTTTCATGAACTTTTTGAGTCCCCTTGTATTTATATAATTTAAGATACACTAGACTATTTCTTGTAGGTAATTCAAATATTCTTCCTTGGGCAATTTTTTTACAGACATGATATTTATTTGAATATGGTATTCTTTCTATTTAAGCAGAATATAAATTATTGGGGTGTTTTTAGTTTATTTGTTGTTGTTTTCTACAGTGACGAGCAAGAAGAACAAGATCAAAAAGAAAAATTGGTGTTGATAGAAGACTGTGAACTTATTACAATAATTGATGTAATTCCTGGCAGATTAGAAATCACTACTCAACACATTTACTTCTATGATGGCAGCATTGAAAAAGAAGATGGTGAGGAGTTCTGTGAGAATATATTTTGTTGGTCAGTAATTAGGTTACCAGTTTCTGAATCATGGATGAGAAGGAAAGCAGTAAGACAAGACGATGAAAATGTAGTTGTCTATGTAAAAGGAGAAATTGACATTTAGTATAGGGTTAAATTTATCATTTAATAATGTATTGAAGGAAATGCTTTTATTTTTTCTTATTAATATGCTTTAAAAGATTTGAGGGCATCACTATTAACATATGAAATATAATCTTAATGCATACTTTTCATGCATACTTATTAGTATAGGTTTCTTACCTAATCCTTTATGTAAGTATGATTAAATTTAAGATGCCAGCATAAAGCAAAAGTGGAAAATATGAGATGATAATATTCAGATTTACTCTCTAGTTTCTTTGTAAAGCAGAATAGCTATAGAATTTTTTTTAAATAATAAAATACAATTTAAACATCTAGTAAATTTAGTAAATGTTTTTATGACATAGAAATTGAATTCTTTTTCTCATGTGCTACTTTTGTCAGCAATTGGAGATATTTCCTGCATAATACAAGTAACTTTATTTTTTATTTTATTTTATTTTGTTTTTTAACTTTTTCATGTGCGTTGAGTGAACTTTAACAGACAAGATCATCAGCTTTACATTCAACAAATCATGTACTTTGTTTCATCTCAGTGGTTACAGTCTCCTCTGTGCAACAATTATCCTACTTCCTCCCTGTGCTTTCCCTTTTACATCTTATATTTCACAAATGGATAAAACAGAAATATTTGATGTACACATTCAAAACAAAAAATATTCATTTAAATGTCCTAAGGGTATATTCTGCAAGGCATCCTCCTGCCTGCAGGCACAGAGCCTTTACTCAGTCCATGGGCCTAGAGCCCGCAGGTGTTCTATCTCTCCATGTCATCACCGCTGCCACTGTGCTGTCTTCGCTTTTCTAGGTAGGATCTCACATTCCACTCCTGCTCTTTCTTCTTGATGGTTGTGGGATCCTCTGTTCCTGAAATGATTTATTCCCCTCTTACAGTTATATATCTTCTATAATTACAGTTGTAACAAACACAATTAATCCTACTAACAATTACTCACAATTGAATCATAAAATTCTATCAGAATCATACCCCATCCCCTTTTTACCAGAGCCATCTGGAAGAGAGAAAAACTATTCTTTGGGGATGGTGCCTTACCCTCTTCATTCTGAAACTAAGCACACTCATGAAAGGTTGTAGGCCAGCCACTTCATGCCTTTATAGCGCCCCCCCCCCCATTTTTGATAACCAATGTTTAGATTGCCCATCTCTATCTTCCCAGTGCACTGAGTAAACAAGCTTGTTACTTGATATGAAGACTCCTTCCATTGTATTTGGAATTGTGAGCGACTGCATCCATAAACAAAGTTCCAGTTCATCAAATTGTAGCGGTTTATACTTGCTCACAGTATCAAGCATCTTTACTTCATCTGGTCAAATTCTGATCAGCTAGCCATCCAATCTAGGTTAAAGGGTACTAGCTGCAAGTTTGGTAGTTCATGCACACCTCCTTGCACTTCAGACCACCTGGCCACTTCACTCAGCTCTAGCCCCAAGTTGCTAGATCAGTGCCCATGAACTACGGAGTTCACATATATCCCTTCAGACCAGCCAGGCTTTCCTCTTCTCTCTCATCTGTGAAACATGGCCAAACTCAGCTCATGTCTTCATTGCTGCATTTCCCCCACTTCCACTTACAAGTAGACTCAGGTGATTACCAGCAAACATAGTATATGCTTGTAGGTCCCCTTTGAGTTTCATTCTTAGAAGGCAGTTTTCCCTGATGGGCTGACTTTTCTATAAATAACTACATGGCACCTGAATCACAAGATTTCTTCTGTTTTTAGGAATAGGTTTTGATTTCAAGTGGCCTCACTCACAAGTTCGAGAGATCCACCTGCGGCGTTACAATTTAAGGAGGTCAGCCCTTGAGATTTTTCATGTCGACCAATCCAACTACTTTCTCAATTTCAAAAAAGAGGTGTGTAAAATGCTAACTTCTTGGAAGCTCTTGAGTGTTAGCTTGAAGTACTGCCCAAGCTAATGAACTCTAACAGAACTTTAGATTGTACTCTGGTCAGGTCAGAATATTAGATGAAAAATGTATATCTAGGGGTATGAGTGTCATATGAATTTTAGTTGGGGTTTATATTTGATTGTTGGGAGGGGAACTATGGATAGAAGAGCTATATCAAGTAAATTGACTGTCGCAGTTCTACACTGGGTGGCTAGGAGTCTGAACATACACACACACACACTAGGGTGAGTCAAAAGTTTACTGCACTCTGGCTGTAGAATTTATTTTAATCAGCTTTTAGAAAAGACAAATACATCATTTTTCAACATAATCACCTTACTTTTCAGTATACTTTGTCCATGTGTCAACAAGCTTTTGTATTCCCTTATTCAAAAATGCTTTCAGCTGAGCTGTGAGCCATGAATGAACCACTCTCTTCACTTCTTCATCAGAGGTGAATCTTCATCTTTAAAGGGCTACTTAAAGGGGACCAAACAGGTGAAAGTCTGATGGAGCAAGATCAGGATTTTAGGAAGGATGCCCTTACCATCACAAAATGAAGTTTTTGCAGAGTATCAGAAGTTCAGTCAGAGGGGTGTGTGCAGACATGCATTGTCATGCAAGATCACAGCACCCTTGGATAGCAGTTCTCTGTGTTTAATCTGAAGTTTAGGCTTCAGCTCTTCAGTGAACATCTCACTGTAATGAGTACTGTTGATTGTTGAACTTTTCTTGATAGTGTTCCAATACATGAACTTTGAGAATCCCAGAAAACTGTAAACATCAATTTTCCAGCTTATGGTTGACTTGAACATTTTCTTGGTTGGCAATTGAGGATGTTTCCATTCATACTTCACCAATTACTTTCAGGCTCCTACTGACAAATCCATGTCTCCTCACCAATAAGATTTTTTTACAGAAACTTTTACCTTCCTTGGAGTATTGGTCCAAATTTTGTTTGCAGCTGGCTACGCTCACCCTGAATGGTAAGTGCTGATAAGACAGTGCAGCCAATAGAAATTTTAATATATAACTGAATGTGGATACTTTTTGACTCACTCTTGTGTATGTGTGTTGTGTCGTCAAGTCAGTTCTGACTCATCAACATACACACATACATGTATTATGTATGTATATGTGCGTGTGCACACACACATATACATAAGGGTGAGTCCAAAATTATCCACACTATTTATGTTAAAACTTCTGTTGATTGCAGTGTCTTATCAACACTTTCCACTCAGAGTCACTGCTGTGCAGGTGTGAGCATGGCCATCTGCAAACAAAATTTGGACCAATACTCAAAGGAAGGTAAAAGTTTCTGTAAAAAAAATAATTGTTACTAGTGAGAAACATGGATTTGTTACTATGAGCCTGAGAGTAAACAGTAGAGTATGAAACGGAAACATCCTCAATCGCTGACCAAGAATATGTGTGTGTGTATATGTATGTATATGTATATATGTGTGTGTGTATATATATGTATATATGTAGATAAAGAAGGCATCTCATAATGAGTCTTAGCCAATTAGGTGTCTTACATAGAGTATCAGATTTTGATGTAATATTCCATATATATGATACAGTTGTATTTATGAAAATTTTCGTTGATAAGTACTGTCGAGTTGATTCTGACTTATACGCAGAGCAGAATAAAACATTATCTGATCCTTACAGTTGTTGTCACATTTGAGCCCATTGCTGCTGCCATGTGTCAGTCCATCTCATTGTATGTATGGGGGGGCGGTCTTCGTTTTTCATGAATTCTGCATTTTACAAAGCAAGATGTCCTTGTCCAAGGACTTTCCCTCCTGATACTATGAACTATGAGAAAAGAAGTCTCACCATCCTGGCTTCTAAGGCACATTCTGGCTGTACTTCTTTCAACACAGATTTGTGTGTTCTTCCGGCAGTCATGGTACTTTTAATATTCTTCTACAACACCACAATTCAAATGCATTGGTTCTTCTATGATCTTCCTTAATCACTTTAAACTTTCACATGCATATGAAGCTGTTGAAAATACCATGGCTTTCATAAGGCGAACCTTAGTCCTTTAACTGACACCTTTGCAGGTTAACACTTCAAGCAGATCTTGTGCAGCAGGTTTGTGTAATGTAGTATGTTGTTTGATTTCTTGACTGCTGCTTCCATGAGTGTTGATTGTGCAGCTAAGCAAAATGAAGTCTTTGACAACTTCAATCTTTTCTCCATTTATCATGATGTTATTTATTGGTCCAGTGTTGAGGATTTTTGTATTCTTTATATTGAGGTACAATCTATATTAGAGGCTACAGTCTTTGATCTTCATTAGTATTTTAAGTCCTCTTGTCTTTAAACTAGCAGGTTGCATCATCTGCATATTTCAGATTGTTAATGAGTCTTCCTCTAATCCTGATGCTACGTTCTTCAAATAATCTAGCTTCTAAGATTATTTGCTTGAATTATTATTCTCAGATTATTTTCTTCAAATAATCTAGCTACTCAGATTATTTGCTCAGATTGGGTAAGTATGGTGAAAGGATACAACCCTGGCACACACCTTTTCTGATTTTAAACCTTTCAATATTCCCTTGTTCTTTTTTGACAACTGCCTCTTTTTCTATGTACAGATTCCCCAGGAGCACAATTAAGTTTTGGAATACCCATTCTTCACAGTGTTACCATGTTTGTCATGATCTACAGAAACAAAAGCCTTTGCATAGTCAATAAAGCACAAGTAAACATCTACTTTCAGACAAGATTCATTTGATGTCAGCAACGATATCCCTACTTTAACATTCTCTTTTGAATCTAGCTTGAATTTCTAGCAGTTCCTTGACAGTGTACTGTTGAAATCATTATTAAATTATATTCAGCGAGACTTTACTTGGTGATAATACTGATATTGTTAGATGATTTTAGCATTCTATTGGGTCACCTCTCTTTGGAATGGGCACAAATAAGGATCTTTTCCAATTGGTTGGCCAGGTGGTTGTCTTCCAGATTTCTTGAGGTAGATGTTAGCACCTCCAGTGTTGCATCAGTTTGTTGAAGTGTTTCAGTCTGTATTCCATCAATTCCTGGGGAGCCTTAGTTTTTGCCAATACCTTCAATGATTCTTGTATTCCTCCCTTCAGTACCATTGGTTCTTGATCATAAGCTATACCTCATGAAATGGGTGAGTATCAACCAATTCTCAGTAAAGTCACTCTGTTTTTCTTCCATCTTCTTCCTGTCTGCATCATTCAGTATTTTGTCCATAGAATTCTTCAATATTACAGGTTGAGAAGCTTGAATTTTTTCTTCAGTTCTTTTAGTTTAAGAAATGGCTGATCGTGTTCTTCCGTTTTGGTTTTCTAACTCCAGGTCTTTGTACATTTTATTATAATACTAGACTTTATTTTCTCAAGCTATTTTTGAAATTTTCTATTTAGCTCTTTTACCTCCTTAATTTCTTCCATTTGCTGTAGCTTTGCTATTCTCAAGAACGAGTTTTAGAGTCTCTCTGGCATCCATTTTGGTCTTTTCTTTCTTTCCTGTCTTTTTAATGACCTTTTGCTTTCTTCATGTATGGTATTCTTGATGTGATGCCACAACACTTCTGGTCTTTGGTCATTAGGATCTAATCTTTTGAATCTGTTCTTGAAATGGTCTCTAGATTCAAGTGGGATATGTTCAAGGTCATCTCTTGGCTTAATTGCTTTAATTTTCTTAAGCTTTAGCCTGAGCTTGCGTATGAGTTGTTAATGGTCTTTTCCACAGTTGGCCCCTGGCCTTCTTTTGGCAGATGGCATTGAAGATTCACCTGTCACCTTCACAAATGTAGTGAATTTAATTCCTGTGTATTCCATCTAGTGAGATCCATATGTACAGTCACTTTTTATGTTGTTTGCAAAATTTTGTCATGCAATCTCCAGAGCTATTTCTATCACCAAGGGCATGTTTTCTATCTACTGATCCTTCCCTTTTGTTTCCAACCTTTGCATTCCAATCACTCGTAATTACAGTGTTCTTTTGCTATTCATAATGTATAGCAAATTAGGTTTCCATTTAACAATTTTTATACAGATTTTTCCATGACATTGGTTACGTTTTTTTACAAAGAGTCAAAATTCTCATTTTTTTATTGTTCTGTGTCCATTAGTATAGCTTTCCTGTTCCTCCTTTGCTGTTGTTGTTAAGTGCCATTGAGTCGGTTCTGACCCATAGCAACCCTGTATAGGTTTTCTGAGGAACAACTGGTAAACTTGAACCACCAACCTTGCGGTTCAAACAACTTTGCAGTCCAACGCATTAACCCACAGCAGCAGAGTGTCATTTTTATTTTAGAGTAGATGTTGACTGTTTGATCTCATGTAGTTTAAGGAAGCTCAGTACTTCGTAACTGAGGTTATTTAGATGAATGGTGACCACTGAGAGTGAGTGACTTCCAAGTTCTAAGTTCAGATTGTATCTTAGGATGATAGTTTCAGATATTTGTCTGGTCTTTGTCTTTTAATTGTGGCATTTTATTTTTTTAGGAATTTGAGTTTCGTTCTACATTTTCCTCCCTTTTTATCTAGAACCTCCTATTGTATATCTGGTGAGAATTGTCAATAGAAGTACCCAGGCACCATCCATTTTCTGGTCTCAGGCTAGATGAGTGTCATGTAATTTTCAAAGTATGTTTGTATGAAATACCTATTCTTCACTATAAACATCATTCATTTTTTTTATAGATGAGAAAATTGAATCTCATTACTTTTCATATATATAGTGGTTGATGGTTTTGCACCGACTCATAGCTGCCCTGTATAGAGTTTCTAAGGTTGCATATCTTTATGGAAATAGAAAGCCTGATCTTTCTCCCGTGGAGAGATAGATGGATTCGAACTGCTGACCTTGAGGTTGGCAGCCCAACTCATAACCCACATTGCCATATTGTTAAGTGTTGTTGGACTGGTTCTGATTCATAGTGACTCTACATATGGTTTCTGAGGCTTTGAATCTTTGCAGGAATAGAAAGCTTCTACTTTCTATTATAGTAGCTCTGGTAGCATAGTGATTATGAATCGGGCTGTGAACCGCAAGGTCAGCAGTTCGAAACTACCAGCTGTTCCACAGGAGAAAGATGAGGCTTTCTGCTCCCATAAAGATTTACAGCCTCAGAAACCCTGTACCAAGGTCGCTATGAGTCGAAACCGACTCCACGGCACATAACAACAACAACAACAACTTTCACACATAGAGCAGCTAGTTGGCTTGAACTGCTTGCTGGTCTTGTGTTTTGTAGTCCATTGCTTATCATATGGATCCATAATAGATGTGAATAATTCATATTCCTGAGGATAAATATTTACAAGTGAAACTCAGTAAATTAAATGATGTATCAACATGGTTAGTAAATGGTAAAACTGAATTTGGACTAGACTTAAACAGTATTCTGATTTAAAGTCAAATGATATTTTTAGCACATAACTTTTTCTAAAAATAGACTCGTGTAGTATAGAAGTGAACACTATAATTCGATCTTCCTATTACATAACTTTTTCTAAAAATAGACTCGTGTAGTATAGAAGTGAACACTATAATTCGATCTTCCTATTACATAACTTTTTCTAAAAATAGACTCGTGTAGTATAGAAGTGAACACTATAATTCGATCTTCCTATTACATAACTTTTTCTAAAAATAGATTAATACAGTATAAAAGTGAAAACTGTAATTCGTCATTAATTTGAAATGTCCAGAATAGGCAAATGCATTAGAGACATAAGGCAGATTTGGGGTTGCCAGGGAATGAGAGGGAGGGGGAATTGTCGAGTGCCTGTTAATGTGTATAGAATTTCTTTTGAGGAGAATGAAAATGTTCTATAATTGTGGTAATAGTTGTACAACTATGTGGGGATATACTAAAAACCACTGGACTTTATATTTTCAAAGGGTAAATTTTATTGATATGTGAATTATATCAGTAAATCTGTTGTAGAAACCATAGCCAAATTTATCTTGATGAATTTTTATGATATTAAATGCTATTTTTTATAGGTTAGAAACAGAGTCTATAGCAGACTGTTGTCACTTCATTCTCCAAACAGTTATGGCACCAGATCACCACAGGAGGTCTTCAAAGCCTCAGGATTGACTCAGGTGGGAAATTTTATAGGCACTGTGCTGGTGTTCATTTTTTATCTCAGATTTTTGCTTAAAAGTAAAACATGCCTTTTCTGATTATTTTATTTTGATTATTATAACTAGTATTTTCCCCTTCATATTGGCCTTTTGAATTCTCTTTGAATCATGCTTTGTTCCCTTCACACACAGTATCTCCCCTCTCCCATGCCATTCATTTCATACATATGGCCTATGGATTCTTTGTCTTTAATGATTTTCTTTTTTTTTTTTTTAAAGTAATGTGCTTTCTTTATTAATAATAATAAAAGATCATGTACAAGATCAAATTCAGGAAAATATTTGTAATGCCACGGGAAAAAAGCAGATACAATTCCCAGTGTATATTTTTTTCACCTATATCCCAGAATCAATGAAGTTTGCACTGCAAAAAGCCAAGTGAAAACTATTGTTTAGTTTTTATTTTTTAGCTTTCCAGTTTGTTAGGTTGTTGCCAAGTGCCATCTAGCTGGTTCTGACTCATAGCGACCATGTGTAGGATTTCCAAGAAACAGCTTGTGGGTTTCAACTGCTAACCTTTTGCTTAGCAGTCCAGTTCTGAATTTATAGCCCACACCAAGATTGTTGTTGTTATGTGTCGTTGAGTTGCTTCCAACTCATAACGAGTCTGTATAGGGTTTCTAAGAAGCAGCTGATGAGCTTGAACTACCGACCTCGTAGTTCAAACCAACCTTGCAGTCCAGCGCATTAACTCTTAGCGCAACACCAGGACTCTACACCAAGATGCCAAGATTGATAGTCCCTTAATCAGGGTCTCTGTCATCTGACTCCTTCCTTCTATATATCCATTGATTTTTCTAAAGAATTAGTTTCATTCAGAAGCCATCAACAGTTCTTTTCCGTTGTCTGTGAAATAAGCTGTATTTTGTAAAGTACTTTCCCTGTTGCTTATGGAATAAATTTTATTCATTAAAATAATAATTCTTTAAATTGACACTCTTTGTTGTTCAGTGCTGTAGAATTGGTTCCGATCCATAGCGACCCTGCATAGGGCTTCTGAGGAGCAGCTGGTGAGCTTGAACCGTTGACTTTGTGGTTCAAACTGACTTTGCAGTCCAGCACATCAACCCACAGCTCCACCTCAGGACTCTCTGGTGGTGGTGGTTATGTGCCGTGGAGTCAGTTCTGACTGATAGTGAGTGACCCTGTATAGGGTTTCCAAGATTGTAAATCTTTAAGGGAGCAGAAAGCCTCACCTTTCTCCCACAGAACAGCTGGTAGTTTCAAACTGCTAATCTTGAGGTTAACAGTTCCACTATGCTACCAGAGCACTTTAGGACTCCCTATAACCATTATTAAAGGACTTTCTATAAGGTCTATGGCACTGTGGGTTAATGCACTGGATTGCAAGATCAGTTTGAACTGCAAGGTGACGGTTCAGATGCACCTTGGAAACCCTATACAGGGTTATTATGAGTCAGAACTGACTCGGTGGCACTTAACAACAAACATTAGGTATTTATATAGTGATTAATTTCTCACCCTTCCCCATAGGTATATCCTTTGTTCATCTCCCACAGTAAAACTAAAAGTGAATGTTACTCAGTCAGCAGAAGTGCTAAATATACTCAAACTATGTAGAATAATTTGCAAACTAGGTACAATAAGGTGATTAAAAGAAAATAATGATTATCTCTGGCTTTAGAATGTTTAGTATCCAATGTAGCAAAATCCCCTATACAATTTCTATAAAGGCATTCTAGAATTAACATTTTTTGGGTTATCAAAATATTTATTTAATTGAAAAAAAAAACAACAGTTCTTATGAAGACACTGTAGACTGTGGTATAAGATACATGTTGACTTTTTTGTTCCTTTTCTAGAGCCTAATTTTTAAAAGAAAACAAATTTTGGATAATTACATTGATTGAGCTCCTTGTTTTGCAGTTTTTAAAAGCATCATTCCTTTTATTATAAAAATGATAGAGATAGTGGGACACAAGATTATGCTGTAATTTTTGTGCTGATTTCTAAGAAATGTACACTATTTGAATTTGATTTTACTCTTTTTGTGCTATCTAGAAATGGGTGAACAGAGAGATATCAAATTTTGACTACCTCATTCATATAAATACAGTGGCTGGAAGGACCTATAATGACCTTGCACAGTATCCAGTGGTAAGTTTTTACATAAATCTAGTAAATATGAAATTGTCTTTCAGTTTTACAATGCACCAAATTATATGCACATGTTACTTAATTATTTGATTAGAAAAAATACATAAAACTGTTCTTGCCTTTCTTTATATTTTCTCCCATGCTATTTTCAAGAAGCATATGTACATGATTGGAGCAAAGTTGCTTTGTAGGATAAGCACAGAATTGTGAACCACAAGATCAGCAGTTCAAGCCCACCAACCGCCCTGTGGGGGAAACATGAGGCTTTCTGCTGTTGCTAAATTTAAAAGCCTTGGGAACCCTATACAGGGGATATGAGTCAGAGCTAGCACGACAGCACTTAACAACACAACAGCAAAATATAAACATGAAGAAGAATTTTTAAATAAAGGAATTTTTCTTTAAGCTTATTGAAAATATTCCAGGACAATTCTGGTTATTGAACTAAGAATGAATAAACATATGCATAGGATAAAAAGTATTTTTAAATACTATCACTTTTTAGGTAAACAATTGACATTAGATATAGGGATATTAAATACTATAGGAAGGAATATCTGAATTGTAAATTGTGGTTCTTTTAGTTTCCCTGGATTTTACAAGACTATACTTCAGAAGATTTGGACCTTAATAATCCCACAGTATTTCGAGATCTTTCCAAACCTATTGGAGTTGTTAATGATAAAAATGCCAAAGCCATGCGAGAAAAGTAAGTACGTTTTATTTCTTTTGAAAGATATACATGGCTTGTTTGAATTAATATTGATTTTTGCTATGACAGACCAAATGTTATTTTTTTGAATGAACGCCTATCAGAGTAAGATAATTGCTGAACTCAGTTTACTTTAAAATGTCTCAGTTACCCTTCAAGTATGTTCATTCTTAACTCCACTGTTACTGAGTTGATTCCAACTCATAGCAGTCCTGTTGTTGTTGCTGTGTTGTTGAGTTGCTTAAGACTTACAGCAACCTTGTATAGGGTTTTGAAGAGTGGCTGGTGAGTTTGAACTGCTGACCTTGCGATGCAAACCAACTTTGGGGTCCATTGCTTATCGCTACAGTGCCACATACCTGGCTCAGAGTAAATGCAGATCATTCTGTGTATTCCTTTCTTTACTAAATTTAAGTTGATATTACTCAGTGTTTATTTTCACCTTGTAATAATTTCTTCTAGAAGTTGTAAAATGTTAGTTTATTTTTCCAGATATGAAAACTTTGAGGACCCACTAGGAACTATTGATAAATTTCATTATGGTACTCATTATTCCAACTCTGCTGGAGTCATGCACTATCTTCTTCGTGTAGAACCGTTCACCGGCCTTCACATCCAGCTTCAGAGTGGAAGGTATGTTTTGGGTACATAAGATACTTTCCTATGACTATACTGTATGTTAGTGTTTAAGACCATTTGTCCCTATGCTTCTATTGTATAAGGGGGAGAACATTGGTTTTACATTCGTTCTATCATATATCATCTCATTGCCATGGTTACAATCCCCTCCATGCAATCCTTCCCCCATGCCCCCCAGGTCTTCAGCACACAGTCGCTCTCCCTCTCTGGATCTAAAGTCTCCAGCTGCTCCATTGCTCCACGTCATCATCTCTGGCTCCATTTCAGGCATCACTGCTTCTCTGGGTAGGGTCCCGCTCTCTGCTCAGAAGATGGTCCTAGGGACCTCCACTCCTAGACTGAAAAGTTAACCACTCCCCTCCTTGCTATAAAATGTCTACCTTTACATTTTCAACCCTCACAATCAGTCCTGATAACAGTTATTCACTATTGTATCACAAGAGACCCGTCATTGCATCAGCCCCGGCTAGTCAGATTGAATACTACTCACTGGAGGTTCTACCTTCCTCCAGGTCCTCTGGATCTAGGTTCCCTCTTGAAAGCTTGTAAGCCAGTCACTTCTTGCCTTTGTAGCCCCCCACCCAGGGGCCAAGTGCTTTTATACTTTCTTCTAGTAGGCATTGATTCACATAGTACCTATAGATAAAAATCGACTATGCCAAACTAGTTGAGAACTGGTCACTTGAGCTGACTTACACAAATGACTTGTAAGAATAATTCCTTTTTACTGTTAACTCAGTGTACCTTTGTGATTCTTACTGGTTTCAAGGACCTACCAGAGATTAGAGTTGGATATAATTCAGATCTAGATTCAAGACATCTGCTAGAGATTCAAACCTAACCAGTACCTCTGTAGTCCTGCTAAAAGTGTTTACTTAGCAAGAAGGAAGAATGAGGACGCTCACGTTGTCAGCAGCAGTTCAACCAAGTTTAGGATAGCATTGTATTAACATAGTGTCTATTACTATTATAGCTAATCTATTTTTTACATTTTCATAATGGTCCTAAGAAATAAACTTCTCCACTGTTCTCCTATTTGTCTTCCATGTGTCTTCCTACTTATTCATCTTTTGTCTCCATGTTGCTTATTCTTTTTTTTTTTTTTTTTTTTAAGGTTTTTATTGTGGATTGAGTGAAAGTTTACAGGGCACATCATCA
>NW_006408563.1:7275105-7276062 GCF_000296735.1 Chrysochloris asiatica | reverse complement strand
TTCTGCTGTGCATGGGGTCGCTATAAGTCATTTCTGACTCGATGGCACCTGACAACAACAACATTCATATGTTCATGAAAGCCAAAAATGAAGTAACCCCAAATGTCCATTAACTGATCATTGAATTTTTTAAAATGTGGTATATTCTATGCACCAACAGTTCCTGTTTAGTAATTTAATTTCATAATTAAAAAAATAAAAGCTAGTGGCGTGTCCATTCAATGGAGTATTTATTTGACCACAAATGAAGTAAAAGGAATAAAATACTGATTGTTGTTGTGAAGTACCATCAAGTCAGTTCCAACCCATAGTGACCCGGTATAGAGTTTCTGAGGAGCAACTAGTAAACTTGAACCACTGACCTTGTAGTACAAATCAACTTTGTAGTCCAAAGCATTAACCCACAGTGCCATACTAGTACTCCATAATACTGATACATTGTACAGTGTGGATGAACCTTGAAATCAGTAATGCCAAATGAAAGAAGACAGTCATAAAGAACCATGTATTATAAATCCCATTTACATGAAATACCCAGATAAGCAAATCTATTGTTGTTAGTGTTGCTGAGTCGGTTCCAACTCATAGCAACCCTAGATAGGATTTCTAAGGAGCAGCTGGTTGGTTTGAACTGTGGAACATTGTGATTCATAGTCCCATGCTGATTCTATAGTGCCACGCCAGGAGTCTAGTGACAGAAAATAGATTATGGAGCTCTATTCACAGATTGAAGTTGTCAAGGACTTCATTCTTCTTGGATCAACCATCAACACTCATGGAAGCAGCAGTCAAGAAATCAAACGGCATATTGCATTAGGAAAATCTGCTGCACAAGACCTTTTAAAGTGCTGAAGAGCAAAGATGTCAACTTTAGGACTAAGGTGCGCCTGACCCAAGCCATGATATTTTTAGTAGTCTTGTATGCATGCAAAAGCTGGACAGTGAATAAGGAAGACC
>NW_006408563.1:7265948-7275005 GCF_000296735.1 Chrysochloris asiatica | reverse complement strand
TAGAAGAATTGATGCTTTTGAGTTATGGTGTTGGAGGAGAATATTGAAAGTGCCATGGGCTGCCAAAAGAACTCACAGATCTGTTTTGGAAGAAGTGCAGCCAGAGTGTTCCTTGGAGGCCAGGATGGCCAAACTTCATCTCTCATACATATTGTCAGGAAGGACCAGTTGCTGAAGAAGGATATTATGTTTGGTTAAGGTAGAGGGTCAGAGAAAAAGAGGAAGACCCCCAGCTAGATGGATTGGCAAAGTGGCAGCATCAGTGGGCTCAAGCATGGCAACAATTGTGAGGTTGGCCCAGGACTGGGCAGTGTTTCGTTCTGTTGTGCTTAGGGTTGCTATGAGTCGGTACCCACTTACTGGCACCTAACAACAATTTTTCCATGAATGTTGATGGATGATCCAAGCAAAATGAAGTCTTTGACAATTTAAATCATTTCTCCATTTATATGGATGTTGTTTATTTGTCCAATGGTGAGGGTTTTTGCTTTCTTTACATTGAGATGTAATCCATACCGAAGGCTGTGATCTTTGATCTTCATTAAGTATTTTAAGTCCTCTTCACTTTCAGCAAGTAAGGTTGTATCATCTGCATATCGCAGGTTGTCAATGAGTCTTCCTCCAATCCTGACGCCACGTTTTTCTTCATAGAACCCAGCTTCTTGGAGTATTTGTTCAGCATACAGGTTGAATAAGTATGGTGAAAGAATACAACCTGTCACACACCTTTCCTAATTTTAAACCATTTAGTATTCCCATGTTCTGTTTGAACAACTGCTTCTTGGTCCTGGTACAGATTTCTCATGAGCACAATTAAATGTTCAGGGATACTCATTCTTCTCAATGCTGTCCATAGCTTGTCATGATCCACACAATCGAAAGCCTTTGTGTATGTAGTCAGTAAAGCAAAAGTAAACATCTTTTTGGTATTCTCTACTTTCAGCCAAGATCCATCTGAAGTTAGCAGTGATATCCCTCGTTCCATGTCCTCTTCTGAAACTGGCTTGAACCTCTGAAAGTTCTTTGTCAGTGTGGTTACAACCATTTCTGTATTACCTTTAGTAAAACTTTGCTCACATGGGATATGTATGACATTTTCTGGGGATAGCCACATTCTGTTAGATCACCTCTCTTTGGAATGGACACAAATATGGAGCTCTACTAGTCAGTTGGCCAGACGGTTGTCTTCAAAATTTCTTGGCATAGATGAGTGAGTACCTCCAGTGACATATCAGTTTGTTGAAATATTGTAATTTCTATCCCATCAATTCCTAGTGCCTTTTTCTTTGCCAGTGCCTTCCTTCAATGTACCTTGTACTTCTTTCTTCAGTATCATTGGCTCTTGATCATACGCTACCTCTTGAAATGGTTGAACATTGACCATTTCTTTTTGGTACAGTAACTGTATATTCCTTCCATCTTCTTTTAATGCTTTCTATTATCCTTCTGCAATTTGCTTAGATAATCCTTCAATACTTCATATTGAGGCTTGAATTTTTTCTTCAGTTCTCTCAGCTTGAAAAAAGCCGAGTGTGGTCTTCCCTTTTGGTTTTTCAACTCCAGGTCTTTGCACATTTAGTTATAATTTTTTACTTTGTTTTCTTGAGCTGATCTTTGAAATTTTCTGTTCAGCTTTTGTACCCCCTCATTTCTTCCATTTGCTTCAGCATCTCTACCTTGGAGAGCAAGTTTCAGAGCCTCTTCAGACACCACACCATTTTGGTGTTTTCTCTCCATCCTGTCTTCTTAATGACCTTTTGATTTCTTCCTGTATGATGTTTCTGATGTCATCCCACAACTCCTCTGGTCTTCTGTCTTTAATGTCTAAAATATCAAATCTGTTATTCAAGTGCACAACTCTGATTGTGCTAAAAGGAAAAAAACCAGTGAGTTACTTTAAGTGATTTGTCCAATATGTGTATTGTATCTCAACAAGGCTGCTGAAAAAGAAGTTTTGCCACTAAAATTGAATGTTTATGTTGTTAAGCGCTATCAAGTTGGTATATCATTAAATTTGGATATACCTACATTAGATTTTATAGATTGCCCAGTGTCTGTTTATGATTAATTCTAATTTTTGCTAAGAAATACAAAATGATTAGCTCCAGCTCAAAACAAAATTAGTAGGCATAAATGAGAGAGTCAAGTCAGTCACTAATGCTATTTTTTCTTGAGAGCATGTCCATACCTTTTCAGATTCAAAACCATCACTTAATAAATGAACCCTAGAAAGTAATATTAGAGAAAGTCATGTGGAAGTGGTTTATGCTTTCTGTGACTAGGAAAAGCATGATAAAATTGCAGTATAATATTTTGAGCATTTCCCCAAGAACCATAGGCATTGAGTGCCCATGAAGGAACTTAAAAATTAAATAAATTAACATAATAATATATGTTAGTAAAATACAAAAACTTTAACTATTTCAAAACTCACTATTTCTCTAACTTATCCTTTGGATTTGAGCAGAAAAGTTTATAAGTATGTTTATGTACCTCTTTCTTTTCTCACCTTGGAGTATTGTTGTTAAGTGCCATCAAGAGGGTTCTGACTTCATAGTGACCCTGTATAGGGTTTCTGAGGAGTGATTGGTGAGTTCAAACCGCTGACCTTTCCATTCAAACTGAACTTGAGGTCTAGTGCTTATCCTACAGCACCACAGCAGGACTCTTACAAAGCAGATTAATGGTAGAGTATTTAGAGTATTATTTAAACTCTGATAAATATTCAAATAATTTTTAGTCATTTGCTGTAATAAATTTTACTCAGCAAAAAATTAAACCATTTAAAAAATTATCTTAACATTATATTCAATTCATTTGCTTCACATTTTTTCTCTTTTCAGCATGATTTGGTTTTCAGTTATTTTAACTAAGATAATTATTGTTAAGAGTCAATTCCGAATCATAGAGACCCTGTAATTAAAATCATTTAGTTTCTAACAAGGTATGAAAAATAGATTGTCATTATTAGTAGAGAAAAATTTGTTTTTAAACATTAAAGAAAATGATGAAGTGAAGCTTCACCTACTGGGAAATCTGAAGGGATTTGAAAAGTTTTGCTTTTAATGTCTTATTGTTGCTCATTCCACAGTCATGGTTCTTTTTTTCTCCACATGCAGGTTTGACTGCGCAGACCGGCAGTTCCATTCCATTCCTGCCACCTGGCAGGCTCTCATGGATAACCCTTATGATGTGAAGGAGCTTATTCCTGAATTCTTCTACTTCCCAGAGTTTTTGGAAAATCAAAATCGTAAGAAATAGGGAATTAAGAATTTGACTCAACAAGTCTGAATGAAATGAGAAATGTCTTACAGAAAATGTTTGTGATATTCTACTGATTCTATAAAGTTCAGTCTATGGATTACTCAGAGACAGGGTTTAACCAGTGCCCAGGTATCAGTCTTACCTGCCAGGAAATACACCAACACCCAAAGCATTCACATTAAGCATTGTGCTGCTAACCTTAGGTTCTGGTTTGAAGCCACCAGCAATTTCACAGTCTGCTTCCTTAAAGATATACAGCATCAGAAACGCTGTGGAGCAATTCTGCTCTGTCCTGTAGGACTACTGTGTATCACAATCAACTCAACAGCAGTGGATAAAACTAGTCACAGGTAGTGGACAGAAATTCATTAATTAGTTAATTCCTGTGTCATAGTAGGTAGAAATGGACACTTGAACAAAAGCCAAATCTTGGCTGTCAGATAATAAGAAGAATTGACTATGAGTTGGGTCACAAACTTGTACACAAAGTTGTATCTGCTGTATCATGGTTGGGTTAAGATAAAGCTGAAGAGCCTGTACATCCTATCATTCTATCGCCTTTAAATCTTTCTCCAACTTGGGAAACACTGGTACTTTTGTAAGTATCTACATAGAATTGTTTTTGTTTTTGTCAGATACCATCGAGTGGGTTCTGATTTATAGTGACCCTGTGTACAATACAATGAAATACTATCCAGTCCTGCACCATTTTTACGATTGTTATGTTTGAGCCCATTGTTGCTGCCTTGTGTCAATCCATTTCATTGGGGGGTCTTCTTTTTTATTAACCTTCATAGTATTATTGCTGTTACATGGTGTTGAGTCAGTTCCTACTCATAGTGACCCTGTATAGGGTTTCTAACTAGTGGCTTGTGGTTAACAGTCCAGTGCGTTTCCTATAGTGTTACAACAGGACTCCTTACATAGAATAGTGGTATATAGATATATTATTCTTTCAAACACACCTTACCCAGAGAGCAAATTTAAAGCATTAAAGACCTGTATTTCTTAAATGAACCATTAGTGGGACTATTTATTTGTTTTATTACGTAAAATTTATTTTTAAATTGTGGTAACATCTGTAACAAAACATTTGCTGTTTTAAAACCATTTTTATGTGCACTCATGAAATTCAGTTAACAGTAATTACATTCACAATGTCCATTACCATTAACAATTTCTAAATTATTTTCATTATTAGAAGAAACTCAATACCTGTAAGCAGTAACTCCTCATTTTATCCTCACACCCACTCCTGGTGATCACCAGTGAACTTTGGTCTCTATGCATTTCTCAATTAGAAATTCTTAAAAAATCTGAATTTCTCAACTTAGATCCATATAAGATAATTATACAATATTTTTCTTTTGTGTCTGGCTAATTTGGCAAGGTTCATCCATGTTGTAGCATATATCAAAACTTGATTCAATTTGTGTCTGAGTAATCTTCCATTGTATGTATACACCATATTTTGTTTATGCATTCATGTGTTGATGGAAACTTGGGTTGTTTCTACATTTCAGTGTTATTTACTTTTAATGAAAAAAATGTTTATTTTTTGTTAAAATTAAGATGAGAATAATAGCTGTAGTTTCTCCACTTTTCTCAACAGAATAATTTGATTTACTTTACAAATAACTAATTTTAAACTTTTATTTTCACGTACAATATTTTAATCAACTAATTAAATTCATCCTGACAGATAAGAATTATTTTTATTTGTGGAAATTTTTAGGACAAAAGAGAATTCAATTCTCATCTTTTATTCTTAACTAAAGAAGAAAAATATCTTCTGTTTTGCATAAGAATATACTCTAATTTGTGTTTGTTTTATTTGATTCATTTAATCTGAAATCATTTATTAATTTATCTTTTACATGTCTTAGAATTTAATTTGGGTTGTCTACAAGTTTCCAAAGAACTAGTTAATGATGTCATTCTCCCCAAATGGGCTAATTCAGCTGAAGATTTCATCTATAAACATAGGCGAGCTCTGGTAAGACTTTTGTCTTTAGTTATTAGATAGATTAAGATGGTAAAGTCATATGTTATTTAGAGGATCAAGAAGTATCTATTTTTTTTAGATTAATTTGTAACTTATTACAATATGTGTATGCTGCTTTAGAAAACATAATATACTAATTTACTTTGAGAATACGAGTTTTGATATAGTGAAATATAGTATAATTTTATTTATCAAAAAATTAAATATTTTCAGTACCATAGTATCTTGCAGATAATAGTGGTGTCTCTATATTTTTCTGATAATAGACAATTTATTTATCTAAAGTAGAATGTGGCAGATTCTGAAAATAGGCCAATAGTTTGTAACATTTCTTGTCATTAATAGTTTGTCAAGTTTATAAAATTCAAGATTAAATTATAGCCTTTGTAAGCAAATTTTTTTATTTTAGGATTAGATTGTAACATTTATAAGCAATAACCCTATGCATGAATGGTGGTGGTGGTGGCTGTGTGCCGTGGAGTCGGTTCCGACTCATAGCGACCCTGTACAGGGTTTCCAAGGCTGTAAATCTTTACGGGAGCAGAACGCCTCATCTTTCTCCCATGGAGTAGCTGGTAGTTTCGAACTGCTGACCTTGCGGTTCGCAGCCCGATTCGTAACCACTACGCTACCAAAGCTCATGCATGAATAGGGATCTGAAAATAGTAAGACAAAATATTACAAAAGTAACCTGCTGCTTAGCAGCTAGCAACTTCTTATCTGCTTTTTTCATATACTATCCATGAAAGGAAATGGGATCTGGATGTTGAAAGATGTACTTTCAAGATCATTATTAATAAGATATTCAGAGGTGTGTAACAAGCTGTTCTGACTGTCTCAGTAGATTACAAATTCATAGTCTTCTGGTCTTGCTTATGGTTTCTCATGTGATTGCAGTTGTATGACAACTAGGGCCGTAGCCATCTGCAGACAACATTGACATTGACATACTGGGAGAACTGGGCTTCTTACTCTCACCATGTCTCCAAAAGTACAAAAGTGGGAGCTACATGCTTTTTTTTTTTTTTAACTCTTTTATTGAGATTTGAGAATTTGGTTTTCCATTTAACATTTTATATGCATTTTTGGGGGGGTATCGATTATAATTCTCACAATGTAACAGTAGTCTTCCCACTTCCTCTTATGTTTACCATTTCTCTTCATCCTTCTTTCCTATCCCTTACTGTCTTCTAAGAGCATCCATGGTTTCTAAAAGGTTAGGTTCAGAATTGTCACAGATTCACTTCTGCCATCTTATAATGGTTACGAATCAGGCTGCGAACCGCAAGGTCAGCAGTTCGAAACTACCAGCTGCTCCGCAGGAGAAAGATGAGGCGTTCTGCTCCCGTAAAGATTAACAGCCTTGGAAACCCTGTGCAGGGTCTCTATGAGTCGGAACCAACTCCACAGCACATCACAACAACAACAACTTAATGGTTAAGCAGTCACAAAAACCCAGACAAATCAAATCCACTGCTGCTGTGTCTATTCCTACTCATAGTGGCCCTTTAGGATGGACTAGAACTGATCCATAGGATTTCTGAAACAGACTGCCTCATCTTTCTCTTATGGAACAGCAGATAAGTTCAATTTGTCTGTTAGCAGCCCAATACTTAACCCACTGCACCACCAGCACTCTTGAAGCTGTCACAGGATCCATTCCAATTCAAGGAGAAGGAAAGTAGACTCTCCTCTCAGTGTGGGGATTGACAACGATTTTGCAGCCTTTAATCCACCACACATTGTGTCCATTGTTGACAAATTATTTATATTCTGCATGACAAATATTCTCACTTCTTCTCAAGGCTCCCCAAACTCATCCAGTTAAGCCTAAGAGCAGCAAACTTTTTCTGTAAAAGACCAAACAATAATCATGTTTGACTTTGTGGGCCATAAAATACGTGTGACAGCTACTCAGTTCTGTCACTGAGGGGAAGCAAATACGTTGTGTGTGTTTTTTTCTAATCTGCAAATCTGGCAGCCAACCAGATTTGGCCCCAACAGCAGTATGCTGACCCACCCTGCATTAAGGCATCAGACTTGAAGTCAGGCTCTCATTATCTAAATCAAGTCCATGTGTGGATGAGACTCCTCAAGTATGGTTCCTCTTGTGTGAAAACTGTGAAGTAAAGAGACAAGTAATCTATCCCTATCACTGTTATTGTTAAGTGCTGTCCAGTCGGTTCCTACTCATAGCTGTATAGGGTTTCCAAGGAGCCACTGGTGAGTTTGAACTGCTAACCTGTGGTTCAGACCAACCTTGCAATAAGATTCAGAGAGGAGAACCACAATAAGAGCTCCCATTCAAAAACCAAATAGAAAAACAAAACCTACTGCCTTTGAGTCCATTTTAACTCACAGCAGCCCTGTAGGACAGAGTGGATGTGCCCCATGGGATTTCCAAGGCTATAAATCTTTTGTGGAGTCAGACTGTCATGTCTTTCTCTTGCAGAGTGGTTGGTAGGTTTAAACCACCCTGGAAGTGGTTCTTAATGACTCTTAATTCTACCCTTAGGCTCTTGATCTCCCACTCCTCCTGTTCCGTAAAAAAAGACCATTATTACAACTGACTATCTTTCTTGGAGTCCTGGTGTGGTGCCATTTGAACTGCAAGGTTGGCAGTTCAAGCTCACCAGCTGCTATATAGGGTCACTATGGGTCGGGATCAACTTGATGGCACTTACCAACAACAATATCTTTCTTAGCCTCTTCTGACCATACCAAACCGAATAGTTCATTTCAAAATGCATATTATCCCTCCACATTTTTTTCATAGGCAGTTAAAAGAAACCAAATGGCATTATAAAACATTCTAGCTGGTAATGTCCACACCCAGATTTATGAGTTTGAGGTACCCTTTCAAACTTTCATGTATCTAAATCATGAACCCCCCTTCTCTTGTTTCTCTTGTTTCTAGTAACAATTTCTTCACTGTCTTTCAAGCTAATACATCATTAGGCCTCATGCCTGCTCCCCAATCTACCTGTTGAGACAGGTGGAGGACAGTTTGCAGTCATCTTTAATCTTCCACACTGTGGTGTCAGTATTTCTTTTAGTTGAATTTCTATACAACTGTTTCAGTGGAAAATTCTCAATAAAGATATCATTAATTATTCTGTTGTGTGGGCTAGTCGAATATTTCTGTCATTTTCTTGCCCATTAATAAGGATATGCATTGTACTAGAAGTTAGTAAGTATGACGTTTATATTATGGTACATATGAATAGTCAGTGCATGTGGTGGATATTGAATAAATATTTAACATGATTTTAAAATAATTTGATTTATGGCCCCTAAACTTTATGTATGGAGCTGTTTAATTTACTCTTACTTTTTTTAAAGGATCCATATTTGCATTTTAGTTGGAAGATATCTCTACACTAATTATTTAATTTGTTCTTTTTCTAGGAGTCTGAGTATGTTTCTGCTCATCTTCATGAATGGATAGATTTGATTTTTGGCTATAAACAGAGGGGGCCAGCTGCAGTAGAAGCACTAAATGTTTTCTATTACTGTAGTTATGAAGGTATAAGCCTATATAGTTTTTAATCGTATATTGATAGAAATTATAATTTAATTTGCATTTATACATGATATTTTAGGCCTGCTTAATGTCAAAAGGACTACTTTTTTTAAATGTTGTGGTCTTTTTTCTGTTTGAAAGATTAAGAGGTTGGTGCTTTTCTTTCTTTTCTTTTTGGTATTGTAGTTAGTTTTATATGTGCAAATCTAATTATAGCTGTCAGTTATTAGTGTCATATAAACTTATATGGATGTGAAAGCTGGAC
>NW_006408563.1:7246332-7265303 GCF_000296735.1 Chrysochloris asiatica | reverse complement strand
ATGACAATTTAGTTCAGGATCAAGAAAATGTTCTAAAGGCATTGGGAGCCTTTTATAATCCTTAGGAAAAATCACTAGTTCCTAAAGATTGTGAATAGTATGATATTATATAATCATGTGCTCATGTGACTTTTGTTAAATTAACAAGCATATTTTTTGCTATCCCATATTCAGTCTAATAGTTTCAGACCAGTGGAAACCAGTAGATATCAATTAATTCTGATTCATGCTGACCTTGTATATGTCAGAGTAGAACTGTGGGTGATTTTTTTAAAGTAAATTGCCAGACCTTTCTTCTGAAGTGCCTTTGGGTATGCACAGATTGCCAGCCTTTTGGTTAGCAACTAAATAGGCTAACGGTTTGTACCACCCAGGGTCTCCAAAAAGTATGTTGCCTGATCCTGTGCTGTCCCTATTATCGGTTGTAGATCAGTCTGTTGTTTTCATTGGCTGATTTTCAGGAATAGCTCTCCAAGTCTATCTTCCTCATCTATCTTAATCTGGATGTTACATTGAAACCTGTTTAGCTCATGTTTTTGTTGTTAAGTTCCATCATAACAACCCTGTATAGGATTTCTGAGGAGCAGCTGGTAAGTTTGAACTGCCAGCCTTGATGTTGGCAGTCCAGTGATCAAACTACAGTGACACATCAGGACTCTAGCTTCACTGTTAGGTTGTTGTTTAGTGCCGTCGAGTCAGTACCCACTCACAGTGACCTTATGCACAAAAGAATGAAACACTGTCTGGTCCTGCACCAACCTTACAATCATTGTTATGCTTGAGCCCATAGCTGCTGCCATTGTGCCAAAACATTTCGTTGGGAGTCTTCCTTTTTTTTTCCTGACCCTCCACTTTACCTAGCATGATGTCATTCTTCAGGGACTGGTTTCTCCTGACAATATGGCTGAAGTGTGAGAGATGAATGAAGTCTGGCCATCCTGGCTACTAAGGAGCATTCTGGCTATACTTCTTCCAACACAGATTGGTTTGTTCTTCTAGCAGTCCATGATACTTCAGTATTCTTATCCAAACCATAACTCAAATACATTAATTGTTCTACGGTCTTTCTTACTTATTATCCAACTTTTGCATGCATATGAGGCATTTGAAATTTTCCTTGTCTTAGGTCAGGTGCCTCTTAATCCTCAGACTGACGTCTTTGCTCTTGGACACATTAAAGAGGTCTTGTCCAGCAGATTTGCCTACTGTAATATGCTGTTTGATTCCTTGACTGCTGCTTCCATGAGTGTTGATGGTTGATCAAAGCAAAATAAAGTCTTTGACATTTTCAACCATTTCTCCATTTATCGGAAGTGAATTTTAAGCCTAAAAAGCAACTGATGGGTTCAAACAGCCAACTTTTAGGCTAGCAGCCAAGGATTTAATCACTGAGTGAGATTATTTTCTGCCTAATTATGTTTGACCAGTTAGGATTCATCATTTAAAATATTTTACTTCTAAATAATAGACAACATGTATTTACATATATTGTTATTATTGTTAAGTGCTTTTGAGTAGATTCTAACTCAGAGTGACCTAGTATAGAGTTTCAAAGAAGCAATGGTGGGTTTAAACCACCAACCTTGCAGTTAGTAGTCCAGTGTTTATCCTCCAGCACCACACCAGATCTCTAGTTATACACACACACACACACACACACACACGTATCTATCTATATTATGTATTAAATGCTTGAAGACTTACTTTTTGTTGTAAATTTTAAAAAGTTAGTTCTTGATAATATTCTTAGAAATTGAAAAATGGAATAATATTTGTTGAAAATATAGTGGTCATTTTTTATATTGTGTGGCTTGCTGATTTGTTTTCACTCTATGGTGAAGTGACCACTTCTGATTTTAGGAGCTGTGGATCTGGATGCTTTAACAGATGAGAAAGAAAGAAAAGCCTTAGAAGGGATGATTAATAATTTCGGGCAAACACCTTGTCAACTGTTAAAGGTAACTCATATAAGTCATTGATAACTGAAAGTCTAGAATTTAATTGCTAATTAATTACATGACCTGTATTTTTAAAGATATTGATTTTCAAACCTTATTGCAGAATTATTTATAATTTGAGAAATATTATATCATTTAAAAATAAATTTGAATGATGGCTAATATTTTGAAATAAAATATATCACCATATTTTACTATTTCTGAGAGAGGAAAAAGTGAGATTGTTTTAGAAATTAAAGAATCAGTCAAATTATTATTTTTAAATTTGGAACAATATATTAAATTTTACTAAATATTTGTTAAGCATTTAGCAAGGCATTATTCTAGGCATTATTACTAAAAATTAGTAAGATTTGATCTGACTTTTAAGATACTTACTGTGTGGTTGCCACCACTCGTCTGTCAGTTCGTCATACTGTGGTGGCTGTCCTGTTGCTGTGTTTCTGGAAGCCATGCCACCGGTATTGGCAGAGCCAAACATGATGGACAAGTTTCAGCAGAGGCTCTAGTCTCAGACAGACTAGGAAAAAGGACAGTGGACTATTTCTGAATTGTTAGCCACTAAAAACCCGTAGGAGTAGTGTCGGAAAGCTGTCAGATAATTGTGTCATAAAATGAAAATATGAATAGCACCAGATATTGTCAGATATATAGTGCCAGAAAATGAACCTGTCAGGTTTGAAGCACTCAAACTACAACTGGGGAAGAGTCGCCTCTACAAAGTAAAGTTGATCATAATGATCTGAATGGAATAAAACTTTTGGGACCTCAAAATGACTAGAATCAGTTGCAGACATTCAATAATAATCAAAAGATTGAATGTACAAAGAATGAAGTTAGGAAAATTGTAAGCTGTCAAAAATGAAATGGAACGTATAAAGATCTATATCTTAAGCATTGTTGTTGTTAAGTGTCATCAAGTTGGTTCTGACTCATAGCGACCCTGTATAGGGTTTCCAAGGAGCAGCTGGTAAGTGTGAACCACCAAGCTTGTGGTTCAAACTGACCTTGCAGTCCAATGCTTTATTCCACAATGTCACACTAGGACTCCTATCCTAGACATTAGGGAGCTGAAATGGAGTGGTATTACCCATTTTGAATCTGACCATCATACCATTTACTATATACCTGGAATGACAAATTCAAGAGGAATGGCATAGCATTCATCATCAAAAATAACATTTCATGATATATTTTTTAAGTACAATGATGTCTGTGATAGGGTGTCCTAGTGTGGCACTGTGGGTTAATGTGCTAGACTGCAAAGTCGGCAGTTCTAGCTCACCAGCCACTCCTCAGAAACCCTGTACAGGTTGCTATGAGTTGAAACCGACCAATAGCAATTACCAACAACAAAAAAGAAGCACTAGTTAATACCACTTGAATAATTCTGGCATTTTTTTCAGTCTGAAATTGATCGAACATGTAGTCGGATGTGTTGATAATTATGGTGATTGGAATGGGAAGGTTGGAAAGTAAGAGGAAGGCTCAGTAGCTGGAAAATATGGCCTTGGTGAAAGAAATAATGCTGGCAATCACATTATAGAATTTTGCAAGCCCAGCGACTTATTCATTGCAAATACCTTCCTTAAACAACATAAAAGCAATTATACATGTGGACATCACCAGATAAAATACACAGGAATCAAATTGACTACATCTGTGAGAAGAGACTGTGGAAAATCTCCATATCATTAGCCAAACAAGGCCAGGAGTAGACTATGGAACAGACCATCAATTGCTTGTATTCAAGTTCAGGCTAACGCTGAAGAAAATTAAAACAAGTCAAAAATAGCCAAAGTATGACCTTGAACATATCCTGAATTTGGAGACCATCTCAAGAAAAGATTTGGTACAGTAGACACTAATATCTAAAGACCAGAAGAGTTTGGGGATGATATCAGGAACATCATACAGGAAAAAAACAAAAGTCACTAAACAGACAGGAAAGAAAGAAAAGACTGCAATGTTCTTTCACTTCAGAAGGTAGCATATAGTCAAGAACCAATGGTACTAAAGAAGACTGAAAGCATTGGCACAAATCAAGGCTCTGAGAATTGGTGGAATACAAATTGAAAATTTAAAATAAACTAAGGCACTGGAGGCACTCATTCATCTATGCCAACAAATTTACAAGAGCTACTTGGCCAACTGATTCAAAGAGATCCATATTTGTGCCCATTCCAAAGAGAGGTGACCTAACAGAATGCTAAAATTATTAGAAAGTATCATTAATATCACATGCAAGTAAAACTTGGCTGTAGATAATTTTTAAATGCTTGCAACTGTACATGGACAGGGAGCTGTCAGAATCTCAATCCACATTCAGAAGAGGGCTTGGAATGAGGAATAATATTGCTAATGCCAGACAGATCTAGGCTGAAAGCCAAGAATTACAGAAAGATGTTTACTTGTGCTTTATTGACTTTGCAAAAGCTTTTAAATGTTATTGATAACATTTCAAAGAATGCGTATTCCAGAACACTTAATTATGAGGAACCTGTACATACACTAAAAGATAGTCATTGTAACAAAATAAGGGGAAAATGAATGGTTTAAAATCAGTAAAGAGTTGTACACCAGGGTTGTGTGTACTGTCATCATACTAATTCAGTCTGTTTGCTGAGCAAGTAATCTGATAAACTGGATTATCTGATGATGAATGTGGCATCAGGACTGGAGGAAGACTCATTAACAGCCTGTGATAAGATATACAGATGATACTACCTTGCTTGCTGGAAGCAAAGAGGTCTAAATATATTTACTGATGAAGACCAAAGACTACAGCTTTGGTATAGGTTGCATATCAATGTTAAGAAAGCAAAAGTGCTCACAACTGGACCTATAAATAACATCATGATAAATGGAGAAAAGATTGAAGTTGTCAAAAGACTTCATTAATTTTGTTGGATCCACTAGTAACACTCATGGAAGCCCCAGTCAAGAAATCAGACAATGTATTGCAGTAGACAAATCTGCTGCACAAAAGTGTTCAAGAGCAAAATTTTAGAACTAAGGTGTGCCCGACCCAGCCGTGACGTTTTCAGTAGCCTCATATGCATGTGAAAGTTGGACAATGAATAGGAAGATCATAGAAGAACTGATGCATTTGAGTTATGGTGTTGGAGGAGAATGTTAAGGTTACCATGGGTTTGCTGGAAGGACAAATAAGTCTGTATTGGAAGAAGTACAGCCAAAATGTTCTTAGAAGACAGGTTGGGTAGACTACTTTGGACTTGTTATTAGGAGGAACCAGTCCCTTAAGGACATTATGCTTGATAAAGTGGAGGGTCTGTGAAAAACATGAAGACCCCAACAAGATGGACGGACACAGTGGCAGCAGCAATGGGCTCAAGCATAACAGCAATCGTGAGGATTGTACAAGACCAGGTAGTGTTTCATTCTGTTGAGCGTAATGTTTCTATGAGTTGAAACCAACTTAACAGCATCTACAACCACCACAACAGCACTGTGTTATTGGAAAGGCAGGCCATCACCAACTGTTTATAATCCAACATAAATATAAGGGGACCTTAGAAAGTTTGTGGAAAACTTCCCATTATCTTTTCATTACATTTTCCCATGAACTTTTTGAAGCACCCTCGTAAGTATTAAAGAAAATGCAAAATGAAATAATATAGTGAAGAAAATAATAAAAAGAATCATTGATTCTGACTTAGGAAATCAGGGAGTTATCAGTATAGTAGGGTTTTTGTAGAAAAGAGGGTAGGGAATAGTTTACTGAGGGAATAGTCTGAGCTAATGTTTGAAGCTATCAACAGTGCTTGGTATGCATTGTAGCAATATGCCAGTATGCATGAAGGGATATAATAAGAGATGTTTTGATACAGTTGTAGAATTACTTTTCCTTAAAATTATCTTGAAGGAACCACACCCTCCTAGATTATCAGCAGAAGAAGCAGTGCAGAAGCATACCAGAACAGACACTTCAACCCTAAACCTATTTCAACATCTCCCTGAACTGAAGTCGTTTTTTGTAGAGGTAACATCCAACTTGGTAACATCAAAGTTTCCTCTCTGAATCCTATATGCTTTAAAGTTAAATTTATTTTGTAATAATAGGCAAGGATTATAATCTGAATAATTATCTAAAACAGTAAATGATATCTCAAATCTGTTCTTGGATATTTAAAATAATTTGTTAACTGCTGAGTATAATCTGAATTGTTTTCTTGATTTTCTTTCCCCTACTTCTCTGATTTCTGATGAGAAAGAATAAAAAATATATATATATTTAAAATGCATTTTGTGTCAATTGATGCCTAGAGGAAGCCTAAAGTAGTTCTTATTTATGTCTGTTCATATATTTCAGTTTACATGTTGAGTTGCTTTTGAAAGTTAAGAAGGTACCCTCTTTCTAGCACATACCAACATTTTATACTCCTAGAAGAAAATCAGGTGATTAGAATAATTCATAACGTTTGCAGAAACAGTTTCTGTTCAGTGAACTACATTTATAATTTAGGAATAGTTTTATTTTCAGTGTAGGTAACTTTACCAACCAAGGTTTTCCAAAGACAAGCCAGTGACCAACCTTGCAAGTAAGCCTTTCTAAGGACAGGTGTCCTACACCCACTGTGTTAACTCTTTTCTGCATACAGAAGCCCATAAAACTCTATTTAACCCATAATCTGATGGACAAGTAATGCTGTAGTTTTGCTGTGATGCATAAGCACTATTTCCATAGTGTCTAATCAGTTGTGAGATTGTTTTTATAAGATAATACATTCTGAGCCCCACAGAGATGCTCCTTTCTATACCCACAATATCAGTGTCTGGAACCAGGTGAAAGGACATGATTGGTTTCCTTGGGTACTAATAATGATCATTTATCATAAGGGAAGGTCTTTCTCAACACATTCATATGAAAAGACAAGTACAGGTCATCTCTTTGTAGGTGTCATAATGGTGAAGAAAATTGAGGTAGCCATGAAAGCAAAGGCTTACTAAATGTATTTCTTCAGACATCATTATCACTTATGCTTTTGTTCAAATATAGGTTGTTCTCTCGATAAGTTCACAGTGTAAAGAGAAAAGATAAGCTCTATCTTTATATGTTTTATGATTTTTTTATTGTGTTACTTCATATAAAGCTCTTAAAACAGTGTCTAGTTCATAGTGCTAAGTACTGATGTAGTGCTGTAGGATAAGCATTGGACTGCTAAACACAAGGTCAAAAGTTCAAACCCACCAGTCACGCCTCAAAAACGCTAAACAGGTTAGCTATGAGTCAGAACCCATGTGAGGGTACTTAACCAAAAACAGCGAGTTCGTAGTATATATCTAATAATGTAAGGTTATCTTTACCTAATGAATCCTACAGTGCCACAGCAGGTCTCCAGATATATAGATTGTTGTTAAGTGCCGTTGAGTTTTTACCAACTCTTAGCAACCCTTTATAGAGTTTCCAAGGTGGTGGGCTTGACTCACCAAACTTGAGGTTAGCAGTCCAGTGCTTATGCTACCGTGCCACACCAGGACGCCAGATATATTGATAGTATAGATAAATATAGGTAGGAATTGTTCTCCTTTACATGTCTGTTTTCTGAAGTCCATCCATATTTTCTGGTCCTAGTTTTGTGGTTTTCAGATAGTTACCTCAGCTAAAGGAAGTTAGAACCAAAAGGGAATTTCCTTATACTATAACCAATTTTCTTATTTGACTTACTTGAGAAATGTATTCTTATAGTGTTTATATTCATGTCAGCACAGCAGAGGGAAAAGAAAAGACCTTAAATCATGGACTGTTTTAAATGGTTGGTGTTCCTTGAAATCTACATATCTAACATCAGTGATGGTATTGAAGAAAGTGATAGGTTTCAGAAGTTAACAAATATGCTATGGAAACGGCATTTTAAATTAAATGATGATGTGCTTCCGTAGGAGTCCTGGTGTGGCACTGTAGGATAAACACTGGACTGCTAACCATGAGTTTGGTGGTTCAAACCCATCAGCTGCTCCTTGGAAACCCTGTATAGGATTGCTATGAGTCAGAATCCATTTGAATTCAGGCACTTAACACAGCAGCATGTTTCAGTAAAGTGCTACATCACAGGACTCATTCTTGTTCAAAGAAAGAGAGCTTTTCAGTAACTTATGCTAAATAAAGATGAGCAGAGCCAGGTACTAAACCTCTGTCTTTCATTTTATAGGGAATTAGTGATGGTATTCCACTAATAAAGGCCATTGTTCCCAAAAATCAGTCTCGTTCTTTTATGTCTCAAGGCAGCCCTGAGTTACTGGTAAGTTGCTAATACCTTTTCTACATTGCTTTGTCTGTATCCATAGCTGCTTTGAAAAATACTGAGGAAATAAACATTTTTAAAAGTAAATTTTTAAATATGTTACAGAAAATGTATTTAGAATTAATTTGACCAAGACACAAAATGTTTCTCTTATTTACAAAACTTTTATTTTAGCTAGTTGTTGTCATTCTGAATTTTTTTTTTTTGTTGAAAAAATAGATGTATGCAAATAACAAGGACAATTTTGAACATGTAAAATTGGGATAACATCTTACCAAGTATTGAACTCTGTTAAAAAGCTATCATAATAATGAGAATAAGAAACAATATAGATTCGGACAAAAGTGTACACACAGAGCACTTTTTGAGTGCTTTACATAAATTTTGTTATTTCATCCATATAATAATTCTATGAGATAGGTACTATTATTATTTCCCATCTAGAGATGAGAAATTAAAACAAAGAGATGTAACTTGCCCAACATGAGCACTTGCAACTAAGGGACCTGGCACATGGACCAGACCTAGGTCTGTTTTAATTCTAATTTTGTCAATTAGAAATTATATTATTGTTGTTGTGAAGTGCTGCTGAGTAGGTTCCGACCCATAGTGACCTTGTATAGGATTTTCAAGGAGCAACTGGTGAGCTTGAACTGCCGACCTTGCAGTTCAAATGGCTTTGCAGTCTGGCGCATTAACCCACAGCACCACACCAGGATTCCAGAAATGATAATATCAGGGTATAACTACCACAGTGTACTACAGAGATGCCAGAATTAGACCTGTTTGGGTAAAATTATACATATTATGCATTTTCTTAAGGGGAAAGAATCTAGAAAGATACAAACTTACAGTATATTTTTAAGTGATGGAATTCATGGAATTTTCCATTTTGATATCTGTAGTTTTTAAACTTAAATGACTTTTGACAGGCAGCAACCTGTTACTTTATAATTGGTGGGGGAAGTGGCTTTTCATTTTGAAAAGATAATATCCAGTATTATTGTCACTGCTGGTGCGGCACTGTAGGATAAGCACTAGACTACAAAACAACAAGGTCGGTGGTTCAAACCCAGCAGCAGCTCCTTGGAAACCTTGTATAGGGTCACTATGAGTTCGAATCAACTCGACGCTTTAACAGCATTGTGATGATCTTAACATTTCATCAGAAATTCTATTTCTGAGTTGTGTTCTAAATATTATGTATCATAATTTTAAAATGACTTGACCCTAAATTTCTTCTGACTTCCAACTAATGTTGTTGTTGTTGTTAGGTGGCATAGAGCCAGTACCGACTCATAACGACCCTATGCACAGCAGAACGAAACACTGCCTGATCCTGGGCCAACCTCACTACTGTTGCCATGCTTGAGTCCATCAATACTGCCACCTGGCCAATCCATCATCTCTCTGGGGGTCTTCCTTTTTCTCTCTGACCCTTCATCTTACCAAACATGGTATCCTTCTTCAAAGACCGGCCCCTCTTGACAATATGTCTGAAATATGAGAGACAAAGTTTGGCCATCTTGGCCTCCAAGGAGTACTCTGGCTGCATTTCTTACAAAATGGATTTATTGGTTCTTTTGGCAGCCCATGCATGGCACTTTCAGTATTCTCCTATAACACCATAACTCAAAAGCATCAGTTCTTCTATGGTCTTCCTTATTCACTGTCCAGCTTTCGCACATGAAGTTATTGAAAATACCATGGCTTGGGTCAGGCGCACTTTAGTCCTCAAGCTGACATCTTTGCACTTTAACCCTTTAAAAAGGTCTTGTGCAGCAGGTTTTCCTAATACAATACATCATTTGATTTCTTGACTGCTGCTTCCATGAGTGTTGATAGTTGATCCAAGAAGATTGAAGTCCTTGACAACTTCAATCTTTTCTCTGTTGTTAAGAATGTTGTTTATTGGTCCAGTGGTGAGGATTTTGTTTTCTTTACATTGAGGTGTAGTCCACACCGAAGGTGTGCACTTTGATCTTCATCAGTAAATGTTTTAAGTCCTCTTCAATTTCAGCAAGCAAGATTGTATCATCTGCATATCGCAGGTTGTTAATGAGTATTCCTCCAATCCTGATGCCATGTTTTTCTTCCTAGAACCCAGCTTCTCGGATTATTTGGTCAGCATACAGGTTGAATAAGTATGGTGAAAGAATACAACCTTGTTGCACACCTTTCTTAATTTTAAAACATTGTGTTCACATGTTCTGTTTGAACAACTGCCTCTTGGTCCAGGTACAGATTCCTCATGAGCACAGTTAAGTGTTCCGGAATACTCATACTTCTCAGTGTTGTCCATAGCTTGTCATGATCCACACAATTGAAAGCCTTTGCGTAGTCAATAAAGCACAGGTAAACATCTTTTTGGTATTCTTTACTTTCAGCCAAGATCCATCGCACTTCAGCAATGATATCCCTCGTTCCACAGCCTCGTCTGAATCCGGCTTGAACTTCTGGAAGTTCTCTGTTAATGTATGCTTGCAGCTGTTTCTGTATTATCTTCAGTAAAACTTTACTTGCATGAGATATCAAAGAGATTGTCCAATTACTTCCACATTCCGTTGGGTTACCTCTTTTTGGAATGGGCACAAATACAGATCTCTTCTAGTCAGTTGGCCAGATAATTGTCTTCCAAATTTCTTGGCAGAGATGAGTGAATGCCTCACTTTCTTGAAAGATCTCAATATTTATTCCATCAATTCCTGATGCCTTGTTCTTTGCCAATACCTTCAATGCACCTTGAACTTCCTCCTTCAGTATCATTGGCTCTTGATCATACGCTACCTCTTGAAACGTTTGAACATTAACCATTTCTTTTTGGTACAGTGACTCTGTGTATTCCTTCCATCTTTCTGCATCATTCAATCATTTGCCCAAGAATCTTTCAATAACGAAAGTTTAGGCTTGAATTTTGTCTTCAGTTCCTCCAGCTTGAGAAATGCTGAGCGTGAGAACACTTTTTGGTTTTCTAATTCCAGATCTTTACACATTTTGTTTATCTTCCCAAGCTGATCTTTGAAATTTTTCATTTCACTCTCGTACCTCCTCATTTCTTCCATTTGCTTCAGCATCTCTACGCTGGAGAGCAAGTTTCAATGTCTCTTCTGACATCCATTTTGACCTTTTCCTTCTTTCTTATCTTCTTAATGACTTTTTGCTTTCTTCATGTATGATGTTCTTGATGTTCTTTTCTAGTGTTCGGTCTTTAGTGTAGAATGTATCAAATCTGTTCTTCAGATAATCTCTAAATTCAGGTGGGATATATTCAACTAATAGATGCTAATAAACTTTGAGAAATTATGAAGAAAATAAATTTTCAAATCAAAAGTAGAACTTTTAATGAATTGTATGGATCGTCATAAAGACTGACAATCATACTGAATACAAGTATACGTTGCTTAATGTCTGTTTGGGCAAAGTCTGATCGCATACATCTGTGATCCTGTAAGGATTTTTGGTTTTGTTTTATTTTTTAAGGGAAAGTAGCTCTCCTTTTGTTTATCGTTTCTCCTTAATGGTTTTAAAAGACCCTAAACCCAGACTCTTGCAGCATTGGACCAGGTGAGGCAGAGAACATGTCTCTTGATATAGGCCCTTTTTGGGCGTGGGGTGGTATGAGCCTGAACTATCCTGCTACTCAGGCAAGTGTACAGTAGGCAGGGCTGGGCATGCTCAGTTCCAGCCTCCTCAACCATACTGCCACCTGCTGCTCCTGCCACCTCCACTGACACTGTTGTTAAGTGCCATAGAGTCGGTTCTAGCCCATAGTGACCTTGTATAGGGTTTCCAAGGAGGGGTTGGTGAGCTTGAACTGCTGACCTTGCATTTCAAACTGACCTTGAATCCAGCACGTTAAATCACTGCAGAACACCAGGACTCCACTGTCACTACTAACTCCCATACTTCCCAGCTGTCAGCAACTTCAGGAGCGGCAGTAACCACAACAAAGACAACTGAAAGTATATTCATGTAAGGTTTTAATAAGGTGTTTGTACACTATGCAAACATCCCGCTCAACCTAATGTCCTATTTCACATAATGTTTTGTGGATGGAGTCCTGGTATGGCACTTTAGGATAAGCACTGGACTGCTAACCACCAGGTTGGCAATTCAAACCCACCAGTACTCCTTGGAAACCCTATACTTGGTCAGTATGAGTTAGAACCAACTCAGTGGCACATACAACAACATTGTGGATGTTAAATGACACATAACCTGTATTTCCTTTTCAAAATGAGAAGCCCACATTGATTTTTATTAAAGTAACAGGGTGCAATAATAATAACATTTGACAAGTTTTTTGCATTAAGATAAATCGCTTTTCCTGTTTGAATCTGTAAAAGATTCCACAAACTATAAATTCTAACATCATATGACTATTTTGTTGTACATTACGGCCTTCCAATTTTTATTTCATTGGAATCTTCATTTGTTCTTTTCCAGGTAACAGTAAGCATGAATAACATTATTGGAACACATGGATGGCTGCCTTATGACAGAACCATTTCTAATTACTTTACATTCATCAAAGATCAAACTGTAACAAATCCAAAGTAAGTAAATAAATATTTAAAGCAGAATAACTATGGCAGGCACCTACCTTATTACCAGGAAAAACAACTAAGTTGTTTGGTATCATTGTTAAAGTAATGTAGAAACAAGATTTTCTTTCCTTCTTTCCTTCCATTTCTGCTTTTTTGAAACTTAAGTTCTGCTCTTACTGGGTATTGGTTTAAAGACAAAGCAGAATTTCTATAATATTCTATTTTAAAAATTATTTTTTAAGCTTTTCTTGTGAATTGAGTGATAGTTTACAAGGGAGAACATCGGTTTTACACTCATCCTTTCATAGTTCATTTCATTACAATGATTACAATCCCTTCAATGCATCAGCAGTCAACAGTACTTGCTTCTTTTCCCTCTGTTTTTTGTTTGTTGTTTTTTTATGTACACAAAAACACTCAGGAATATGTAATTGTTTAAACAACCAGAGGGCAAGTTCTGCAAGCCTTCCTCCTGGATGCCAAAAACACAGCCTTTCTCTTTCCATGAGTCTAGAGTCCTTAGCTGCTCTCTCTGTATGTCATCATCTCTGGTGTTGTTGCTTCTCTGGTTAGGGTCCTGCATTCCACTCGTGCTCTTCTCCCTTGACTGCCCTAGTGTCCTCTGTTCCTGGAATAGTTGATATCAATCTAACTGATCTTTTAAGAAATCTAATTGTTAATTATACTTACAGAACTCAGCGTAGCATGAATGGTCCTTTTGCTCCAGGACTGGAGGTCACTTCTAAGCTGTTTGTAGTATCACATGATGCAAAGTTGCTCTTCAGTGCTGGACACTGGGATAATAGTATTCAAGTGATGTCACTCACAAAAGGCAAAATTATCTCTCACAATATCAGACATATGGGTAAGCCTTAAATTTTTTTCCCCAGAAGAACCGCAAAGTTTCTTTACTTTTTCTAACTATAAAAGTAGTGCATGTACCTTGTAAAGAGCATGAAGTTTTATCTTTGAAGTTAGGTAAACTTTTTGGTAATATTACCTCCTTTGTATAAGAGTGCCTCATCTATTTTAGGTATACTAAAGCAGTGTATAAATTAATACAACTTCATAATGTCTGAAAGATGTTAAGCTGTTTTTAAATAACTGATAAAATAATTCTTAGGCAGAATTTTGAGAAATTTTAAATCTGTAGTGATGAAATAAAGCATTAATTGCTCTATTACTCTGTTAACTGCAAGGAATGAGTAAAGTAACATTTTTTAATGTAAAGTTACCTGGTAACTTCTTAGTGCCTCAGTCTTTAACATAAAAATACACTGTGTAGATTGATTTCTAAAATACCTATTAAGGAAGGGAACTGGAGCCTGCTTCTAATTCTTTATCAGTGACTCCTAAGATGCCACTTAGCCCAGTTTCTTGTAGTTCAGAAAAAATGTGTTTTACAGTGTAAATTTACATTGTCTGTGGAATACACATACAGAATATAACCTGTTTCCTTAAAGACACTCTCTTTAAGATTGTAATTCCCAAGGGGAGTATTAGGTGACTGGGAATGAAAGTGGAGAGGCATATAAAAATCAGCTGGGTATTCATTTCAAGCTTTGTATCTTTCAGGAGCTCTGGTAGTATATTGGGTTTCGAGTTGGGCTGCTAACCTCAAGGTCAGCAGTTTGAATCTACTGAAAGATGAGGCTTTCTGTTCTCATAAAGATTTACACCCTAGGAAACCTTACACAGGGTCGTTATGAGTCAGAACGGACTCCATACACATAACCACCACCACCATCCTCCTTCCAGGATTCTAATAGGCATTCTCAGCCCCCACCTACCTCTCCTCTTACCCTTAAAGAAGAATGGCTTCACAGAAAGCTGTCTTGGGGAATTTGATATTGCTTCTTTCTTATGTCACTCTTTCCTAATCCTTCCCTAACATTTCTCTCTGTTAGATACAACTTACTTAGTAGTGGTTTGAACAAAAATTAAAATTTCTCTTAAAGTTCTGTTCCAGCAAAACCCAGCTGTTTCATTTTATTCTCCACCCCCCTTTTTTTTTTTTTTTACAGATATTGTGACTTGCTTAGGTACAGATTACTGTGGAATACATTTGATTTCTGGTTCCAGAGACACTACATGTATGATATGGCAAATAACACAACAGGTACTCAGACATTTAAATGCTCTTGGTTTAGATCAGAGGTTCCTCCCTAGAATACTGTTGAGATGTTTGCGTAGGGTAATACATTTTTCCTTGGCATGAATGCCTGTTTGAGCTCCTTTGCATTTCTTACCTCTGTCTTATTTTATTCTGATCACACCTATTAGAGCAGTCAGACTGAAAGGAATACAGATGTGCCCCAGGTAATAGGGAGTCAAGAAGAATTTATCTACATCCTATAGAGCAGATAGACAGTCTGAATGGATGTGTAGGATGACCCTCATTGAAAGGAATACTAGAACAAGTTTCAAACATTCTATAGCAAAAAAAAAAAAAACAAACAAAGCGTGCTAAAAATAGATGAGGAGTCATCTTTCTTCTGGAGAAAAATAACTCGAGGAAAGAGACATATTCTCTACAATTAATTTATGCTATTATAAGAACATAAGAATAGCAGTTTAATATAGAACGTAGAAGATGAAATGATAAAACAGCATTGTTGTTAATTGCCATTAAGTTGATTCCAAATTATAGAGACTCCATGTGTGTAGAGTAGAACAGCTACATGGAACTCCATAGATAGAACATGTCACCAAGCCTTTCTTCTGAGGTGCTTTTGAGTTGATTTGAGCTTCCAACTTTTCAGCAAATAGTCAAGTGCTTAACTGTTTGCATCATCCAGCAGCTTCTGATAAAATAGCATAATAAGATTAAACAGGAGATTGCAAAAGAGTCAAACAGAGACTTAAAGTAACACCATTATAAATACGTGTAAACAGAAATGGCAAGACCCAGATTTGATGAGGCTAAAAATGAAATTAATGTCATGGAATAAGATTTACAGTGATCAAAGTCAATACTTTGATCGATACAAAATAAAAAAGATAAAAAATATTATGTAGCATTTAGAGAAAGAATGATAGCTATATAAATCAAAGACCAGTCAATCTAAAGATAATTGGTGTTTTTGAAATCCAGATTCCAATAAATGGAAAAGAGGAAGTATTCAGAGATAAAACAAACATTTCTTTGAAGTATAGGAAAAATAAATCTGTAAATCAAAATAACCTCCATAGAAAAATTAATAGGAGACAGTCACCATTGAGACAATTTCAGATTAAGTTTTTGAGCTTCAAAAGATTAAGAATAATATGGAATCCAAGAAGAAAACACAATAAGGATTACTATGAATAATTCAATGGTAAAAACTTGTTGCAATATTAGTTTTTAATTAGAAGGTTTAAATGCAATATAAATCTTATTATTAAAAAATAATCTTTAAGAAATCCTCTTTACCTTTGCTTTCCTGTTTCAAAATTAGGGAGGAACCCCTGTGGGTTTAGCATCTAAACCCTTTCAGATTCTGTATGGACACACCAATGAGGTATTGAGTGTCGCCATCAGCACTGAACTCGACATGGCAGTGTCAGGATCAAGGGTAAGATTTCGCTCTTCAAAAATGCTATTTTTTTTTCCTATAAATTTAGAAGCAGTATTTCTATTTTTAAAGTTTTTTTAGGGGAATTAATGAAAGTATAGTTTTTATACCATATTTGTGTAGGACTTTGCAAAAGTAGAGTAATATAAAACAATTAAGAAATTAGGTTCTATTTTGGGATTTTATCGGTCTTCATGGTTGACAGAAGAGGACATTCTATGAAGTAAAATAATGTGAGGGTAAGTCAAAAAATATTGCTACAAATGATAAAATCCTTTATGAGACAAAAATATCAAAAAGTGAAGCTATTGTTTCTCAACATATCCTTCATGAAGGTCTATACACTTCTGTAGGTGAGTTTCCATCTGTTTAACCTTTCCCCCAGTAATCCTCTCTTCTATTTACACCACATGAAATTGCCAGTTTGGGCATCTTTGAGTGACTCAAATTGTGTTCCTTATCAGTGTTCTTTGACTTTGGGGAATAAAAAGAAGTCTGAAAGGGTTAATATCAGGGTGGTGTAGGGTAGATGGGATAAGGATTCTCAACAAAATAGGTCCCCATGTCCTTGGGGAAAATCTATCAAGATTACCCCTATGGCATTCCATAAAGCAGTTGGCATAACCTTCTGAGCTGACCTCTCTGCCTTAATTTAACTAGTCCAGCAGATCCTTATGAAACCATTGTTTGTATTGGACATTTTTCTTTGAAGGCACCCTAATGAGACTAAAACAAACATTAGAGGACTTGTCTGCAACTATCTACTGATCACAAACTTTAACATATTTTGTTTGAAATAAACCCATGCATGTATAAGCTAGAACCCTGCTAGCAATACTTTTTTACTTAACATTTGTATTTAAAATAATAAGGTTGGAATTTATCCTAAAATACGTGCAGACTATACCTTTGATGGAATAATAATTTTCCCAGTTCTTTTCCCACATTTCTGTGTCCAGCCTGTTTTCTCTTTTTTGCTATTATTTTCCTTTAACCTTATAATTTTCTAATATTTTCTCTTTATAGGATGGCACTGTGATTATACATACCATTCAGAAAGGTCAATACATGCGGACTCTACGACCACCCTGTGAGAGTTCTCTGCTTCTGACCATTCCCAATTTGGCTATCTCTTGGGAGGGACATATTGTCATTTACTCCAGCATTGAAGAAAAGACCACCTTCAAGGTATCTGTTTTCTGTGGTAGGGCCAGACTGTTAAACTTACCTTGCCTTTTCTTCTCCTCAATATAGATGAGGAATTTCAAGCAGTTAAGAGCACCATATTTTTAAAGAGAATGTTTTCCTGTCATCATTTAATTGTTTATTTCATACTATTAGAAGGACTTCTATCACAATCTTGGCCTCACATTTATACTTTATTGTAGGTATTTCCATTGGCTTGTATAATATATGATTTTAAAAATAATTTCTGGTTATGTGAGACTTTGTAAATTTAGGTAGAAATTATAGCTAATCTAGATTCTTTTTGAACAAGGTAAGGTGTAAATAAACTATGAATTTTATATAATTATTTTCTTGTCAATCATGTAGCTTTAAAATTTTTTTTTTTTTTTTAATGAAGGTGACTTTTTTTGTACTGGATAAGGTTTTAAAAAATCCTTTTGGGAGAATGAGATTATCTTCTTTAGTATTAATTAACTTGTGCATCTGATTTGAAATCATGATAATATTATTTACACACTTTTTAAAAATAACTGTAGTCTTATTATAAAAACTCAGTAATTTTTCTGTTATAATCATATTTTTAACTGGCGGTATAAAAACTAGTTTTTATTTGAAATAATTAAGTTTTCTAATCTAATTTTTGCAGGATAAGAATATATTACATCTGTTTTCTATAAATGGAAAGTACTTACGGTCTCAAATTCTGAAAGAGCAAGTATCAGATATATGTATAATTGGAGAACATATTATCACAGGCAGTTTACAAGGGTTCCTGTCCATAAGAGATCTTTACAGGTAATAAAAAAAAAAAGTATCACCTTTTCTTTTTTAACAGTTTTTTTAAAATTGATATTTTTTTCTCATTTTTTGGCTTATCAGTTAGTGTGAAAAAAGTCTTTTTTGGAAATGATTTGTAAAAAATGTCTGTAGCTGAAATATTCCTGGATTAATAAATGAAACATACAAGTATATTAAGAAAATATGTAGAGACAGCAAAAAGATTTATGTAGTGCTTACCTTGGGCTCCTGGTGTGTTGCTGTAGGATAAACCTGGACTGCTAACCATAAGGTCAGTAGTTGAAACCCTCCAACTACTTTTCAGAAACCATGTGCAGGATCACTATGTGCAGGATCACTATGAGTCAGAACCAACTTGACAACACTTAATAAAAACAACAAGCTGCTCAGGAGACAACAAGCCAAGCGGTCTGGTCCCCTCAGGGAAAACTACCTTTCAAGACTAAGACTCAATGGGAATACACGCTCTGATTGGTGACCATGTTTGTCACTGATAAAGGGAAGTGAGGGAAAAAGAGCAGTGAAGCTGCAAGCTAAGCCCTACAACGTTTAATAGACTTGTGAAACCGGGTGGATACCTGGTCAGCCAGCAGTGTGGCGAGACCTGGGGAGTCTTGGGCCCAGTCAGTGACATAGCCGCCGAGGACTAGAGTGGAGAGT
>NW_006408563.1:7243698-7245043 GCF_000296735.1 Chrysochloris asiatica | reverse complement strand
TGCACAACAGAACGAAACACTGCCCATTCCCACACCAGTGTCACAATCCTTGCTAAGCCTGAGCCCATTGCTGCCACCACTGTGCTAATCCATCTCATTGGGAGTCTTCCTCTTTATCTCTGACCCTGATTATCATGATATCCTTCTTCAGGGACTGATCCATCCTGAAAGTATGTCCCAAAATATGAGAGGCAAATTCTGGCTTTCCTGTCTTCCAAAGAGCATTCTGGCTGTACTTCTTGCATCACAGATTGGTTTGTTCTTTTGGCAGTCCATGGTGCTTTTAATATTCTCCTTCAACACCATAACTTAAATGCATCAATTCTTCTACGGTCTTCCTTATTCACTGTCCAACTTTCACATTCATATGAGGTTATTGAAAATACCATAGATTGGGTCAGGTACACTTTCATCCTCAAGTTGACATCTATGCTCTTCAACAATTTGAAGAGGTCTTATGTAGCAGATTTGCCTAATGCAGTACTTTGTTTGATTTCTTGACTGCTGCTTCCATAAGTGTTGACAGTTGATACAAGCAAAATACAGTCTTTGACAACGTCAATCGTTTCTCCATTTATATGGAGGTTGTTTATTGATCCAGTGGTAAGAATTTTTGTTTTCTTCACATTGAAATGCATCCCATTCCTAAGGCTGTGGTCATTGATCTTCATCAGTAAGTATTTTTAGTTGTCTTCATTTTCAGCAAGCAAGGCTTTATCATCTGCATATTGCAGGTTGTTAATAAATCTTCCTCCAACCCTGATGCCATGTTTTTCCTTGTATAATCCAGCTTCTTGGATTCTTTATTCAGCATACAGATTGAATAAGTATGGTGAAAGAATACAACCCTGGCGCACACCTTTTCTAGTTTTAAACCATTCTGTGTTCCCTTGTTCTGTTCTAACAATTGCTTCTTAGTCTATGCACAGGTTCCTCATGAGTACAATTAAGTGTTCTGGAATACTCATTCTCTGCAATGTTGTCCATAGCTTGTCATGATCCACACACATCGAAAGCCTTTGCACAGGTAAACATCTTTCTGGTATTGTCTGCTTTCAGCCAAGATCCCTCTGAAGTCAGCCATGATATCCCTCGTTCCATGTCCTCTTCTGAATTTATCTTGAATGTCTGAAAGTCCTCTGTCTATGTTTGGTTGCAGCTGCTTTTGTATTATCTTTAGCAAGATTTTACTTGTATATGGAATCAGTGATATTTTCCAATGATTTCTGTATTTCATTGGGCTACCTCTCTTTGGAATGGGCACAGATAGGGATCTTTTCCAGTCAGTTGGCCAGGTGGTTATTTTTAAATTCCTTGGCATAGATGAGTTAGTGCCTTCAGTGCC
>NW_006408563.1:7237548-7242333 GCF_000296735.1 Chrysochloris asiatica | reverse complement strand
ATTTCTGACAATTTCCAGTTTTCCTAGATTCATACTTTGTACAATCCTTGTTCTGATTATTAATGGGTGTTTACAGCTGTTTCTTTTCATTTTGAGGTGTGCTCTATTAGCAATGGAAGTCCTGACGGCTTTACTCCATTCACGTCATCAGAGTCACCTCTAGTTTGAGTTGTATTTTGAGGGCCTTCGAACCTAAGGGCCTCATCTTCCAGCACTGTATCTGACAATATTCTGGTGCTCTTCATTATGTTTCAGTACTCAATATTCTGATGCTGACAGTGTTCCATTTCTATTCATAAGGTTTTCAGTGACTAAATATTCGGAAGTAGTCTGTCTCCTTCCTGGTCTGCCTTCTTCTGGAAGCTCAGCTGAAACCTGTCTACTACCATGGTTTTTAAAACCTAGCTTCCAGAATCACAGCAACATGCAAGCCACCACAGTACAACAAACTGATAGATGCATGGTAGACATGGATGTTGTTAGTACCATCAAATCAGTTCTCGCTCATAGTGAACCTGTATAGGATTTCCAAGGGTTTGAACTGCAAATCTTGTGGTTAACAGTCCAGTGCTTATCCCACAGCACTACACCAGGACTCCTGCACATGGATAGTGGCTATATATGGGCATTTGGCATTTTTTTATATTTAATAGCTTATGTATGTAAAGCAAGAGAAAGAGCTAACTATCTGTTCCCATAAAGATTGTGGCCTAGAAAATCTTTCTCGGCAGTTATACTCTGTCACATGGGTTAATATGAGTCAATCATCAATTTAACTGTATCGACCCACAACATATTTCCTATGTGCCCCACATGCCTTCTTTCATTTTCTTCCCTTCACTCTTTAAAAAAATTTACATCATACTTTCCTCAAACTATCTATAACCTCCCAAATTTCTTCCTTAGAAATAATTCTCTGGTCCAGGGTTTTCTTTCTTAGTTACATATCTGAGTGGGCTTCAAAAGTTCATGGAAAAATGGAATTAAAACATAAAAGAAAATATCCACAAATGTTTTGAAGTTCCCTCTCTTTTCAATATACTTCTACACCAAAATCCCTTACCTATTTTTGTCATTCTTTATTTTTATCATTCTTTCTTCTGTAGCAGGCCATTGATTCCCCATTTCAATTGTATCTTTCCTTTTACAACCCTGGTATCAGGGTACCTTCAGGAGAATTTGAAATTGGAAAAATCACTGGGTCTTTTAATAGTTAAGCATAGAATGTAATAGTATGTATAAGATTCTTCACTTTTTAATCATTAAGTATGTATAACCATTTTTCATAATGGGATATTAGAGTAAGCAAATAGACAAATTTTATTACTTTTCATCATCCTACTTCCCTTCACACATTTTTTGAGGATTTTGGCTTTCTTGTCAAACTTTGAAAGAGCTCTGGTGCACAGTAGTTAAGTGCTTAGCTGCTAACCAGTTTGAACCTACTAGCTGCTCTGCAGTCTTGTTATTGTTAGGTGCCATCAAGTCAGTACCAACTCATAGTGACCTTATGCACAACAGAATGAAGGACTGCCCGATCCTGGGACTGCCTGATCCTGGGCCAACCTCACTATCATTGCCATGCTTGAGCCCATTGATGCTGCCACTTTGCCAATCCATCTCGCTGGGGGTCTTCCTCTTTTTCTCTGATCCTCCACCTTACCAAACATGATGATATCCTTCTCCAGCGACTGCTCCTTCCTGACAATATGTCCGAAGTATGAGAGGCGAAGTTTGGCCATGTTGGCCTCCAAGGAGCACTCTGGCTGCACTTTTTCCAAATCAGATCTATTTGGTCCTTTTGGCAGCCCATGGCACTTTTCTATATTCTCCTCCAACACCATAACTCAAAAGCATCGATTCTTCTATGGTCTTTTATTCACTGTCCAGCTTTCACAGGCACATGAAGTTATTGAAAACACCCTGGCTTGGCTCGCTTGCACCTTACCCTGGAAATCCTATAAGGTAGTTCACCTTTGTCCTGTAGAGTTGCTGTGAGTCGGAATTGAGTCGACAACTCCAGGTTTTGAATGGTTTTTAACTTCTCCTTATTAATAAAAGAAGTGAAAATTATTTAATGAGAGTACTTATCTTTGTACTGTGCTGCTTACTCATAATAACTTAGAAGAGTTTCAGAATAGTTGGAGCCATAGTAATATTTATATTTTGTTGTTGTTCTTGTTAAGTGCTGTTGAGTGAGTTCCGACTCATAGCAACCCCGTATAGCGCTTCTGAGAATTGTCTGGTCAGTTTGAACTGCCAGCCTTGCAGGTCACAGTCCAGTTCTTAACCTACAGCACCACACCAGGACTTGAAAAAAGTAAATTATGTGATGCTAGTTATGTATGGAGTCCTGTGGGTTAATAGTATGGCATTGTAGGTTAATGTGCTGGACTTCAAGGTCGGTGGTTCAAGCTCACCAGCTGCTCCTCAGAAAACCCTATACAGGGTCGCTATGGGTCAGAACCTACTCAATAGCACTTAACAACAACTGTTACATATGTAAGGAGTTCTGGTAGCATAGTGGCTTACAAGGTGGACTGCTAACTGCAAGATTGGCAGTTCAGATCTACCAGCCACTCCATGGGAGACAAATGAGGCTTTTTCCTCCTGTAAAGATTTGTTGTTGTTAAAGTGTCTTCTAGTTGCCTTGGAAACTCTATAAAGGGTCCCTATGATTCATAACAGACTCCACAGCAAATAACTACCACCAGATATATACGTGTTGTCCTGGTGTGGCATTGTAGGATAAGTCCTGGACTGCTAACTGCAAGATTAGTGGTTCAAACCCACCAGCTACTCCTCAGTAACTATATACAGAGTCATTATGAGTTGGAACTGACTCAATGGCTCTTAACAACAAAAAGTTATATCTGTGGAATGCAATAGCTCTATACAATAAGCGCTCGTCTGCAAACCAGCTGCTTTTCAGGAGAAAAATTAGGCTTTCTTCTCTCACAGAGATTTACAGCATCAAACCCTACACAGGGTGGCTGTGAGTAGGAACCAACATGAGTACACTGAACAACGGCTATATGTGCAGGAGGAATTTGATGACGTTAGGATTACTGTGTGTCTGAGTGATTGGAGATATTTTCATTAAGGATTAATAGGAACATCCTTCTAGAGATAGGAGTAGGCAATATCTGAGAAAATAAAGGCACAGGGATAGCAGGGAGCATGGGGTGTACTCTGCTGGACTTTAGGGCTAAGGTCAAGGCAAGGCTGGAACAAATGCCCACTGATGAACCAGGAATTTTATCTCCACCTGTTTTAGATCCTTTCCTAGGGATGGCATTAACAAAATATCACAAAGTAGTTGGTTTTAAAAAAAACACAAACTTCTCATTTCACAGTTCTGGAGACTAGAAGTCAAACTGATTGTGTTAGCAGGGATATGCTCTTTCTGTCCACTTTGGGCAAAGATTCTTGTCTTTTCCAACTTCTGGTTTCTCCAGGTTTCTCTTGACTTACAGATGTATCTTTCCATACTGTATCCCCCTGTGTGACTCTGTGTGGGTTCTCCCCTTTTGTAAGACATCTCAGAGGGGATTAGGACACACCCTACTCAGGTGTGACTTCATTAATTTAACTGATACAGCTTCAAAGAAAGAACCTATTTTCAAACAAGGTCACATTCATAGATGTAGTCCTACCTTAGGACTTACATCTTTTTAGGGAACACAGTTCAATCCATAACAGATACAAAAAATAGGATCTAGTTCATATCCAAATAGAACCCTACCTGTCTGTCTCCTCACTTTGTCTCTCAATTTCTCTCTAATTCCACCACCATCACTCCGCTAAGGGAACATGTATAGGTTGTTGGCTTCAGACAAATGATAAATCAGAAAGAAGATTTATAATATTGGAGTGGATTACACAGTTGAAAAAGTATGGTCCTTTAGAAATTAAGGAAAATAAGTTATATATTGGATTGATGATTACTTTATTGATACTTATTGTTTGGTTATATATTGTTAGAAGGAAATCATATTTAGAATAGAGGGGGGAAAGCTTTTTATCACGAATTTAAAATAACACAATAAATGAGAGACCTTAAGTGAATCACTTAGGTATTCTAAACCTACATTCTAACATTTATATAATTATAATTAGAACTAGGTGATTTGTTATTTTACAGGTATGAAATTCTGTGATTTTATTATATATTCATTTAATCTTGTCTTTTTTTTTCTCTTCTAGTTTGAATCTTAGCATCAAACCATTAGCCATGCGATTGCCAATCCACTGTGTTTGTGTAACCAAAGAATACAGCCATATTCTTGTAGGATTAGAAGATGGAAAATTGATTGTAGTGGGTGTTGGCAAGCCTGCTGAGGTAAAAGCATCAAGAATTTTTTTATTTCTCACACTGTTGTAGATTCCTTTGGTTTCTCTTTGGTTCATTTGAAACACCATTATGGATGAACAAAAAAGTTTTTAAATTGATTTTCAAAGGGTAGTAAATGAAAAGAGGGGATACATCTATCATTCAAAAGTGATATTTATATTTGATACAATTGAGAACACACACTTGGTAATTTCCACCTACTATTCTATCTGTGGACTCCTGGTGCGGCGCTGTGGGTTAATGTGCCAGACAGCAAAGCCATTTGAACTGCAAGATCGGTCATTCAAGCTCACCAGTCGCGCCTTGGAAACCCCATACAGGGTTTGGGCTGGAACCGACTCGACAGCACTTAACAATAACAACAATTCTATCTATGTTGTTGTTGTCAAGTGCCGTCAAGTCGGTTCTGACTCATAGCGTCCCTGTATAGG
>NW_006408563.1:7210813-7237448 GCF_000296735.1 Chrysochloris asiatica | reverse complement strand
GCACCACACCAGGACTCCAATTCTATCTATAGGAATGAGAAAATTCTTTTATTCTCTATCTTTCCAAATACTGATTTGAGATCACTTCTTGGATTTTCAAAACATAAAAACCCGTACAAAATATGAAACATAGACTCAAAAATACATCCCTTTAGTTTAACAAAAATCTAGCATGACTGTATGTCAGTTGTCCTTTTATAAACGCAAGATTGTTTTTCTAGGAACTAAGAATATGCCACAACTAATTCTCAGTTTCCTATATTGTCAATTTAATTGCCAAAAGTTTATCAATTCCTAAATATTCATACATCATAAATCTAATATGGCTATACTCTCAAGTAATTTAATTATTCTTCTAGAAAATCTATATTCTTAAGCATGAAATTAAGCATTATAAGTTATTTATATCACCACCTAGTTTTTTCAGGGATGGTGATATGACAGCATGACATCAGTTGGGGTTATTTGAAGAGAAAAATATTACTACCACAGTATCAGTAGTTACCATCTATCATCAGAGCCTTTTAAAAAAATAAATATTTAAAGATTTCTTTTGTCATTATACTCCTCTTTGTATAATATATTGCTTTAACACAAGAAGTTTTGCTACATAAAGGTGACTGAAACAACATTCCGTTTCAGACATAATAGTCCTCCAGTGGCAACTCTGTACCTCTGTATTTCACTTATAATCTAAGTATGTTTCCAGTCAACACTAATTGAGTTTATTAATAACTTTTCCAAATAAATACTGCCCTCCTGTCTTCTGCTAATATGAAAATTGTTTAAGAAATCTGCTCAGACTGTGCTTTAAAATTTTTTTTCACTTTCTGTGGTTTCAAATGCCTTTTGAATTTGTCCTCCCCCAGTTTGTCAGTTTCTAATTTTTCTGAAAAATTTTTAAATGAGATGGCCATTACATTTGTTCTCTTTTCAAAATTTATTGAAAGAAATGCACCTAAGCAGCTTCCCTTTATAAACCTAATTTAATGTTGTGTCATATTGTTGAAGTTCATTTCATAATTTGCCCTGTTGAAAAGTTTATATACTTTTATATAGAATCTGAACTATACATAGATTTGAATATATCAGCTGATATTTGTATCTAGTAAATAATCGTATTGGATACATAAGCTTGCATAATTGAAAACAATGTATGAATGTGACTTTAGAATATTAAAGAGCTCAATATTTAGTCATGAAAAAGGAAATTTATATTTTTATCCAAAGATCAACATCTTGATTAAGGTGTATTTTTAAATCATGTATCAGATTTAAATATTATACTATCGGTATGAAATTCTTATTTATAATTACAATGGTAAGGTAATAACAGATAAATATAAGTAATATTTCAAATAAAAATCTGAAAGTGAAAATGCAAAACAAGCATACCAAAGCCCTGGTATCTTTCTATGAGATTTGTTTTTATCACTCTAATAAATGTACCCTAGAAAAGGGACCATTTAAAAAAGTGGGCAGAGGAATCATCTTTAAAAAGGACACTTAGAAAAATAATTCCAACAGATTATTTGGTAAGATTGAGAAATGCGTCCCATGAGTTTATTTTGTTTTGTTTTATTGTTTCTGTCCTACCAAGAAATGTAAGCACTTTGAAAAGAGTATTTTTTCACTGGTTCATTTAATATGTAAATAATATTTATTATTTGCTGGGAAGTGTGCTATATCGTACAGATAAAATGGGGTTGTCACCTTCAAAGAACTTACACTATTCTACTTTCTTAAATTGCTCTCTAACATTTTATTAGTAACAATCACTTTTAAAATTCTTACATGATAATGTTTGTTACTTTTTTAATAAAACAATCATTTTACTTTTGTTTTGTATCTTTATGATTGACATTAATAGGACTACAAAGCCAATAGAAGAAAACCCCAAATCTGTGTCTCTGTTTAGATAGATTAGGTATAGTATCCAAAGCTTATTTTAATGAATATTTAATTTTGTTAATATGTAAAATAAGGGAGCCTGGTAATTTTGACATAACTGGTACACTGAATTTTTTTATTTCCACATTAGTATTAGACCTTTTCAACTGAAAGATATAATCAATGTTGTAGAATCTTCTTTTAAATTACTGTTAAGCAAGACTTTTTTAAATGTTAATGATTTTACTAACAGAACCTATTTCTTCATTCTGCATCAGTGATGTGTATATCAAATTCATTTATTCTTTTTTCCCCTTAATAACATCTACTCTTCATTTCTTTGGATTACTTTAAACAGATGCGTTCAGGTCAGCTTTCTCGAAAGTTGTGGGGATCTAGCAAGCGGCTCAGCCAGATTTCAGCTGGAGAAACTGAATATAATACTCAAGATGCCAAGTGATTGTTGTGTCTTCTACCATGATGGTTTACTAGACCTCATTTATTGCTTTGTTACTTTAACCACATCTCTCAACTATCTGGAATGTTTCAGGGCTTTTATCATTGAAAATCATTTAGGGATTACCAAATTTTGGTAAAATATTTCAGATTAAAATATAGGTTATATTATTTAAAATTTTTTATTAGATTTATTGAATACTTAGTAAATTCTTGATCTGTACTAAAGTGGAATTGAGAAAATACATTAGATTAGTACCCATTCCTGTAATTGAAAATTTTTTTAAGAAATTAGGCCTAGTCTGATTATTCTAAATAGCAAAATATAACATATTGTAATTAACAGTACAGATGACTGAGATAGTTGAGAGACATGGTTTGGAATACATTCTTTAGTTAATTATTTTACTGTTTGCTGACCACCATATAAAAAAATGCATCAATTTATTTATGGGAATTCTGATCAAAGGTAGTATTTTAAAGACATTGTTTATACATTTACATTTTCAGAACTCAATATAAACCCCTGGTTTTCATGATTAGAAGAAAATAAGATGTTGCTAATACTTCAGGTTTTCATGATCAAATGAAAATAAGAGTAATGCTAGTAGTTTATTCCACTGCTACTTAGCATATTGCTAGTGAGAATTGACTCAGATATTATTATCCTTAAATAATAAAGGTTGATGAGGAAGAAGAGAAACTAAAGGTACATTTTACAGATGTAGTTCATTTAGAGTATAATTAGGCAAAATACTGGTTGTGATTTTGTCAGTTGGGTCCTTTGTTGTTGTTATTGTGAAGTGCTGTCGAGTTGGTTCTGGCCCCTAGCAACCCTGGAGGGTTTCCAAGGAGCAGCTTCTTAGGTAGCATTTATATCTATAAAGTTTGAAATTTCTTGACTTTTTCTTTTATAAGCAAATGTGGTTTTTTGCTCCCCAATAATTAGAAAAGTTAGTAATAATGCCCAAATATATTACATTTTCACCTCTGACATCTGTGTGATTGAATGAATTGAAAAAACATGCATAATTTAAACTAGTCATTTAGATAATAGTATTTTTTTTTAATACAAGATTGTATTTCATGTTATATTTAACTTTTATAATTACTGTTAATTTTATTGTATCATATGTATTATTCAAGATTTTAAAGTAAAAGGTTGATGTAATTTAGAATTCAAAGAGATTGTTACACGTCATATTTTCATGAGTTACTTCAGAGATCTTTCACAACTTCGACTGTTCTTAGTGTCAAATTCTGTGGGCTTTCGGGAATGTATGCACTCCCTGAAATTGGATGGAAAATTTGTATGTTAACTGTGCTTTCACAAAATAATAGTTCCATGACTTTTTTTTGAAGGAAACTGTGACCAAACCAGAAGTGAAGAAATCCTAAAGATTAATCTTTTACAAGTTACTTAAAATAACAATATTCTTTTATACTATATTTTTCTAATGTCTACTTGTTTTCTCAACTAGATGAGAAATTTGTCCTTTGAAGTTCATCTCTTCTGTTTGCAACTGTATCTAGGACTCTTGTCTTTCTAAGTCTGTGAATGAGGAAAACAATTTTAAAAAGGAAAGCACTGTTTTTAGGGAAGTTTTTTGTTTTTGTTTTTGTTTTTTTAATTTTGTTTGTTATGAGTGAAGGCTAATAAAAAGTTATAGAAGAATTTGATTTCAAATAAATTAAATCCTATGTTTTATTCACTATAAATATGTATGTGTTAGAGAAATAGCACTGAAATAAACTAATTCAGGGAATGTAAAATAAAGCATATAAGGGGAATTCAAAATGATCCTGGAAAAATTCCATTGTCTTTCCATTCCTTTCTCCAGGAACTTTTTGATGCTCCCTTCTATATAAATTTGAAGGATTCCTTTTTTTGAGGACTTAACGAATTTGTATTGAAAAAAGTCTCAGAATAAGTCAATAGAGATAAATATGATTTATAAATAAGAAAATTTTTCTAAGTAGTTTTTTTCATTCTATTTTCATTTTTTATGTATAGTTTGTGATTTCATATCAACATAACTGCCGTGATTTGACTTTTTGTTTTTAAAATCATTTATTCTAAAAACCTTTCTAAATCAAAACTTTGAAATCTTTTGGTTGTTTGTCCACAAACTTTGTCATAAGGATGTCTTACTTTATTCTCTGTATTTAAGGTCATTTACATGACCACAAGGTCAGTTTGAACTGCAAGGTCAGAGGTTCAAACTCACCAGCTGCTTCTTGGAAACTCTATATAGGGCCTCTATGGATCCGAACCTACTCAATAGCACTTAACAAAAACAGTACTGGTTTTGGACTCCTGGTGTAGCACTGTAACTAGACTTCAAACTACAAGTTCGGCAGTTTAAATTCACCAGCTGCTCCTTAGTAACCCTATACAGAGGTCACTGTAAGTTGGAACTGACTTGATGATACTTAACAACAACAGTATTGGTTTTGGAATTTATTTTTGATGTTAATAAATTACAAAAAATTTTAACTTATGTTATCAGAGGGAAAGAATCCTAGGTTTATGCTATTTTACTGTTCTGCCTTTTAGGTTGAGAAACTGAACAAGCAGTATACATTTTGAAGCAAAAATAGGAAGAAGTTTTATTCACAATAGAATCAGTATCTACCTAATAGAAGTTCAGAACAGTGCAATTTTTCTTTTAATAACTTCTTACAAAAATTTTAAATGTTGAACTTTAAAGAAAAATCTTTGAGAATATTAGCAACAGCCTTAAAAGAATAGAACTTTAAAGTTATCTCTTAAAAGAACTATTAGCTGAGTAATCTCTTAAAAGAATTGTTAATTGAGTAATCATACACAAATTCCCCCATTGTCTGAAAGCATTCTTGTTAAGTCTTTTTTTAAGCCAAATGGCTTAAGATAAAGAAGCAATTGCCATTAATTTATATGGGAAAAAAATTAAAGCATTTCAGACTCCAAAAAAAACGAATCAACTCATGCCCAACAACTCATTAAACCAAAAATCACAGACAAACATTCAAAGCTCTGGCGGCTTGATGCTGAGTGTAGTTCCTTAGGAAGTCACTTGGAATGCTATTCTCACTGCTCAGTGATCCTCTATCTTTTTAACAGCTCTCTACAAAACAAATACTGAATGCTAATTTTCCTTATCACTCTTTATTTTTGTGAAATAAAAAATTCTCTGGATTTCTTTTGGTTAATGAAAAACAGGTACTAATGTAGGTGTTACATAAAAGCAAAGTGGTGCATAGTGAGCTTTCGATAAGTGGGGACACTGTAATCCTCTTTTAAATAGGATAGCCTGCAGAATTAAAAATTGTTAGATAAAATCACTGGAAGCATACACTTTTGGGAAGACTGCTGTAATTACATGTTTTTCATGGACACTTTTTCTGTATTGTGTAATGAGAAAAATTAACAGTATTATTACAGTGGAATAATAGGTGAGCATTTTAAGATGATGAATATAGTATCATAGCTTGGCTGTTCAACATTCACCTCTGCAGACCCTTTCACCAGCTTTTGTTTCTGGCCACTAATGATTGTGGACATAAAAATCTTAATATCTTGGTGTTGGGGGAGAGATTGACACTAAGATCCTGATTTTACCTGGAGAAAGTGAGATCAAGTATTAAAAGATACAGCTTGCTCATTTAAAGACTAATGAAGGAGGTTTTTAAAAAAGTTTTTTCAGTATTTTACCATTACTTACATAAAATTGAAAGAAGAAAGAAAACAAAAATCAGGATGGTTGGCCAGTTGTTAAAATCCTTTCTTTTTAAAAACATGCAATGTTCATAGTGGCCAAGAAGAAGTTTCTTACCATTAGTTTCCTTTGTTGTTGTTAAGTGCTGTTGAGTCAGTTCTGACCCATAGTGACCCTGTATAGAGTTTCTGAGGAGCGACTGGTGAATTTAAACTGCTGACCTTGCAGTTCAAACTGACCTTTTGGTCAAGTGCTTATCCTACAGCGCCACACCAGGATTCCCTTTTCTCTATTTGTTGTTAAGTGCCATTGAGTTGGTCCTGACCCACAGCAACCCCGTATATGGTTTCCAAGGAGCAGCTGGTGAGTTTGAACCACCAACCGTATAGTTCAAACTGACCTTGCAGTCCAGCGTTTTATTCCACAGTGCCACACCAGGACTCCATATAAAAATTATCTTTCAATGAACTGGTACTGAGATTTTTATGCTTCTAAAAAGAGTGAGTGTGCCTTTATACATATAGAATATACCTTTGAAGGTTGAATCTTAACTTAAGACTAATTACATTTGTTGGAATGGGAGTAGACAGAAAAAATTATTAACTGGGATACCAGATGTTTATTTAGTGACAATAGAGACATGACCTCTGCTATGTACACTGTATAGAATTACAAAATAAATCACTAATGGAAATCTTTTGGTTGAATTTAAAGACATTAGCTCCTATTTATGTATTTATATTTATTAAATTAACTGCATTGTCTTTACTACCTTTCCTATGAATGCTGTAAGTAAATGAAATCTATTAAATATTAAATAATATACTATATACATTTATATGGCATGTCTGTGTGTAACAGTTGGTCTCTTCATATATTTTGTTTAGTATATCTTTCATAAATAGTTTCTTAAACCTGTCTTCTGGATACAGGACATAATTTTTTACTAGAATATGAATCTAATATCTTATGTTTTTCTGCATCCAGCTAGATTTACAGGTTTGACATAATTATTGTTTATCTTAACAACTAAGACTGTTTTGGTTTTTTTTCCTTCTAATTGTTGTTGTTATTAAGTGCTAGCGAGTTGGTTCTGACTCATAGTGACCTTATATAGAGTTTCCGAGAAGCAGCTGTGAGCTTGAACTGCCGACCTTGTTGTTCAAACTGACCCCGCAGTCCAGCGCATTAACTCATAGTGCCACATCAGGACTTCTTTCTGTCTCATAAGTGATCATTATCATCCTGAAATATCCATTCTCAGTATTCTCTATTTGCCTAATCCACAGATCATACATGTTCAACATTTGTTTCAAACTTTGTTCCAGAATACTGATTGTTGTTGTTGTTAAATACTATCAAGTCGATTCTGACCTATAGCGATGCTGTAAGGGGTTTCCAAGGAGCAGCTGGTAAGCTTAAGCCATGGACCTTGAGGTTCAAAGCAACTTTGCAGTCCAGTACATTAACCCACAGTGCCACACCAGGACTCCTAGAACACTGATAGGAAGTAACAATAAAGAGTTAACATTTGTTATGCTCATTTTAGTATTAAGACTTCATCTTGGATCAACTATCAACACTCATGGAAGCAGCAGTCAAGAAATCAGATGATGTATTGCATTAGGCAAATCTGCTGCACAAGACCTCTTTTAAAGTGTTGATGTCAGCTTGAGGACTAAGGTGTGCCTGACCCAAGCCATGGTATTTTCAATAATCTCATATGCATGTGCAAATTGGACAGTGAATGAGGAAGACTGTAGAAGAATTGATGCTTTTGAGTTATGGTGTTGGAGGAGAATATTGAAAGTGCCATGGGCTGTGTTGGAAGAAGTACAGCCAGAGTGCTCCATGGAGGCCAGGATGGCCAAACTTCATCTCTCATACTTCAGACATATTGTCAGGAGGGACCAGTCACTGGAGAAGGATATCATGTTTGGTAAGGTGGAGGGTGAGAAAAAAAAGAGGAAGACCCCCAATGAGATGGATTGGCAAAGTGGCAGCATCAGTGGACTCAAGTGTGTCAACAATTGTGAAGTTGGCCCAGGACGTTCTATTGTACATAGAGTCGCTATGAGTCGGTACTGACTGGATGGCACCTAACAACAACTTGGCCACAGCATCTTTAATTTGAACCTAGCATTGTTATAAATTTTTCATGCCAATCTAACTTGTCCATAAATTTTGTAGATATTCAGATGTCTAGGCATTAGTCTAAGGAGCCCTGGTAGCACAGTGCTTACGAGCTGGGCTGCTAACCATAAGGTCAGCAGTTGGACTCTACCAGCAACTCCTCAGAAGAAAGATAAGGTTTTCAGCTACTGTAAAGATTTACTGCTCGGAAGCCCTATAGAGTTTGCTTTGAGTCAGAACTGACTTGATGGCATACCACCACCATCACTACCAGGCATTGGTCTAAGGAGCCCTGCAGCATAGTGGGTTACATGCTAACCTCCTAATTGAAAGTTCAGCTGTTCAAATTCACCAGCTATGCTGCAGGAGGAAGAAGAATTTTCTCCTGTAAAGATTTACAACCTCGAAAACCCTACATAAAGTCGCTGTGAGTCAGAACTTATTAGAAAATAAGCTGTGTGTCAGAACTTATTTGAAAATAAGCTTAATTATTATTTTATTGCCATTTGGTCTAAAATTTGACTAGAATGATTCTATTGTTGTCATTTTGCATGCCACAGAAACAACTACATTTCCTTCTCAGTATCTTTTTCTTAATCAGCTTGTTTCAGACCTTTTCCACTGAAAAGTTGAACTAATATTTGCCTATCTGCACACTTATATTAGGTAACATTTTAAAGTATGAATGAAAAGCATGAGTAACAAAATGCTTAATGTAAAACCTAAAATTATATCTTTTGTAGAATAGAAGTGTATAATCTATAGGATTTTCCTAATTTAAAAACATTGGAAAAATTTTCCAAATATTTCTGATGAAAGTTTTTGTGACCAGCCTTTGTATGGAAATATTATTTCATTTTTCATACTAAAAATAAAGGCCTAGTAATACAGTAATAACATTTACTTAGGCTTAAACTGGAAATGATACTGTTTACTAAGTTACAAACCAAAGGCCATCTTTTAACTAAGTTAAAAACAAACGTCTTGTTGTGGCGTTGTGGGTTATTGCGCTGGACTGCAAAGATGGTTTAAACCTCAAGGTTGGTGGTTCAAGCTTACCAGTCGCTCCTCAGAAACCCTATACAGGGTCGCTAGGGGTCGGAACCAACTCGATGGCATTTAACAACAACAATATCTTAGAACATAGGACTTACGGGATTTTTTACAGTATAATAAACATGTAAAAGGTGGCTGTGTTATTAAATACTTTCCAAGTAGATTGTGGTAGTTCATTAAACACAGTGTCTTAGGTTAGTTCACTGATGTTTGTCATTGGTGGGTGATTTCTAAACACATTGGAGGAGTTGACCCGTTAGTGATTAGTAAAGGACAGATACAACAGTATCTTTGTTAGAATGCCCACAACCTATGACTTGAAAATACGGTAGAAAAAGAAAACAAAACAAATAGAAAGTCAATCATTTAACATTTGTTTTCCATGGTTTTGCTTCCTTAGAAACTTCTTTTGTAAATATTATAAGAAAATAATACAATTTTGTCATTTAAAGAATTGCCTATTCATATTTCAAAGCTGGCTAGTAGTGAAGTTGTCTGTCTATGTCTGTGTTTCCATTTCATTTTATAGTAAGATGACTGCCTCATTTCAAATTAATTGTTACAAGTTTTTGAATATACAAAATGATTGTGATTTTCAAAGCATTATATTTTGGAAATAAAAGGTAGGACTTAGATTGAAAAAAATAAAACTATTTTATTAAAATATAAAGCATTTTAAAAAATAAATTGTATTCTAGTTGAACCTTTTAAAATTGTATTCTGATAAAATCTTTCAACTATAGCTTCTTTAATAGTAAGTGTTAGCTGATGTCCAGTTGATCCCAGCTCCTGGTGAGTGCTATCTTTGTCCCTTCTTTTGGAAACAATATGCCATACTATCTAAGCAGTGTTTTAAGATTTAGTCATGGCTCAACCTACAAATTCATAAATGCTACTCTTGTGGTTTAAACAGAAAGAAGCCTCTTGTCTGTCTGGTAAACATAATTATTTTCCTCTTTGAAATGCTAAAATTAATTAAATCCATCAATAAACAATTTTAAAAGTAGTTCTAGTAGGGGGATATCAGTGCTTACTGAAAAAAATTTCAGCTTTTTCGTTTCTTATGTAGAATTTGAAGAGGATAATTTTTTTGCTTTTCCTAGATAACTTTTTAGTGACTTACGGTTTCTATACTCCTTCTAAAATTATGTCATATTAAAGTAGATATTGGACTCCTGGTGTGGAGCTGTAGGATCAGCACTGGACAGCAAACCACAAGGTCAACAGTTGAAACACACCAGCCTACTACTTGGAAACCCTATACAGGGTTGCAATGAATTGGAACTGTCACTCTACCTTTTTTTGAAAAAGGGAGAAAAAATTTTGTTATAATACCCTATGCACCTGCTGTGTTTTATTCAAAAACTCTTAACAGATAGGGCTTTCTTGCTTCCCGTATGTGCATATTGGAGTAAAAAAATTACAAAAAGTAATCAGAAGATAATGACTAGTCAGTTTTCTATCAGAATCATTGCTATAGAAATGAACATATTAAGGCAGAAAAATATTTTAAACATACTCATGTTTTTTGTCGGCTCTATGGGACCCAGATTAAATGGAAGTATTTCTACCGGGGTCTCTGAGTCAAAACCAACTTGACACTTGACGGCACTTAACAACAGCTGCAACAAGTTCTGTCATAGGAGCATCTCCATCATAGAGGGTGGCAGTAACTGGAATGCATGTCTTTGCACATGTTGTCAAGGGCCACTGTATAGGGCTTCTGTGGAGTGGCTGATGGGTTTGAACCACCAACTTTGCATTTAGCAGTCCAGTGCTTATCCTACAGCACCATGTCAGGACTCCATATATGCACGTAGTCAATTCAGTTCAAAGTGGGAACACTAAAATTCAGAATGACATTTAAAAAAATAAAAGTCCCTGGAAAATGTGCTGCTACTTAAATATTTAAGGTATTCAAAAAGTTGTGTAGTTATGTAAGATGTACCTTCTCATTCTACTGGAATTGACCATGAAAAAGAATATTAAGCCTTATTTATATCTAATTATTGATATATAAACTGTGACTCAATAAATATTTATATGCCAAAAAGAGGTTTTTAAAGTTGAGAAAGGTTTAGATTTACTAAAGATAATACGAATATCCCTAATTTTGAAGATCCTACTCATTATGATGAAGTTACTGTTAGTTTGCTGCAATATGTTATTTCCTTCCTCATCCTTTGAAAATTAATTAGATAAGATGTATGTTTTGTTTTATTTGTTATTGAGTGCTGTTTTAATCATTTCCAATATGTATATATGAGCTAATATTTGATTTATTTCTTTCTGTATAGCATGGTTGAAAATAATAGAAAATTTTGCACTTTTTTAGTCCTTGGAAATTTGTATTCCAGCAGTTTTTTAAAATGTACATTTATTTTGTACATAACTTTGTATATGAAAATGGGTTGGATCAAATAAAAAAAAATGGTGTTTCTTTTAGTGGATTTGTTATTCTCAATTTGTAGCGTCTGATTAGAACTTAGCCTTGGCAAATTTATTAGAGTAGGCAGAGTTGAATATTAAATTAATATTCAATTAATATTAAATATTAAGCAGCAAGTTAATTACTGCTTCTTTCGTATAGCACAAAAACTTACGTATTTCTATCTACACAAGATAATTGTTGACTACACTGACCAGTTTTTGTCATATATAACAGCAAATATTTAGCCTTTCATATAAAAACTACCTAAAAAATAATAAACTTTTTTCTCCCCTCTAAGCAAAGGAGCTCTGGTAGCGTAGTGGTTACGAATCAGGCTGTGAGCAAGGTCAGCTGTTTGAAACTACCAGCGGTTCCGCGGGAGAAAGATGAGGCGGTCTGCTCCTGTAAAGATTTACAGCCTCGGAAACCCTGTACAGGGTCGCTATGAGTCGGAACCGACTCCACGGCACATAACAACAACAACTAAGCAAATAATCATCACTGTAAATATTGGTGGTTAACCAAGTAATACATTTAGTTTAAAAAACAACAGCCTGCATGTCTTTTCATAATTAATAGCTTTTGTTCATTGCATTTTGGCTGTCTAAATATTGCCATAATCCTTCTGTTTTTGGTTAATAGAACCTAAGCCATAATAAGCCAGAAGCCAAACTCTGTTGTAGATTCTTGCTTGTACTTTTGTTTCTAGATCCAGAATAACAAGACAACAGAAATGAACATTAAACTTTCTCTAGCCCAGTACGATCTATGCACTATACTACATTTTTATTGAAGACACTTCACTAGAACTGAAAACTTCCTGCATTAATTCATCTGGTGAGATTTCTATCACTGGACAATCAAAACCAGGTTAGTTCCAGGTTCAATGAAGACAATGTTGCTTCTGTGAGTTAAGCCCAATAAAACCATGCCAGGTTTCAAATAAATGTGCTTGTTTCACACAATAATATGGAGCTTGTAGTTTCTCGCCATATATCATCACATCATCCATTTAATGAGAATAGAAGCTCAATTTTTAAATATTAAATTGTGTAGTATTAATACTTTACTCACTGCTGAACTTATTAGAATTATTTTGGCAGATCATTTTGTTTATTTTTACAGATTCTTATAAATTCTCTACCTACATAGCATAGTGTTTATATAGTTTCTGTAAGCTGTAGTCATTAAAAGACGGTTCAACTATAACTTTGAGAGATTGAAGAGAAAGGAAGACTGCATAATTATTGTGAAAGACTGTTACCTGCACTCTATGTTCATACTAAATTCTTTTTGAGAGTAAATGCCCTTTTTACATTACTCAACTTTAACATACAGCCCAAGCGTTTCATTTAAATATTTTCAGAAGAAAATCCATGTGCCAAGTTATCATGTGCATATGCTATTATGATGATAAAAGAGCTAAAGATAGATCTAAGTATTCATCCTAGAACAACCATAGTTTTGGAATCTATCTAAGCATTATTTGTCAGAATGCTACCAAGGCAAGTCACAGAGGCTTTGACAAATGGAAAACATGAGAAGTTTCTTCTATGAGAACTTGGAAATAGTGTTAAAGAAGTTGAAGAGACATTGACTGCCTGAAAAATAGAATGCACATTTTATAGCTGAAAGGGATTTCAGATGCAGATCATCTGGAACTTATATTTGAAGTATAACAGTTTGAGGAACTTTTATTTGAGAAACCACTTAAATTTATATTAAAACTGAAAAACCATTTTGTGTTGCATGCAAATACTTAATGCTATTAATTAGAGCCACAGTAATGCAGAGGGACTTACCCAGTTGCACTTTCTCGGGATAATACTCTCATGAACCTGTCATATTTCAGGATCATCCTAAAGATGATCAAGTTTGAGAATGTTAAAACAAATGGACAAGGGAGTGACTTAGATAATTTGGTGTGATTTTATTAATTTATAATGCAGTATATTATTCAGTCCCAGAGTGGCACAAATGATTAAGTATTGGGATAACCGAAAGATTGGTTCAAACCCACCCTGAGATGACTCAGTGATCTGCTAGTGGCATGGTGGGTTAAGCACTGGTAATTGCAAAGTCAAACCCACCAACCGCCCCACCGAGAGAAAGATGAGGCTGTCTGCTTCTGTAAAGATGTAGTGTTGGAAACCTTAAGGAGCTGCTCTGTATGGTCAGGTGGAGTCAGTATCAACCAATGGCAGTGGGCTTATGGGGTGTTTTGTTTGTTTGTTTTTGTTTTTTGGATCTACTTCTGAAAGACCAGAGTCTTGGAAATCCTGTGGAGTCCTTCATTCAGTTCACAATAAAAAGCTAAAAATAATTTTTTAAAAAACCATATGGAGTAAGGTTCTACTCTGCACACTTGGGGTCACAAAAAGTCAGGATTGAGTTGACAGCAACTGACAACAGCATTATTAACTGTACATTCTCTCAGAAAACAATGTTCATTTCTTTACTTCTCACAGCCCTTCTTTTTCACAGTTACCTTATAGCTCATCAATAGAGCCCACTGTTCTAACGTCACTAATATTTTTGAAATACATTGAAACAACCCAGGGATACACTTGAAAGCATTATTCTAAGTTAAATAATTCAAACTGCAAACCTTTCGGTTAGTAGTTAAGCATTTAATAATTTGCACCACTCTGGACTCCTAATTTTTGGCTTGTAATTCAAAGGGACTGCAAAGAATTAAATGACATTACTATAGCAACATCTCATCTTGTTATTTGTTTGAAAAATGTTCTCAGAGCTTAAAATTATTAAAAACAAATAGAATTGATAGTTACATCTGGCTCATTTTAGCAATAATATGTGAAATAATTGAAAAAACGCTTAGGCATCTTAAAGAGATGTTTTTCCAACATGATTTTACTTATATTCAATACTTAAGTCCTATAACATTTGTTCCGATCAATAGTGTAATCATAAAATTGCAATGACCATTTAATACTGAAGAAATATTTGTTTTAAATTTTCAAGCATTTAAAAAATTTAAATGTTGTCCTGGTGGTGCTGTGGGATAAAGTACTGGACCAAAAAGGTCGGTTTGAGTCACCAGGTTGGAAACCTTACACAGAGTTGCTATGATTGGAACTGACTCGGCTGCACTTAACAACATTGAAATCTTTAAATGCGTTTTGTAATATTTAAAAATATGTAGATGATGCATTAATAGCAAGGTTTTAAGCAAACAAACAAAACCCAGGAAGCAACAAATGGTGTGGAGAGCCAGGAATCCTCACACTGCTGGTAGAACTGTAATGTGGAACCACCACTGTGGAGAACAATATGGCCAGTGGGACTATAAAATGGAACCGCTACCATGGAAAACAGTATGGCACTGCCTTAAAATGTTGTGAAATAAGTCAGTCAGTATGGGACTACTATTACAAAAAGTCAAAATTCTTACTCAAAACATTCTTTAATAGCTACAAGGGGCAGGAGGGAAACATGGTCATCACTTACTAGAGAGTAGACACATAGTAACGGGTAAAGGGGAAGGCAATGTACAATAAGAACAAGGTCAGCAAAAAATAGTGAAGGCAAAGGAAGACATTGAGGAGAGTACAACAGTTAAAGACAACAAAGGAAAATACTGCCGTATGTATTATCCTGCAATAATGGGAGATAGACGTGCAAGCTGAACTGGTGCGAGAATGAGAATGTACCCCAAGAAATATATATGGTTAACAGGATATTTCTATATATGTTGGTTTTTTGAGGGGGGTTTTGCTGCAAATAGATCCATGAACACATTGTTAGGCGCACTTAAGTTGGTTCTGACTCAGTGAACCGATGCAAAACACAACACTGAATGGTCTTGTGCCATCCTCACAATTTTTACATTTGAGTCCTTAACTGCTGCCGTTGTGTCAGTCCATCTCATTGGGGGTTATTCTCTTCTTCGCTGACTTTCCATCTTATCAAGCAGAATGTCCTTCCCCAGGGACTGGTCTCTTCTGACAACATGTCTGAAGTATGAGAGACATCATCGGTTCTAAGGAGAATTTTGGCTGCACTTCTTCCAAGACAGGTTTGTTCTTATGGCAATCCATGGTACTTACAATATTCTCCAATACGGCATTGATTCTTCTATGGGCTTCTTAATTCATTATCTAACTTTCACATGCATTTGTTGTTGTTTTTGTTGTTAAGTGCCTTTGAGTCAGTTCAACTCACAGTGACCCTGTATAGGGTTTCTGAGGCTGTAAATCTGAGGGAGCAAAAAGTCTCTCATCTTTCTCCTGTGGAGCAGCTGGTGTGCTTGAACTGCTGACTCTGTGGTTAGCAGATCAGTGCTTATGCAACAGAGCCATCACACTCCTAGAAGGCTGATTTGTCTAATACAATATGTTGTTTGATTTGACTCATGCATCCATGAGTGTTTATTGGAGATCAAAGCCAAATGAAACAATTTACAACTTTAATCTTTTCTCCATTTATCATGTTATTGATTGTTCATTTTTGCTCAGCATACAGATTGAATAAATACTGTGAAAGAATGAAGCCCTGGCGCACACCTTTTCGGATTTTAAACCATTCAGTATTCCCTCAATGACTGCCTCTTGATCTTTGCACAGATTACTCATGAGTACAATGAAGTGTTCTAGAATAACCATTCTTCACACTGCTATCCAGTTAGTTGTGAATTACACAGTAAAAATGATTTACATAGTCAATAAAGCGTGAGAAAACATCTCATTGTTATTCTCTGCTTTCAGCCAAAATAAATCTGAAATCAGCAATGTTATCCCTTGTTCTACATCCTCTTCTGAATCTGACCTGAATTTGTGGCAGCTCTTTGTTGAAATACTACTACAATAGTTTTTTTAATTAGGCAAAATTTTACTTGCATGTTATCTAACTTGCAAGTGTTTACTTGCATATCAATATTTAACAATAGTAATGATATTGTTAGATGATTTCCCCATTCTTGTGGGTCGCCTTTCTTTGAAATGGGCACAAATGTGGATCTCTTCCAATCAGTTAGTCAGGTACTAGTTGTCTTCTAAATTTTTTGACACAGAAAAGTGAGTGCCTCCAGTGCTGCATCAGTCTGTTGAAAGATTCCAATCGGTATTCCTTCAATTCCTGGAGCCTTGTTTTTCACTGGTATCTTCAGTGCTGCTTGGACTTCAGTACCTTTGGTTCTTGATCATATGGCACTTCTTGAAATAACTGAACAAATATTTGTATCCATCTTTTTTTTGATGTTTCCAGCATCATTCAATATTTCACCCAGGTTGTTAGCAGTTGTTAGATGGTGTTGAGTTGATCCTGACCATCCTTACAGTGTTGTTACATTTGATCCCACTGCTGCTGCCACTGTGTTGATCCATCTTTTGGGGGGGTCTTCCTTTTCCTCACCATCCATTTTATCAAGCATGATATCCTTGTCCAGGGACTGGTCCTCCTAATACTTCCAAAGTGTGAGAAACAAACTCTCACCATCCAGGCTTTTAAGGAATAGTCTGTCTGTACTTCTTGCAAGACAGATTTCTTTGCTTTTCTGGCAGTCTGTGGCACTTTTAATATTTTCTCCAGCACCATTAATTCAAATGCATCAATTTTTCTATGGTCTTCCTTGTTTATTGTCTAACTTTCACATGCATATGAAGCAGTTGAAAATACCATGGTTTGGGACAGGTGTACCTTGATTCTCAGAGGTCTTGTGCAGCAGATTTGCCTAATGCAATGCATCATTTGATTTCTTGACTTCTGCTTCCATGAGTGTTGATTGTGAATCCAAGCAAAAGGAAGCCTTTGACAACTTAAATCTTTTATCCATTTATCAGGATGCTATTTATCAGTCTAGTGGGAGGGTATTTTAGTTTCTTGACATTGAGGTGCAAACCATACTGAAGGCTGTGGTCTTTGATCATCAGCATTTTATATCATCTTTGTTTCCAGCAAGCAGGGTTGTATCACTTGTGATCACAGTTTGGTAATGAGTCTTCCTCCAATCCTGATGCCACATTCTTCTTCATATAATCCAGTTTCTTGGATTATTTGCACAGCATACAGATTGAATAAATACAGTGAAAGGATACAACCCTGACACATACCTTTTCTGATTTTTACCATTAGTATCCCTTTGCTGTGTTCTAACAACTGCTTCTTGGTGTATGTACAGGCTCCTCACGAATACAATTAAGTGTCCTAGAATATACCCAAGGCAAAAGATTGGGTAAGAACCCATAGCTTGTCATGATCCACAGAGTCCAAAGCCTTTGCATATTTAATAAAGCTCAAGTAAACATCTTTCTGGTATTCTTTGCTTCCACCAAGATCCATCTGACATCAGCAATATCCCTTGTTCCACATCCTTGTCTATATCTAGCTTGAATTTCTGGCAGTGTGGGAGTCTGAGGTTAACTCAGACCACTGCGTGAGTTACTTGGAGAGGCGAGGATTAAAATCAGGCAAGGGCCAAAAGGCTGATGGCCTAATGACATAGTTTATTGTAGCAATGTGGTTTATATAGGACTTTAAGCATTAGGTCATAGTTACTCTGCCTAGTTACAAGTTTTCCATAGTAACAGGAATAAGAATACCCACCAGGATTCCAACCAGGATCTGATTACATAAATATAAGCATTGTTATAGCAACACAGAATCACGCGGTTTTAACTCAATTTAAGTTTCCTTTCCCCAGGATTGTCCTAGTTACAATTAACAATAAGTTTCAATTACTGACATCACCTTAACCAGGTGAAACTTGTCTTCAGGCCAATCATAAAAGCATGAGGGCCATCTCAACCTTCACCACTAGATGGCACTAGTGCTGGCCTCCAACATGGCAGTTTCTGGTTCATGTACTGTTGCAACTTTTTTTGAAATATGTTCCACAAAATTTTACTTGCATGTGACATTAATAACATTGATTATTTCTGCATTCCATTGGGTCACCTTTCTTTGGAATGGGCAAAGGTATAGGCCTTTTCCAATTAGTTTGCCAGGTAGCTATCTTCCAAATTTCTTGACACAGATAAGTAATCAACTCCAGTGTTGAAAGTTTTTAAATCTGTATACTGTTAATTCTGGAGTCTTGTTTCTTACCAATACCTTGAGGGCAGCTTGGACTTCTTTACTCACTACCATCGTTTCTTGGTTGTATACTACCTCTTGAAATGGTTGAATATCAACCGTTCTTTTTGGTACGATGACTGTGTATACCATCTTCTTTTGATGCTTTCTGCACCACTCAATAATTTGTCCACAGAATTCTACAATATTGCAATGTGGGGCTTGAATTTTTTTCTTCAGTTCTTTCAGCTTGAGGAATGCTGAGTGTGTTTTTCTCTTTTGATTTTTTAATTCTAGGTCTTTGCCAGTTTCGTTATACTTGATCTTCTTAAGCTGCTCTTTGAAATACACTGTTCAGGTCTTTTATTTCCTCATTTCTTCCATTCACTTTGACTTCTCTATGCTGAATGAGCAAGTTTCAGAGTCTCTTCTAACATCCATTTTGGTCTTTTCACTCTGTTCTTTTTAATGACCTTTTCCTTTCTTCCTGTATGATGTTCTTGATGTCATCCCACAACTCTTCTGGTCCTTAGTCTTTAGTGTCTAACGCATCAAATCTATTCTTGAGATGGTCTCTGAATTCAGGTGGGATATATTCAAGGTCTTATTTTGGCTCTTGTGGACTTGTTTTATTTTTCTTCAGCTTCAGTCTTAACTTGCATATGAGCAATTAATGGTCTATTTCAGTCTGCCGCTGGCCTTGTTTTGGCTGACGATAGTGAACTTTTTCATTTCTTCCAACAGATCTGGTGAGATCCATATGCATAGTCACCTTTTATGTTATTTAAAAAACTAGGTAATTGGTCTTATAAAATTCTATCGTGCGAGCTCCAGCATCATGTCTATCATCAAGGCCACATTTTCCTACTGATCCTTCTTCTGTTTCCAACTTTCACATTTCAATCACCAGTAATTATCGATACATCTTGATTGCATATTTGATCAATTTCAAACTGAAGAAGTTGATAAAACTCTTCAATTTCATCATTACTAGCTTTAGTGATTGGTACATAAATTTGAATAATAGTGGTATTAACTGGTTTTCCTTGTAGGCATATGGATAGTAGCATATCACAGACAGTATTGTACTTCAAGATGGATCCTTGAAATGTTGTGATAATGAATGTGGCGCCATTCCTCTTCAATTTGTTGTTCCTGGCATAGTAAACCATATGATTGTCTGATTCAGAATGGTCAATACCAGTCTATCTCAGCTCATTAATGCTTAGGATATCAATCATTATGTGTTCTATTTCATTTGTGATAACTACAATTTTCCTAGACTCGAACTTCATACATTCAGTATTCTGATTATTAATGGATCTCTGCAGCTGTTTCTCCTTATTTTGAGTTGTGTCCCATCAGAAAATGAAGGTCCTGACAGTTTTGTGGCATTCATGTCAACATAGTCAACTCTACTTTGAGAAGGCAGTTCTTCCTCAGTCGTATTTTAAATGCTTTCCATCCTGAGGGGCTTATATTCTGGCACCATATCTGACCATGTCCTGCTGCTATTCATAATGTTTTCATTCTCTTGACACCATAATGCCAATGTTCTGCTACTTTTCCTAAGTTTTTCAGTGGTTAATCATTCACAAGTAGTCTGCCTCTCCTTCTTGTTAGTGTGTCTTACTCTGAAGCCTGTCCACTATTGGTGACCCATTCGTATTTAAAATATCAGTGGCTTCCAGCACCACAGCAACACACAAGCCACCAAGATAATAATAAACTGACAAGTGGTGGAAAAGGGAACTAGTTGTTGCGATTTAGAGACTTTGCAGAGACTCAACCTTGCCATAACCCAAACCTCTGAAATCTTTGTCTCTTTTTCACAGTTCAGTGCATCTCACTTTATGGGTCAATTTAGTCTAAAAAGGGGGATTTAAATATCCTGGAAGATGGTTGCTTAGGGTTATTATTATACTGCTGCATTATATATATTTAAATCTAATGTCTACTGTTTTGAAAACCTATTCACATCATTTTGATAGGAAATGCCTTTAAAATTCCAAACAAGAGATTTAAATATGAACTTTTGAAACAACTTTTCAAAACTTGTATATTCAGAGGAATGGAGTTAAAAACACAATTTCTGCCAAATGGACAATTGAATATCAATGCTCTGTTCACATTCACTATGTTGTTCTTAGGTGCCATTGAGTCAGTACCGACTCATAGCGACCTTATGCACAGCAGAACAAAACACTGCCCCATCCTGGGCCAACCTCGCTACTGTTGCCACGCTTGAGTACACTCATGCTGCCACCTGGCCAATCCATCTCATTGTGGGGTCTTCCTCTTTTTCTCTGACCCTCCACCCTACCAAACATGATATCCTTCTGCAGAGACTGGCCCCTCCTGAAAATATGTCCAAAGTATGAGAGATGAAGTTTGGCCATCTTGGCTTCTAAGGAGTACTCTGGCTGCACTTCTTCCAAAACAGATCTATTGGTTTTTTTGGCAGCCCATGGCACTTTCAATATTCTCCTCCAACACCATAACTCAAAAGCTTCAATTCTTGTACAGTCTTCCTTATTCACTGTCCAGCTTTCACATGCATACGACTCGACGGATAAGATGAGCACCTGGGTCAGTTACACCATAATCCTTTAGCTGATATCATTGCTCTTCAAGATTTTAAAAAGGTCTTGTGCAGCAGATTTGCCTAATGCAATACATAATTTGATTTCTTGACTGCTGCTTCTGTGAGTGCTGATAGTTGATCCAAGAAGAATGAAGTCCTTGACAACTTCAATCTTTTTTCTGTTGATAAGAATGTTGTTTATTGGTCCAGTGGTGAGGATTTTTGCTTTCTTTACATTGAGATACAACCCATACCGAAGGCTGTACTCTTTGATCTTCATCAATAAATGTTTCAAGTCCTCTTCACTTTCATTAAGCAAGGTTGTATCATCTGCATATTGCAGGTTGTTAGTGAGTCTTCCAATCCTGATGCCATGTTTTTCTTCATAGAACCCAGCTTCTCAGATTATACAGTATAGATTCCAAAACTTTGGCATTTTCAATGAGAGCTATTTCATGCTTCTGCAGTAGCAATTTATCATAGAAGATTGGAAAGAATACCAAATCACCGCCTTTTCTTGACGTTTTATGTTATTAAAGCTTTAATATCTACTCTTTCACAGCATGAAGCACTAGTCAGCAGTGTGCCTTGCCTCATGTTAACCATGTCAAAACTTAAGCCATGTGAAAGAAGAGATCCTATACATTTGTGCTTACAACAGCTCCTGTTACATAAAGGAGTTACCACTTAGTTTTTCAGGAGCTTTGTGTTACGTGCTCTTCATAAAATATCCAGTTTAACCTGCTAGATGACTGGATGTGTTATTATTCTCAGTTTTCCTAGAAAGAAATTAAAACTTGGAAAGTTCATGTAGTTTATTAAGTCAGGACTCGCTGAGCCAAGAATCTTATCTCCCATGTGAACTATTTGCCACTCTCACGCCAAAGAATCACATTTGCGAGCATTTCAAATGATTTACTTTGAGAAAGAAGTAACATCTAATGGTGCTTCTCTTAAGAGACTTTTCCTAAAAAAAAAAAAAAAAGAGAGAGAGAGAATTTCCTGTCAGTTAGTTTACGTCAATAATTCTCAAATTTGTATGCAAGAGAATCCTCAGGTGGGTTTGTTAAAACAAATTGCTGTATCCCATCCCAGAGGATCCCTGGTGGAGCTGTAGAATAAACCACTTGGTATGCAGTTCAAACCAACCAGCCATTCATGGCCGAAAGGGGAGGCTTCCTGATCATGGGAGGAAACCTTACACAGGGTCACTAGTCAAATCGAATGCATAGAATCTGCATTTTTAACAAGTTCTACAGTGATGCTAGATGGATTGGCACAGAGGCAGCAGCAATGGGCTCAGGTGAAGCAACGACTGTGAGGTTGACTCCGGAAAGGCAGAGTTTAGTTCTGTGTACGTAGGGTGGCTATGAGTAGGTCCCTACTCTATGGCACCTAAAAACAAAAACATTTGGTGATGCTGATATTGTAGGTCAGAGAACAATTTTTTTTGGTGGATATAATCTTTTTAAATAATGGGAAAAATGGTCTGGGCAAAGCCATAACTTCAAGTTTTAGAAGCTAGGGCTCAGATTTTCTCAGGCAGCTCAGTTCCCAAATACTGGAAACCTAAGTCCTAGTGTGGCACTTAACAACCCTCTCCTCCGGGAGTCGGCGCTGTAGGCTAAGTACTCAACTGCTAATCGTAAGGTTGGCCGTTCGAACCCACCAGTCGCTCCTTAGAAACTTTATATAGGGTCTCTATGAGCGGGACCCCACTGGATGACACTTAACAACAATCCCCGCCCTAAAGAGCCCTAGCAGCGATGAGTTAGGTATTGGGCTACTAACTGTGAGGCCTATCGGCCACTGTGCGTTTTAAAATGAGGCAGTCTGCTCTGGTAATGATTTAAAAAATCTCAGAATCCCTATGGAGCAGTTCTACTCTGCCCTACAGGGTCCCTTTGAGTCAGAATCCACTCCATGGCAGTGGGATTTTTTCTTGACCTCGCCCTGGGGTTACACTTTGTGGTCTCACCCAGGAAAGCACGCTGCAGCAACCAGGAGATCCATCGCTTCCGCCCGCCTACCCGCCAGTCCTGGACCTGCAGTCTCTGGTCCCGCCCCCAGCGCCAATTCGCTCGCGGGTCACTCGAGTTCCTCCGCCCACACGTTAATTCTTTCAGTCCGGCCAGGCTGAGGCGCTGCAGCTGGAGCACTGGATCCGAGACGTGGCTCCTAAAGCGGAAGAGTCATGCTCGACTTCGCGATCTTCGCCGTTACCTTCTTGTTGGCGTTGGTGGGAGCGGTACTCTACCTTTACCCGGTAACGCCGCCTACACCCTCAAGGGTCCGGCCACCACCCGAGCCTCTCGTTTGCGTCCATTATTCCTTCCTGTGGCGGGCCACTAGAGGCTGGCATAAGGGGAGGGTTCCCACACCAGGCCAGCAGTGAGGTCACGTGATGCCTATCCCGGCACAAGGGGGTGAGCACGGGAGAGCGGCGCTAACACGTGACGACCCCTGTAAACCACCCCCCACCCCCACCCCCCGGGGCGGGGCGGGCATCCCGGAGCTGCAGAAAAGCCGGCGCGACCCCTCTCCCTTCACCCCGGAGTACTAGTGCTCGCCCTGATCTTAGCTGAAGGCGCCCGGCCTCCCCACACCCCAGTTCCTTGGCGGGTCTGAAGAACTTTGGGCGGGTTTCTGACAGCAACTGTGTCAACCCAAATTCCATTTTCTGGTGTGTCTAGGAGGAAACTCCAGGGTGCCACTCTGTCCGTGCTTCCCAAGGATTTAATAGCGGGGTCTCAGTGATTTAACATTATGTTTTGTGATCTGTCATTTCATTGTCATTACTGGAATCCAAAACCCTGGAGTCCCGGACTGCGTCTTATTCTGTGCAGGGCCTCAGAAGCAAAAATGGGGGAAAGCACTGTTTTCCCGGTTAGCGTGCCATCTAGACTCAGCTCCTTCATTTTTGAATCTCATTCTACCCTTACTCCTCTCCTTACCTTTCTTAACCTCTGAGGATGGGTTTGAATATACAGGAGGTAATGGATAAACAGGCATCTTGAAACATACTCTTCACAGAGGGCAAGTTGGTGGTTTTACTTAATAAAAGTAAATAGGAGTTAAAGGTAGTCGAGCAGTTGTAAGCACATTACTGATAATGGCAGTTCCATCTTAAATGTTTATTTCAAAGTGGTAAAAATGGTCTTGGTGTGGCGCTGTGGGTTAATGCGCTGGACCGCAACATTGGTGGTTTAAACTCACCGGCCGCTCCTCAGAAAACCTATACAGGGTCGCCGAGTCGGAACCAACTCGACGGCACTTAACAAGAGAGTTACATTGTAACTGGGGAAAATATAGTAATATATGAGGGAGCTTTAAAAGTTGGTGGGAAATAAAAGGATAATGGAAAATTTCTCTGAACATTTTGAAGTGCCCCCATACAAAGTATGTTGTTGTTAAGTGACGTCGAGTGGGTTCTGACTTACAGCGACCCTGTGTAGGGTTTCCAAGAAGCGGCTGATGAGTTTGAACCATGGACCTTGCAGTTCAAACCGACCGTGCAGTCCAGTGTTTATCCCAAGCCATAGGGTGTTAAGTATGATGGAGAAAAAAGAAGTCCACAGATGTGTAGGACTGCTTTTTAAAGTAAAATGGTCAAAAGATATGAGACATTTGAGCAGAGACTTGAAGGAGATGAAGAAACAAGCTATACACATAAATGAGAAAAGATTGTCTCAGGGAAAGGACACCATAAGCAAGCCCTCAGGGGGAAAATGGTGTGTTCCCGGAAATTAAGGAGGCAACTGTGCTGGAGTGAGGTAAATGAGAAAGGGAGTGGTGGAAAGTAAAGTCAGAAAGATGGTGCCAGGGCAGATTTTAATAGGCTTTATAGGTCATTTAGGAGTTCTGGTGTGGCGCTGTGGGTTAATGCGCCGGACTGCAAAGTCAGTTTGAACTGTAAGGTCAGCTGTTCAAGCTCATTAGTCATTCCTTGGAAACCCTATACAGGGTCTCTATGGGTAGGAACCGAAGCCTCAGCATTTAACAACAACAATAGGTCATTTTTGAGCCTGGTGTGGCATTGTGGGTTAATGTGCTGAACTGCAAAGTCATTTGAACCTCAAGGTCAGTGGCTCGAACCTCAAGGTCAGCGGTTCAAGATCACCAGTCACGCCTCAGAAACCCTATACAGGGGCACCATAGGTTGGCTTTCCAAATATCTTGGCATAGATGAGTGAATGCCCCAGCACTTCATCAGTTTGTAGAAAGATTTCAATTTGTATTCCGTCAATTCCCGGAGACTTATTCCTTGCCAATGCCTTCAGAGTACCTTGGATTTCTTCATCTTGAAATCGTTGAACATCAGCCATTTCTGTTTGGGACACTGACTCTATATTCCTTCTATCTTCTTTTGATGCTTTATGCGTCATTCAGTATTTTGCCTATAGAATCCTTCAATGTTGCAAATCAAGGCTTAATTTTTTTCTTGGTTTCCCTTAGCTTGAGAAATGCTGAACATGTTTTTTCCTTTTGATTTTCTAACTCCAGGTCTTTGTACATTTCATATTAATATTAGCTGGGGTGATAGGGAGGGAAATATACAAGAAGGGGGTTCAGCAATATACAAGAATAGGGAGGCTGGCAGAAGAGTGATGAAGATAGGTGAAAGCATAGGGAAGTATGTGTGGGCTAGAGGTAACAAATAGTGATAAAATCACTACCTTGGAATAATAGTGTTTTGTGCTTAGATACATGGATTGATACATAGGCTGAATAGGTATGGAGGAAGAGTGGGATATATATATATATCCCAAATATATGAGCTTGAAAAAAGGTGTGTATACATGTGTATTTACTTTCCTGCAAACACAACTATGAATGTGGTAGGCAAAATGATGAAAACTCCCTAGATAGTATCAAACATCTTAAGACAGTGAGTCTCTGGGCCTAAGGGCTCAGAACCATAATCTCAGGGGATACCATGATCAATTAGCATGACATAGCCCAGACAATGTTTTACATCCTACTTTGGTGAGTAGCTTCTGGGATCTTAAAAGCTCTTGAGCGGCTGTCTAAAGTGCAGCTATTGGTCTCTCCATATGTGGAAGAAAGAAGGGTGATAAGAATTGAAGAGGCTTGGAATCAGTACAATGGACTAATGGACTGTATGAGCTTCCAGTCTTCATGACCCTGAGACCCAAAGAACTAGATGGTGCCCATACTATCTGCTCTAAAAGGGGTCACATTAGAGGGTCCCGGATAGAATGTGGAACAAATTCAAAATTATTTTAAAAAACAAGACCTGGTTTGATGGTCAGAAAGTGACTAGAGGAACCTGAGACTATGGCCCTCAACCACCCTTTAGGTCTGGAAAGGAACTTATCTTCATAGCCCATTTTC
>NW_006408563.1:7186765-7207318 GCF_000296735.1 Chrysochloris asiatica | reverse complement strand
TCCTAGCTGTAAGTCTTCCAATCCTCCAAATATTCCTTGATAGGTGGGCTTTTTTTTCTCCTTTTATAGTTGAGGGACCTGAGGCTCAGAGAGGGCCAGATCCTAACCCAAGATCACACAGCCAGTGGGTAGAGAATGTCAGACTTCAGATTCCTGCAGCGGATAGTTGAGTCCAGGTGGTGTTCGGGTTTTGGGAGAGGTTATAGGGGGCCTCCTCTTGAGCCCAGGGGGTAGGAGGGATGAGGGTTGGAGGATGTGAGCTCACAGGTCATGAGCTTGAGCTGGCAGATGGGCAGCAGAAGGTTAGAGACTCCTGAGAGGTGAGGACGTGGTTGAATGTGGGAAGAGGATATGGACAGAGTCACAGCCCAGGTGTGAGGGTCAGAGAGGGGTTTGGCAGGCATCCCCAGTGCTCTCTCCAGAGGCACCCCATCTAGAGTAGGAGGAGGCAGGGCTAGGTTCTTCTAGCCAAACATTAGATAGGTTAATAGGGGGAAGGGACAGCAACAATAGTAAGGCATGCTCACCACGGAATGGTCAATCATTCAAAATCAAAATGGCAACATTTTCCTAAGGATAAAGTTGAGAAGGGCTGGGAAGGTGGGTGCAATGCGAATAGGAACCACAGGAAGGAAGTGGGATAACTGTTTTTGCCTCAGGAGATTGTAATAATTGAGAAGAAACAAAAGTTTTGTTGATTTGTATGATTTGTTAAAAGTAAAGCTGATGACCTTGTCTGTAAGCCTTCACTCAATTCACAATAAAACGTTTTTAAAACATGACTAGGAGGATAATCACGGTCATCCAGGGAAATAAAGGTCAAGTCCTGGAACTCTAATGTTTACAAGTTTGGGAGAGGAAGAGGACCCACAAAAGAGAAGAGAAGGACTCCAAGTGTTTTAAGCAAAAGAAAGTAATCAACTTTAGTTGATTTAATTGAATTTAGTAACATGAGCCCCGGTGTCACTCTGTAGGATAAGCATTTGACTGATAACTCTAATGTCAGCGCTTCAAATCTAACATGCTTGGAACCAACCGCATGGCACTTAACAACCACCATCACCTTTACAAGACCAGATTCATTGTAATGGCAAAAACTTAAAGTGGCTTTGTTGATATCAAGTGTATTTTGCAGTGAAGGGGGTTAGTGACTAGGGAGTGAATTGAGGTGAAGGAAGTTTTTCAAGGTGGGAGAAATTAAATTCTGTTAGTATACTAAAGAGAACTATCACGTCAAGGGAAAAAAGTGATGACGTACGAATCTAAAGCATTGCTGGGATGATTTTCTTGAGCAGATGGAAGGAGATGAGATTTAGTGCAAGTGTGGAATATGGGATTGATTACATTTGGAGCATAGGCAGTTCATCTACAGTAATAGAAGGGAAGGCGGAGTTTTGAGGGTACAAATATAGGTAGTGATTGTGGGAGTATGATTACTTTTATTGCTTTAAATAAAATAGAAGGAAATTTCAAGTTTCTAGAGAAGATAAAGAGTCCCTGGGTGGTGCAAAAGACTTACATGCTTAAGTCCTACCAAAGGCCCCTGGCAGTATACATTCAACACTCAAAACTGTACAGAACACAATGTTACTCTTAGGATGAAGGATTTGGGACAAGGGATTTAAAGAGAGAGAAGTGAGTGAAATAGTCATCCAGAAGATTAGAAGAATGACTGGATTAAGGAAATGTGTAATTTCCAGGCTACATTCCTTCTTCACGGTTAGCAATTTAAAGTCAGCATGGCTGTGTTTCTCTTTGGCTTTGTTCTTCAGCGGTGTTCAGCTCTATGGGTTTAAGGGCACATTGACAGCATCTAATGAATCTGAGTTACAGTTGTTTGTTTGTTTGTTTGTTTAAATGTTTTATTGTGAATTATGTGATAGTTTACATGGGAGAACATTAGCTTTATATTCATCCTATTTTATATCGTTACATTGCCATGGTTACAATCCCCTCCATGCATCATCAACCAACCAAAGGGTATACCTTGCAAGCCTGCCCCCGGTCGTGAGCATACAGCCCTCTCCCTCTCTGGGTCTAAAGTCCCTAGCCGCTCCATCTCTCCACGTCATCATCTCTGCCTCCATCTCTGGCGTCACTGCCTCTCTGGGTAGGGTCCTGCTCTCCGCTCTTCTCCCTTGATGATCCCAGGGCCCTCCGTTCCTGGACTACAAAGTCAGTCACTCCCCTCCTTTTGCTACAAAACGTCTACCTTTACATTTCCAACCCTCACAGTCAGTCCTGATACTAATTATTCACTGTTGTGCCACATGAGTGCTAAACACATTTCCTTTCATCAGTCCTGCCCAGACAGATTGGATACTACTCAGTGGAGATTCTACCTTCCTCCGCGCCTTCTGGATCTAGGCTTCCTCTTGAAAGCTAGTAAGCTAGTCACTTCTTGCTTTGGTAGCACCCCCATTTTGGGTAGCCAATGTCCAAGTTGCCCATCCCTGTCTACTCTGTGTATTGAGGGGGTACAAATGATCCTCGCTATAAAGATTTGTTCCCTCTTTTGAGTTACTGCATCCATAGGTGTAGGTCAAGTTCATCAAATTGTATAAGATTACACTTTTTTCCCTCTTCTTTCTTTTTCTAGTTGGGCTCTGATCATCCAGTCATTGAAGCCAGGTCAAGTGGGTATTATCTGCAAATGTGGGTATTCTTGTGCCTATGCCCTCTCTTATTATCAGCTGGATGCTTCACTGTCCATTCTAGTTCTCTGTGGCTATGTCACTGACCTTGGGCCCAGGAGTCCCCAGGTCTTGCCAAACTGGTGGTCAACCCAGGTTCAACAGGAGTATATTGAACGTGGTTGGACTTAGCTCGCAGCTTCATTGCTGTTTTTCCCTCACTTCCCCTTATCGCTAACCAACGTGGTCACCAGTCAGAGCACGTGTCTGCTCGTGTATTCCCATTGAGTCTAAGTCTTGGGATGGGATTTACCCTGAGGGGACCCGACTGCTTACCTTGATGTCTCCTGGGCAAGCAACTTGATTGTTCTTGTAGTAGTCAGTCAAACTGTTCTTGTATTTTTCCTGTTGGTCTTTCTTTCAAGAAGTATCATCTGTTCTTCTAGCTGCTCCAGGCTGGTCTGCTTGTCCTTTCCAGTGGAAATTTCCCACCTCAGAAGAAGTTCAGGATTCCACCTATGGTCTTATGTAACGCAGAGGCACCGCAGGAAGCCTCCTTCACTGGACACATTGTAGTCCCATTTTAGGTATTCCAATCAGTTATAGGCAGAAGATGGACTTACATGCTTTCTATGGTGGTATTTCTGGCTATTCCTTTCTCTCCCTATCAAGTGTCTATTTTGTAATGGTATACCAGGGAAACCAAGATTCAAAAGACAGCCAAGCATCTTAACATTATTTCCCTATGAGTTACAGTTTCAGAGTCAGAATATTAGAACAATGAGAGGAAAAGGTAGGCAATAGTTAGAGATTTGGCTATTAAATTCTGGAAGTTTTGTCTTTACATTTGGTGTTGGTCAGGTTCTAGTGTGCCACCATGGGAATAAAGTGACTGAGGAAGGGGATATGTTGAGCGGGGCAGAGATTGGAGATAGGGTCCGGAAGAAGGATGGCCTTCCTTCTATAGCCTGTAGAAATAAGAGACTAGGGAATTAGGGAAGTCCTGGGAATGGGTGGTGGTAGTTGTATGCCACCGAGTCATTTACACTCATAGTGACCCTGTACAGGGTTCCGAGGCTGTAAATCTTTACAAGAGCAGAAAGCCTCATCTTTCTCTCATGTAGTGGTTGGTAGGTTCGAACTGCTGACTTTGCAATTAGTAGCCCAGCTCATAATCCACTGTGCTACCAAGTCTCCCTCCTGGGATGGGAGTCCTGTGGGGTTTTTTTTGGTGTTTAAGTAATAAGGAGTCCTGGTGTGGCGCTGTGGGTTAATGCGCCAGATTGCAAAGCTGTTTGAACTGCAAGGTCAGCGGTTCAAACTCACCAGTCCTTCCTCGGAAACCCTATACAGGGTCGCTATGGGACAGAACCAACTTGACAGCACTTAACAACAACAACAACAAGTAATAAGAAAAGGTCATCATAAAAAGATTATTTTAGATGGGCTCAAGCCAAGTGGTAATGGGATGGCTGTGGTTATTGGGGAGATGGAAGCTTTTCAGGGTCTTACCAGGTGCATGGTACATTTTGGACTCCCCTCATCATTTCAGTTAGGGAGCTCTGGTAGCGTAGTGGTTACGAATCGGGCTGTGAACTACAAGGTCAGCAGTTCAAAACTACCAGCTGTTCCATGGGAGAAAGATGAGACTTTCTGCTCCTGTAAAGATTTACAGCCTCGGAAACCCTGTGCAGGGTCGCTGAGTCGGAACCGACTCCACAGCACATAACAACAGCAACAACATCATTTCAGCTAGTTGGGAAATCTGGATGCAACAAAGTGCAGAAGAGAATTTTTACTTTGCCTTCTGAGGCTTACTGTTCATGACTTTTGATAGAAATGTGGAGGTTGATGTTGAACCCAATTTACCCAGAGTACATAGACTCCTGAGACTTCCTTTTCATGTCTTCTGATGGAATTGTAGAAGCTGGGGAACAGGTCAGGTTGCCCTGTGCATTTGCACAGTGGTACAGTGTTAGAATGTATTTGGAGTCCTGGCATGGCACTGTAGGGTAAACACTGGACTGCTAATGACAAGGTTGGTGGTTCAAACCCACCAGCTGCTCCTCGGAAATCCTATACAGGCTTGCTCTGAGTCAGAACTGACTCGATAGCACTCAGTAACTACAAGGATCTCCTTGCTCTTGCCTATCAGTTGTTTTTTCCAAATAGTTGAGCATTTCTGTCTTAACACTACTCCTTGACATTGTCCAGATATTCAGGCATATCAGTTGTGCGTTTATGTCCCTGAGGGTGGCCTTTGTGACACCACCATCATTCTGTCTCCTGGGTAAGTACTGGTCACTCTCAGCTCTGCTGCACTGCGGTTCTTCACTCTTTTCAGCTGTGTTGGGCTCCATAGTTCCTGAATGCCAAGTGTTTCTTTTCTCTTCTTTTCCCCTTCACTTCCTTTATTTGCTGTAGTACATCATTCTTCATGTGCTAAGAAAGTGTGAATGGAAAATAAATTTTATGACACTGCTTATCGGAAAAATCTCTCTATTCTGCTGTTATTGTTATTAGGTGCCATTGAGTCGTGACTCCTCGAGACAGAGATGAGGCTCTTTGCTTTGTAAAGATTTTACAGCCTTGGAAATCCTATCCAGGGTCACTATGAGGCTGTCTTGCCTCAATAGCAGTGGATATTGGTGTCTTGGGAAAATACATTTGACTTGTTAGATAATTATAATAAACTATTTTTATTTTTCCTTAAGGCTTCAAGACAAGCTTCAGGGATCCCGGGGATTACTCCAACTGAAGAAAAGTGAGCAATTGTTTCTTTGTTGTTGCTAAGTGCCATAGTGACCCTACTATATATAGGACTTCCAAAGAGCAGTTGGTGGGTTAGAACTGCCGACCTTGTGGTTCGCAGTCCGGTACTGATCCTACAGCACCATACCAGGAGTTCAGAATCAAGTAAAGCCAATCCTTCCTTTTCAGTATCCAAACTGAGCCATATTGTTGATTACTCAGTTTATTTAATGTCTTTATTTACTCTAATTTTACCTCTGGGCATGCAACCTAAACTTTATTTAAAACAAAGGAGGATGGTATAAATCAGACCCTTTAATTGCTTTCATTTTCTTTAGTCAGAGAAAATAGAAGATAGAGAGACAGGACAAAGATAAGAAAAAAATGCCATAGCTGATCTGATGATTTTACCAGCTTGTGATATCCATCAATATTTTAGAATGAGGTCCTGTAAAAGTTGGGTAATTTCCCAGTTTCTGAGTCAGATGTTCCTCTTGTAGCTTTTTATTTGGTGACACAGTGGTTAGGAGTTCAGCTGCTAGTCCTAAAACTGTGGTTCTAACTTACCAACCTCTCTGTAGGAGAAAGATGTGGCAGTATGTTTCTGTAAAGATTACAGACTAGGAAACCCTATGGGGGCCATCCACTTTGTCCTTTTGGGTTGCTCTAAGTCAGAATCAACTTGATGGCAGTAGGGGTTTGGTTTATGATGCCCATCACTATTTTAGGAGGAGGTGCTGCAAAAATTGGATAAGTGTTCCAGTTTTTCACTCAGATATTCCTTGTGTAGTTTTTAAATTTTGTTTCAAGTGTTACCAGTTTTCAAGACATCAGACAAATGCAGATCTCACTATATAATTACAGAAACAGTGAAAAGTAAAATATCATTTGAGTTTTGGATTTTGTAGTGATTTGTATTTCATGTACCTTGGCTCTCATCTATTGACAGTTAATTCAGAATCAACTATTGGTTTTGTGATTTTTCCATGTGAAATTAATTATTTTGTCAAATGATGGTCTTTTCTCAGAGATGGTAACCTTCCAGATATTGTCAACAGTGGAAGTTTGCATGAGTTCCTCGTTAATATGCATGAGAGATACGGGTCTGTGGTCTCTTTCTGGTTTGGCAGGCACCTTGTGGTTAGCTTGGGCACTGTTGAAGTACTGAAGCAGCATATTAACCCCAATAAGACATGTAAGTTTAATTTTTTTTCTAATTACCTGATCTTTTTTTTTTTTTTTAATGTTTCATTGTGAATTATGTGATAGTTTACATGGGAGAACATTAGCTTTACATTCATCCTATCGTATATTGTTTCATTACCATGGTTACAATCCCCTCCATGCATCATCAGCCAACCAAAGGATATACCCTGCAAGCCTGCCCCCTGGTCATCAGCATACAGCCCGTCTCCCTCTCTGGGTCTAGAGTCCCCAGCCGCTCCATCTCTCCACATCATCATCTCTGCCTCCATCTCTGGCATCACTGTTTCTCTGGGTAGAGTCTCGCACTCCACTCTTCTCCCTTGATGGTCCCAGGGACCTCCGTTCCTGGACTGCAAAGTCAATCACTCCCCTCCTCTGATCTTTATCTCTTAAGAACAAATATCTAATAAATGAAGACCTGTATATTGTACTTATATAGGAATGTTTGTGTTAATTGACATAGAGTTAGCTTTGACTCTGGTTGACTTTATGTACAAAAGAACAAAATGCCACCTGGTCCTGCATCATCCTTACCATCTCTGGCATGTCTGAGTCCATTTTTGAGGGCATTGTGCTAATTCATCTTGCCAAGAGTATCCCATGTCCCCATTGGCCCTCTGGTCACCAAACTTTGTTACCTCTTCTAGTGATTGATCTCTCGTGATGATGTGTCCAAAGCAAATGAGTAAGACAGTGTTCTGTTTTGCTCTAAAAGGTTCTCATTGGCTAATTTTTAGAAGTAGATTACCAGACTTTAATTCTTAGTCTGTCTCAGTCTGAAGGGTCTACCGAAACCCCTCCACTGTTGGGTAACCTGCTGGTGTATGAAATCCTGGTGGCCTAGTTTGTAGCTTCATAGTAACAAACCGTTACAGTACAACAAAGTGAGAGGTGGATGGTGGTAGATAGGAGTAACTAACTTACTGAATCTCTTACACTATGTGACAGGCATTGTGCTCAAGTCTTTATAATAGTCATTACCTCATTCAAGACAAAATACTATAAAATTATTATTTTTTTCCTACAATTTTTAGGTTTGTAATAAATTACTAATGCAAATTCCAATACGATATTTGTTTGGAAACTGAAAAATAGTTCCAAAGTAAATCTTGAAAAGTATAAGTGTATGAACAACCAGGAAAAGCCAAAATAATAACAAGGAGAATACTTGTACCATAAGGTGGCGCTGTGAGTTAATGCATCAGACTGCAAAGATGTTTGAACTGCAAGGTCAGCAGTTCAAGCTCACCAGCTGCTCCTTGGAAAACCCTGTACAGGATTGCTGTGGGTCAGAACCGACTCGATGGCACTAACCAACAACAACAATAAGATATATCAGAAAGCTAGAGTAATTGGAAGATCCTTGTACTGTAGCAGTACTAGATACACTGTGGAGTAGAATAGGTAGCCCAGAAGACAAACCAAGTATGTATATGTGAGGAGGCTTCAAAAAGTCTGTGGAAAAGTGGAATTAAAAGATAATGGAATTTTCCTACATACTTTTTGAAGTCCTCTTGAAAAGAATAAGGCAGGGATTGAGATTTATTTTTTCCAATGTAACTAGTTTTCCCAAAACCATTTATTACCTTTCCCCTTTAGCATAAAGTGTTATCTTTACCATGCAAGGGGACTTCAAAAAGTTTGTGGAACAATTCCATTGTCTTTTAATTCTGTTTTCTATGAACATTTTGAATTCCCTCCTATATAAAAAGGAATTTGAAATGATTAAAGTATAAAGCCATAAAGATACATGGTTAAGTATTCTAAATTTGGAGGTATATAAACCCTGTCTTAGACTCCTAGTTTGGTGCTGTGGGTTAATGTGCAGGACTGCAAAGTTGGTTTGAACCACAAGGTGGACAGTTCAGACTCCTTGGAAACCCTATACAGCGTCACTATGATTTGGAAGTGACTCGATGGCACTTAACAAGCCCTTTCTTATCTTGATATAAGATCTAAAAGTCATAAAGCACAAGATGGACAAATTGATATACATAAAAATTAAAATTTTCAGTACAGTAAAAAGCACCTGAAAAAAGGATGAGAAATGGGACAATATTGGCCACACAGGCCTAAGAAACAAGTGATAGCCTTAAATAATGTTTAGTTTCAGTAAAGGAAAAAAGACACTATGAAAATTTTTAAAAGAAAAATAGTGGTGTAAGCACTGGATTTCAAATCAGAAGGTTTGTGATTTAAACCCACACACTCCTTGGAAACCCTATGCAGGGTCATTATGAGTTGGAACTGATGACAACACTTAACAACAAAAACATAAATAGAAACACACACACATAATCTAATCAGAAAACAAAAATGAAACGCCCTTTAGATAAATGGGCAAAAAACAAGGTAATTCAAGAAAGAAGAAACAAAAATGGCCAATAAACAAAAGATTTTTAACTTCACTAGTAATCAGCTGTGGCACTGTAGGATAAGCACTGGACTGCTAACCAAAAAGCTGGCGCTTCAAACCCGTAAGCACTCCTCAGGAGAAAGATGAGGCTTTCTCCTCCTGTAATGATTTACAGCCTTGGAAACCCTAGACTCACTATTGGTTTTAATAATCAACAGGTACAAATAAAAATGAGATTTTAAGTTTGTAATATGTTAAAAATGAGTTTCTCTGTGTTGAAGTGGATTATTTTTTTTCATACTTTCTTGCATTGTTTAAGTTATTTATGATGAACATACACTTTTTTGACGAAAGCAATGTAATCATTAAAGAAACAAAAAAAAATGAGGTAATAAAAATGCTGTAATAGTGATCACACATAAATGTACCCATTTTGTTTTAAAATCAGTAGAATGGGAGTTTTTATTTTGTTGTTAATCAAAAGTCATGTAAATAGAAAATTGATGAAAGTCTTAATGACTTACAGTGGAGTTTTTAGTCAGAATGTTGCGTTTCTGCCGATTTTTATTGCCTCTTGGCTGTTTCTTTTTAGGAAAGACAGTTAAGGGATTGTAAAATTGACGTGATCGCTTTAATTTCTTCCTGGAGCGATTTTATTGTTATTTTTTGTAAGGGGTTGGGTGTTAATATTATTTTTATTGTTCACTTAGAAATATTTAATTTATCTGTTTCAGTGGACCCTTTTGACACTATGCTGAAGTCATTATTGAAGTATCAGTCGGGTGGCGGGGATGCAAGTGAAAACCATATGAGGAAAAAATTATATGAAAATGGTGTTACTAACTGTCTGCAGAGTAATTTTCCTCTCTTGCTAAAGGTAAGGTAGCTGAGTACTACTGTACTATACAGATAACATACTGTTTGACTATTGGCTTATCCTGCCTCTAATCTATTTAAAAATATATATTTTATTGTGTCTTCTGTGAAAATTTACATAGCAAATTGGGTTCCATTAAAAAAATTCTTATATAATTTGTACAGTGACATTGTTGTTGTTGTTGTTAAGTGCCTTCGAGTCGGAGCCGACCCATAGCGACCCTGTACAGGGTTTCTGAGGGTGTAAATCCTTACGGGAGTAGAAAGCCTCATCTTTCTCCCGCGGAGCGGCTGGTAGTTTCGAACCACTGACCTTAAGGTTCGTTTTCACAATTTGCCAGCATTCTCACTATTTCCATTCTAGTTTTCTTTTTCTTTTGATTTAGCTTCTCTTTCCCTCCTTGCCTTCTTGCCTTTGCTTTTGGGTGATTGCTGATCAGTTAGTCTCATATAGATGCTTGTTAAGGGAGCACAATTTTCACAGGTGATATTTATTTTATAACCAATCTGTTAATTTGGCTGAAAGCAAAACTCTAGGAGTGGCTTTAATTCCAGGTTCAAAGAATATGAGGGGCTTCAGAAATTTAAGAAAAAAAAAACTAAAACTTTCTGAAGCTGCCTTGTATTTTAGGACCATAGCCTCAGGGGTTCCTTGAGTCTCTCAGCCCAGTAAATCTTTTTTTTTTTTTTTCAGAGAATTTGAATTTGTTCTACATATTTCTGCTGTTCTGTCCAGAACCTTCTGTTGTGTCCCCGATCAAAATTGTCAGTAGTTAGTTGTAAGCAGGCACCATTTAGTTCTTCTGGTCTCAGGTTAGAAGAGATTTATGTGGGTTAATAGTCCAGTGGACGAATTTCTTCTTTGAGGCTTTCATTTCCTTCATTATTTTTTGTTCCAGATGAGTAGAGGCTAATGGTTGTATCTTAGATGGCCACTACCAAACTTTTAAGACCCAGACACTCCTTGTTGATACTTAGGTTCTCTAGAGAAGCAAACACAGTGAAGCTTATATATGTATATATATAAAGAGATGAGGCTTTCTGCTCCCACAAGGATTTACAGCCTTGGAAACCCTATACATGGTTGCTATAAGTTGGAACTGACTCTTGGCACTTTACAAAAACAACAACAAGAAGTCTATATCAAGGAAATGGCTCACATAGTTGTAGAGGTGGGCAAAGTCCCAAGTCTGTGGGTCAAATGAACCAAGATTGGCAGGTCAGGTGGCAGTCAGGCTAGGGCAGGCAAAATGGCAGACAGCTGACAACTCCCAGTAGAGGAGGTCACTGGCTCAAGTCTGGATAATGAGCCAGATGGTAGGATCTAGAGCCAGAAGAAAGCCAGCAAGCTTTGTCTATGTCTAGTATATTGAAAGCAGACCATACCCCTGAGGAAATTTCATCATTGGAGTTGATACATTATATTAGATTTCTGAATGGGGGGATAGTTGTTGTTGTTAAAGTGCCATCGAATCAGTTCTAACTCAGCAACCTATATAGGATCTCCAAGGAGTGGCTTGTGGACTTGAACCACGGACCTTGTGGTTCAAACTGACCTTGCGGTCCAGTGGTTTTCATAGAACACCACCAGGACATCTTAACTTGCACATTGCTGAGAATCCTTGTCCCAACAAATGGACACAAAACCATAATTATCATGGTGCTCTTTTGTTAGCGCTCTCTAAGCTGACGTATTGTCTTGAAATTCTAAAATAAGAAAACAAAAAAAAAAACTCAGACAAACAAAAAATACCCACAAAAAAAGAAAAACACACCCCCAAATTAAAAAACCTAGATTTCAAAGGAATGGTGTGGGGGTGGATAGAGCCTGAAGAAGTTTGCTATATCAGTTATTTGTCTTTTGTTTTCAGACCAGACTAAACCAATTTTTCCCACTTGAAATTAACCCTGTTGTTGAAAATGCAGATACCTGGGCTGTCAGTCACTGAAACATAATCTCAGGAAAAGAGAACCTGACATTTTAAAGAAATTCTCCAAATGAGTTACGAAGTTTGGGAACAATAATACTAATCCATACCAGATAGCTGCTTTTCCTTTTTGTTCAGATTGTTAACTGAACTGTGAACTCTCTGACAGTTCTGTGTTCCCCAAAGAGTACTCCAGATCTTCACCTTATTCTAGTACTGCCATGCTACCCAAACCCAGCTTCCACATACATGTCAATTTTCCACGTTTCCTTCTGTTACAACTTTTACTTTCGTTCCTATGTGGTCAGAGAAGATACTTGGTATATTTTTAGTGTTTTAAAATTTATTGAGACTTCTTCTGTGGTCTAATGTGGTTTCTGCTGCAGAATATTCCAGAGCCACTTGAGAAGAAGATGAATTCTGTTGATGGTTGCAATGTTGCTTAGTTTTCTGTTAGTTCTAATTATGTATTCAGTTATTCTGTTTCATTTTAATCCTCTAATTCATTAAAGTGTTGTTGTTGTGAAGTGCTGTCGAGTAGGTTCTGATTCATAAAGGGTTTCCCAGGAGCAACTGGTGAGCTTGAACTGCTGACCCTGTGGTTCAAACCAACCTGGTAGTCCAGTGCATTAACCTGTAGCACCACACCAGGACTCCTTTAACATTAGTTGAAGTAGGGTACTTGAATCTCTCACTACTATGGTGGCACTGTTTGCCTCTCCAGGTCCACTCTGTTACTAGTCAGTCACATCATGTATTTGGAACTCTTGTTGAGTGAGTATATGTTTGTAATTGTTATATCTTCTTGATGGATTGAACCCTTTATCAATATCAATGTCCTTCTTTATATCTTGTAACAAGTTTTGACTTGGCTGGTTTTTTCTGACTTTTTTATTGCCCACCCCAGCTTTCTTTTGGTTACTGTTTGTAGTGATTATTCATTTCCATCCTTTTGCTTTCAACCTGTTTGCATCTTTTAATAAAAAATGAGTCTCTTAGAGACATACTACTTGTTTGTTTTTTTAATGCATTCTGCCTATTTGTGCCTTTTAACTAGAACATGTAATCCATTTACATTTGAAGTAATTACTAATAAACAGTAAAGGACTATATGTTTTATACCTTTTTGGGTCCTCAATTCCATCATTATTGCTTTCTTTTGTGATTGATTTTTTTTCTAATACACCATTTTGTTTCCCTTTTCATTTCTTTCTGTAATTAAACATTTTTTTATCTCAGTGATTAACTAGAAATTGCAATTCACATTTTAAGTTTATAACAATCTAATTTGAATTAATGCCAACTTAGTTTCAATAATATCCCTAAAGTCTGCTCTTGTATCCTCCATCCCCATCTTTATATTGTCAGTCACAACTTGGTAGGTCTGCCCATTAATGTGTCCTTATAAAGTTATAAATTTTAAATCATACAGGAACAAAAAGGACTGTAAAATCAAAAGTGCAATACTACTGAACATTGCTTTTGGCATTTCTTGTAGTGCAGGTCTACTAGTAAGAAACTTCCCATTTTTTTGTTTAGCTGAAAGTCTTAATTTTTCCTTCCTATTTGAAGGATAGTTTTACCAGATACAAAATTCTTGGTTGATAAGTTTGGGTTTTTTCTTTCAATGCTTTAAATACATCATTCCACTGCTACTGTGACCAATACTTTAATTGCTTTTGGCAAAAAAAAACTTTAAAGCTTTTCTGTGTATGCACTTGAGACAGCTGAGATTGCCAATAACGTTATTTTTCCTAGAATTATTTTGAGACAAAAATTCTGTGCTTATTAAGAAAATAGTGTTTTCTGAGATAAGAAAACTTTGATGAGGCACTTGGATCTCTGAAAGTTAGTGAACAAATTGCTTAAAGTCATAATACCTCTAAGTGAAAGAAATAGAAGTAAAAACAAGGTTTTATAACTTCAAAAAACTTGTGATCTTTTCCACACTGCTTTAATTTTACAAGAGACATAATAAATATTTGGTGAGTGAAAGAATGACAGGGAGACTCTGAGAAATTTTTGTTACGTGCTGAGTTTTTCTAAGATTTAGCAAGATGAGATAGTAGTAAATCATTGTGGTTCTCTGTTCTGTTTCAGCTCTCAGAAGAATTATTAGATAAATGGCTCTCCTATCCGGAGTCCCAGCATGTTCCCCTTTGCCAGCATATGCTTGGTTTTGCTATGAAGTCTGTCACACAGATGATAATGGGTAGTACCTTTGAAGATGATCAGGAAGTCATTCGCTTCCAGAAGAGTCATGGCACGGTAAATCTAGGGCCAAATTTAAAAGTATTCTTTCATCAAATTGGAGAATTGATGTGATACAGACTTTGTCACTAATGTAGAAAGTTTAAGATTCTATAGTATAGGTTGTGTCTGACTTAGGATGGGGTTCTGTTGTGATGACACCATTGTAAATTGGTTGTGGCAAGTATAATAACTCGTTGTTTCCTTATTATTGACTTTTATTATCAGTATTTGTAAATCTCACCTATATTTATCTTTGGTGGTTGGAAACTTACAGACATTTTAATACATATTATTAACAATAAGATATACACATATAAAAGATCATTGTAACTTGAATATGTTATAAATCAGGGGTTACCTATGTAGGAATTTTCATGTTTTGTGCTAAATGGAACAATGCAAGCAAAATTAACCGTAGCCTTTGAAACATTCTTAAGCAATTTCTTTCTTAAAGCAATTTTTGAAATGTAAAATATATATGACAAAATTTCCTTTTAATTCTAAGCAATATGCTATAAAAGTAATATTAAGAATTTTGCAAGTATTTATCAATTGACTAATATGTCTTAGGTTCTTTCACCATGATTTTGTTGTTTCAAAACTTTCAAATTATGATCAGTGTCATTTCCCACCCCCCCTGCTGCTATTGTTTTTAAACCTTACATTAATTTTTAACCTCTTTTTGGACCTCAACCAATTTTAGGTAAAATAAAAATTTGAAATTATCTGTGAATTTTACCTGTGTACTGGCACCATTATAATAAAAAATTCATTCTATTGCCATATCTTTCCTCCCACCTTCCCATCCTTTATTTCTTTAAATAAAAATACCTTTTTACTTTCCAGCTATAATTAATTTGAAGGGTGTTGTGTTTGAAATCATTAAAATGTATTTATAGCCTATTCTCAGAGCATATGGAGTAAATGACTGTGTGGGTCACTTAAAAAGGAGAGATTAATGATCAGATCTTGATAAAGGAATTCCTCAGCTACCCTGTTATTTAGAAAATCTACTTAATGCATTTTTTTCAGGTTTGGTCTGAGATTGGGAAAGGCTTTCTAGATGGGTCACTTGATAAAACTACAACTCGCAAGAAACAATATGAAGATGGTAAGTTTGATCACTCAATTTTTTCTGAGGACTAACATGTATAAAGTGCTATAGGATCAGCACTGGACTGTTCAAGGTCAGCAGTTCAAACCTACCAGCCACTCCTCGGAAACCCTGTATAGGGTTGCTATGAATTAGAGCTGACTCGATAGTACTTAATAACAACAACAAAGTGTATGTAACTAATTTTTAACCATTATCGCTGAATAATGGGATTACAGTTTATTTGTGGGTCTCCCCCTATGTTTTATACAGTGTAGATTTTTAAAGTGGAGGGTCATTGAAAAGAAGGAAGACCCCCAATGAGATGGATTGGCACAGTAACAGCAACAGTGGGCTCAAGCGTAACAACAAGTGTAAGGATGCCTTAGGACCGGGCAGTGTTTTCTCTTGTCACTGTGAGTCATTACATAGGGTCATTATGAGTCAGAACTCAGTGGCATCTAACAGCAACAACAAAAAAGAGAGAAAAAAGTTGTAAGTTAGTAAAAGAAACTCAAGCACTCTCTGCCGAATGAAGGTGCTGTAAAGCCACTATATCCATTTAAGGCTAATGAAAAGTATAAAGGTACAAGCCTGAAAAAGCAATTGGACACTACATTTTTTTGTTTTGTTTTGTTAGGACTATGGGTAGGTCAAGTCTAGGCCTAGGACTTTGCTTAGTGTTAAGATTTTGGTTAGGACAGGGTTAGTGCTAAGGTGGGTAAGGTTAGTTTTAGGGTAGGGATTGGGCCAGGACTAGGACTAAGGCTTGGTTTTACCTCATTCCCTGTTTTCAGAAGTTTTACTTTAAGTATTTCTGTATCTAGGTTTAGTTTTGGGTGATATTATCATGTATGTTAATCTCTGATGGTGGTTTCTCTGTCCAAATAACTCCCTTTAGTATTTTTTGTGAGATTGGCCTGGTAATCACAAATTCTTTTAATTTTTGTTTACATGGAAATGTCCTAATTTAGTTGTCATATTTGATGTATTTGATGGACAATTTTTCTATGTCATCTCATTGTTTTCTTACCTGCATGGTTTCTGCTGAGAAATCAGAACTGAGTCTTAATAGTTTTCCTTTGAAGATAACTTGTCATTTTTACTGAGTGTCTCTAAGGTTTTGAAAAGTTTCTTTCTTTGTCTTTGGTTTTGAAAAGTTTAATTACAATATGTCTTAGTGATTTTTTTGGGGGGAGGGGTGCTATTCAGCTTCTTGAATGAACATCTTCTTATCTCTCATGGTGGTAGGGAAGTTATCTTATAGTTAACTGCTCAGCAGTTTTCTCTCTCTTTCATTGTCGCGTTCTGAAATTCTAGTCACATATAAGTTATTCCTCTTGATTATCCCACTAATTGTTAGGCTTTCTTCAGATTTTTTCCTTCTTTTTCTGAAATAGGTAATATATTTGCAGATGAATATTTAGAAATTTGTCTTCAAGCTCACTAATTTGGCCTTCCATTGATTCAGTTCTATTTCTTTGTCCTTTCAATGTATTATCTATTTCTGAAGTTTTGGTATGTATCTTCTGGCTTTCTAACTGCTGTTTTTATATGGTTTCCAACTTTTCATGTATTTTGTCAATTTTTTCTTGTAGTGTTTCCAGAATTCTTCAAATTTATTAGATATTTTAGTGGTTTTGAAACAATATTCAGTATGGTTCTAACTTATATTTACCTTATAACTGATAAATTTATTAATGAAATTACTCACAATGAGGAAAATGTAGGTTAAAAATAGATTAATTTTTACTTTGCTAAGTTTGTGTTCAAAGAATAGAGATAACTATAAAATCAAAGGCCATCTGGAATCTCAGGTTTGGAAACCATGGTACCATTTATTTGTTTTTTAGGGAAAAATATATCTCTAAAAAAGAAAAAGCATGGAAATTTTCAGCAGCTCTTATTTTTTCATATTTTGAGGCTTGGGTCTATCACTTTTTGAAACTCAGAAGCATTGTTTCTTATTTGCATTGTGTATGAATAAGCAAGTAATGTCTAAAAAGTATTTCTTACATGTAATTCTAACACAGACCTATATATTCCACAAATATATGAGTTTGAAAGAGGATATTTGTACATGAGTTTTCACTTGCCCTGCATACACAGCTATAAATGAGGTACAGCATACAGTGAGCTACTGAATGAAAACTTCCTAGATATTGTCACACATTCTCAGGCAATGAGTTTATGGATCTGGGGCCTCAGGACCGTAGTCTTAAGGGACACACCATGGTCAAATGGCATAACATGGTCCACAAAGACAATGTTCTACATCCTACTTGGGTGAGTACCATCTGGGATCTTGAAAGCTCTTGAGCAGCCATCTAAGCTATTGGTTTCTCCATGTGCAGAAGAAAGAGGAATGATAAGAATTGAAGCTGCTTAGAATCAGTTAGTCCAATAGACTAATGGAACATGTGAATACCAGTCCCCATGACTCTGAGATCAAAAGAACTAGACAGTGCCCAGGTACCACTACTAATTGCCCTGATAAGGGATCACAGTAGAGGATCCTAAATAAAGCGGGAGAAAATGTAGAACAAAACTCAAAATTATTTGATTAAATTTTTTTTTTAAAGGCCAGATTTACTGGTCAGAAAGTTACTGGAGGAACCTGAGTCTGCAGTCCTCAGTCATCCTTTAGGTCTGGAAAGGAACTTACCCTGGTGACCCAAGTTTCACCCAAGCAGTAGATATAAAGCATAAAGTCTGCATAAGTAGATACAAAGATATAAAGCAGGGGAAAACAACACTAGTAAGGTATGCTCACCATGGAATGGTCAATCATTCCAAATCAAAAGGGCACCATTTTCCTAAGGACAAAGTTGAGAATGGCTAGGAAGGAGGGTGGAATGCAGATAGGCACCCATGGAGGAAGCAGGATAACTGTTGGTGCGTGGAGGGGAATATAATCATTGAGATGAAATAGTGTATGATTTGTTGAATGTAAAGCATCTTGCCTGTAAACCTTCACTCCATTCATAATAAAAAGTGTTTTTGAAAAAGTTACAAAATCATAATTGACTAACAAACAGCTGGAAGACAAGGGCAGGATAGCTAGAAGCAGGGATTTAGCAGGGATAGGTGGATAGCATATAAATGCAGTTACATGATTGGTAGGACAGTGGTAAGACAGTGGCAGGACAGGTTTTTCTGGTAACATTTTAGTGAAATTGCTTTCTCAATAGTGTCACTTCTTGGGGGACTATTATAATGTTGTGCATCAAGACTCTTAGGGTATAAGCTATGGTGTCTTGCATCTGTGTGGCTATAGTGGAAAGACCCTCAGGAAATAAATTGTGATATCCTACACCTGCCAGATCTCATAGAAAAGGAATACTTTCTTTAGCTATATGATTAGGTCACTATCAAAATCAGAGGAACTAACAACTTTTAAAATTTAACATGGATTCTAGACTCATGTCAAGAGTTTAAAATAGAGTTAAAGCTCTGCTTAGACTGCTCTATTCACACACACCAAGTGCCTCTGATCTTAAGCTGCCATATATGTATGTTATGTTTAATATGCTTTAGATATTTAAGTGGAGATGCTGAGTTGGTTATTAAATATATGAGAGTTCAGGAGAGAAAGGTCCTAACTGGAAATTTGAATTTGGAAGTTATTTCTACATCATCTGTTTCTGCCTCTAAAGTGCATCTGATCTGGGAGAAGAATGGAGTTATTGGTTGTTAAGTGCCATCGAGTCAGTTCTGACTTATAGCAACCCTTTATAGGGTTTCTGAGGCTTTTAAAATCTCTCTGGGAGCAGAATGCTTCATCTTTCTCCCATGGAGTGGCCAGTGGGCTTGAACTGGGGACCTTGTGGTTTGCAGTCCAGTGTTTATTGACAGAATTAGAAGGATAGTGCATAAAACCAAAACCAAACAGGGCGTATGTATGTGAAGGTTTCTTGGATGTAGGTGTTGTTCAACTTCTTTCTCTTTATAATGCTTTAAAATTATTCCTTAAACTATGTTTTAACATTCCATAAAGTTTGTTGTACTTTTTTTTTTTTTTTGTATATATGTTATATTAACATAAAGAAACCTGAAAAGGAAGTGAGTTTAAATTAGCTTTATTGTTAGTTACCACTGATTTACTTTTGGACATTTTATTCTACATGTAGTGAAATTGTAAAGAATTTTTGAAATAAGTTCAGTCTTCATAAATGCTTATATTATAATTTTTTTTTTTTCCTCTGAGCCATCAAGCAACTGGAATCTATTTTAAAGAAAGTTATTAAAGAACGAAAAGGAAAGAACTTCAGTCAACATATTTTCATTGACTCCTTAGTACAGGGGAACCTTAATGACCAGCAGGTGATGTAATTGTTAAATGTTTATCAAATAAAAGTCAAACCTTAAACTAGATGCTCTGCTACAATTAAACGCCTTTGGTTTTTATTATTATTATTATTATATACATCCTAATTGTACTAGTAGTTAGTGTCCTTTTATTTAGCTCAGCTAGATTTTTTTTTTTTTAATTATATACATCCTAAGTTTGGAGGCCAGGATGGCCAAACTCCGTCTCTCATACTTTGGACATATTGTCAGGAGAGACCAGTCGCTGGAGAAGGATATCATGTTGGTAAGGGGGAGCATCAGAGAAAAAGAAGAAGACCCCTAGAGAGATAGATTGACAAAGTGGCAGCATCAATGGGCTCAACCGTGTCAACAATTGTGAGGTTGGCTTAGGATTGGACAGTGTTTTGTTCTGTTGTGCATAGGGTCACTATGAGTCGGTACCAACTCGATGGCACCTAAAAACAACAAGTTGTACTAGTAGTTGTTGTTAAGTGCCATCAAGTCAATTCCGACCCATAGCGACCCTGTATAGGGTTTCCAAGGAGCAGCTGGTGAGCTTGAGCCACCGACCTTGCAGTTCAAATTACTTTGCAGTCTGATGCATTAGCCCAGAGGGCCACATCAGGACTAGTAGTTAGTGTCCCTTTACTTAGGTCAGCTACATATTATTTAATACTTGAATTTGGAACAGCTTTTTATTATTTCATACTTGATTAAAGAAGCTTTGAGCTGAAGGAGTAGAAAGACTTGTATAATAAGCCTTTGTAGACTAAGCCCCTCTGTCTACATGCTCAGGTGGTAGCTTGGCTTGTTCATAGTGCATGTCTGTTATGCCCAGCATGCCACTACATTTGTAGTCTTGCCAAGCCAATGGCAGAAGTGGAGTCATCATTGCCACAACTTTTCATTGTAGAAGTCTTTTGCTGTGCCAAAGTTGTCAAGGACTTCATTCTTCTTGGATCAACTATCAACACTCATGGAAACAGCAGTCAAGAGATCAGACAACGTATTGCATTAGGCAAATCTGCTGCACAAGACCTTTTGAAAGTGTTAAAGAGCAAAGATGTCAGCTTGAGGACTAAGGTGCGCCTGACCCAAACCATGGTATTTTCAATAACCTCATATGCATGTGAAAGCTGGACAGTG
>NW_006408563.1:7174414-7186665 GCF_000296735.1 Chrysochloris asiatica | reverse complement strand
GTTCTGCTGTGCATAATGTTACTATGGGTCAGTACCAACTCGATGGTACCTAACAAGAACAACAACATATGCAAGTCAGCTTTTAGTTCCTTGCTGACAGAAGTGGTCTTCTGTATAAATATTCGTGTGCACACAGAACTAAGATCAGGATATGAAGAGAGTGGCACTGTGGGTTAATGCGCTGGACTGAAAAGTTGATTTGAACTGCAAGGACAGTGGTTCAAGCTCACCAGTCGCTCCTTAGAAACCCTATATAGGGTCACTATGAGTTGGAACCAACTCGATGGCACATAACAATAACAGCAACAACATGAGGAGCATGGCAGCCTCTTCTCCACTGTTTCTGAGGCTTCGATGCTGCAATCAGACCAAGTCAGAAAGATAGTACTGAGCCAGTTTGTTTGTCCAAATGTATCATCAGCCAATAATCTTATCAACAAATATGTATTGCATCTAAAAGCAATGCAGTGCTTAGGCTGGTTTTCAGATACAGGTTTTGTTTTAATAGAAACATTATTAAAAAAATAAGGTATTTTATTCTTTCTTTGATCCTATTTTATACTTTAGGTTATTTTAGTAGGGCCTAATATAAGCAGCTTTACATTTCACACTTTCTAAATTTAGCTTTGTTTCTTAGATCCTAGAAGACAGTGTGATATTTTCTCTGGCTGGTTGTATAATAACTGCAAAGTGTAAGTAAAAAATTTATGTATTTTTAGGTGGATTACAAAATATGTAAAGGTTAAGATATTCTAAAGTGAAAGAAAGACTGCAGAGCGTTGTATAAAAATTTCCCTTTTCTTTTTTACTCTTGCTTTAAAGGCTTAATTTACACAAGTATCTTTTTTACTGTAGGTGCCTTATGCCACCTCTGAACAGTGCCATAAATTTCTTGACATTTATGGATTCTGAATTCCAGTTAGTGTCTTTTAAAATGAACTGCTGTTGAACCTTTGCAGCTGGAGCAGCGAGTCTTTCCATTTCCTACTGCTGCTTTTCACTTTGATTCCCATCCTGTGTGCTCTTATCAAGGTCTACCAGCAGAAAATATAGGCCACAGAGAACACAATTTAAAAGGACTCTGCTGGTGGAGTTGAAGGTGATTTTAAAAAATTTTTATTAAAAAATCCTAAAATATGTGATGTTTCTAAGTTTCCTCACTGGTTTTTAGTATATATAAAAAAGTGTATATAGATATAAAAATACACTAGTATAAAATGCTTAGAATTATTAAAACATGAGCTCAAAATCTAGATAATTTATGTTCACCTAAGGCATTTCATATCCAAGTCTTTCTGTTTAAGGGAAATTTCCAAAAAATAGTGAGTACAAATGAAAACATCCATAAATTTTCCTCTTTGTACAAATTTTGACACTTAGAGATCTCTAGCTGTTACAGACGAGATGGAATCTAGGCAAGCATGTGTTAGTTAAGGCATTATTAACCTTTGACAAAATATTTTCAAAATTCATGACATTAAAAATAGATCTTTGCTAAAGCCCTTCAAAATATCAGAATTGGTTGTGCTCTGGACACAACCAATGTTGGAAATGTGACCATTTCCAAAACTGAGTTATGATTTAAATCTTATTTGCCGTGTTTAGGGGATTACTGCGTATTTGCATGTTGTTGTTGTTAAGTGCCGTCGAGTCGGTTCCGACCCATAGTGACCCTTCACAGGGTTTCCGAGGCTGTAAATCTTTACAGGAGCAGAAAGCCTCATCTTTCTACCGCAGAGCGGCTGGTAGTTTCGAAGTGCTGACTTTGCAGTTCACTGCCCAATTCGTAACCACTACACTACCAGAGCTCCTTTATTTGCATGTAGGTTGGATATTTTAAAAAGGCATTACTCAAGTTTTGGAGAGTCAAGATAGGCAGGAAAATCCATTAAAGCCTCTACTCTGCTGCCACTTACTAACCTAGGCAAGATACTTACCTCTGTATTTTCTCCTTTTCTTAATGAAGGTTTAACTTTAGATGACCTCCAACCTGTCTTTCAGTTATGACATTGTGTCCTGTTCATTATTGTATTTAAAGAACCCTAACTAGCGTAAACTGCAGGGTCGGCGGTTCAAGCTCACCAGTCGCTATTTGGAAACCCTATACGGGTCAGTATGGGTCGGAACCGACTCCACGGCACTTAACTACAACAACTAGCTTAAAAACAGATTTTAAGCTCTCCAGAGTACTTTATAATAGAGCTATACAAAAGAACCTTTGTCTGAGATCATTAAGATTAAATAATTGCATTACTTTTAAGTGATAATAGTCGGGGTATGTGAATGTCTACTGTATGAAAATCCTTGTTCTAATTCTTTCAATATACTGTATACTGTAAAATTGTACACTGTGTAACAATGCTTGTGGGATAGGGATTCTATAGGTTGCTCAAAAAGCATAATAAAGAAGCATATGCAGGTTAAAGTAAAGGAAAGTAATCACTTGTGCTTTTTATAAGATCTGGGTTGGGTAAATTATCAAAATAATTGAGTGCCACTGGATAGGTATGGATTTTATTGATAATTATATTTAGTACAGAAAGTATCTTTCAGGTATAAGTATTGGGTTATAGATGAATCAGGTAAACATTTTAAAAAATAAAAACTTTGAGACCAAATCAATATTTACCTTAGAAAAGAGGTTAAAAATTAGGTAAATATGTTAAAAATGATCCAACATAGAAAAGTAGAGCTGTAGGTGGTGTCAGTTCAAGCAGAATCTGGGGAAAGAGGTAATATATTTCTGGATAGTTCCATTGTTTGAATGTTGTGTTGTTAAGTGCCATAGATTTGGTTCCAACCCATAGAGACCCTGTATAGGGTTTTCAAGGAGCAGCTGGTGAGCTTGAACCGCTAACCTTGACGTTCAAATAGCTTTGCAGTCTGGTGCATTAACCCACAGCAGATGTAATTATATTACCAAAGGAAATATTTCTTCTCTATTTCCTACGTTTTATGTTCATCACATAATTCTCTTACCTTTATTTTCATTTCCTCTGAACATAAACCATCAACCAGTTTAAACAGAAGTAAACTAGTGGTTTTCCAGTTTTGATGTTCATCACAGTACTTCCACGATTACCTGGACTCTACCTCAAACGTAATGATTTAGAATCTGTGGGTATGGGACTACAGCATCAAGTACTCACCAGATGATTTTTTTTTTTAAATTATATTTTACTGTGTTTTAGTTGAAAGTTTACACAGCAAATTAGGTTTCCCTTTAATAATTTTCATACAAATTGCCCCATGCCATTGGTTACAATTCACACATTGCTCAAGCAGTGTCGTTAATTCCATTGATCTAACTTCTCTTCTTCTTTGCCATCTCATCTTTGCTTTTGGGTAACTGTTGACTGTTTGATCTCATATAATTAAATGTTTAAGGAAGCACATTACTCACAGGTGATACTGTTCATTTTATAAGCCAATTTTATTTGACTGAAAGATGACCTGCAGTAGTAGCTTCAATTCCAAGTTCAAAGGCTGTCTTAGGGCGATTCTCTAGTCTCTTTCATCTCCAGACGAGTTTTGGTAACTACTGTCCTAAGCAATTATGAGAGTCCTGGTGTGTCTCTGTGGTTTAATGTGCTGGATTGCAAGGTCAGTGTGAACTGCGAGGTTGGCGATTCAAGCTCACCAGTCGCTACTCAAAAACTCTATACAGGATTTCTGTGGATCAGAACTGACTCGATGGCACTTAACAACAAGCAATTATGAGTAACAATTGTAGATGCAGTATATCTACCTCTACAAGTAAAATTTAGCTATTGACTTATAGGTAGATCTGCTAGTTTGATTTATTTGAATCATTTCATTGGGACTTCTGAGTGAACTGGTAAAATTAATTTTCAGATTTTACAATGTTTTGAGTGACCCATGTAACCATGAAATTATTAAACACTCCCCCAGCATTAAATTTTATTAATGATCATTACTGTCTTACCTAAGGTAAAATGTAGCTTTTGTACTTGCCAGTTGTGAGAAAGAGACCTTTCAGATTGGATATCTCTTTTATTGGATATATTCTTTTCAATAAAGTAAAAACCCTGTGAGAAATTTTACTTTATTTTTTGGCACATTTATGTATCTTCTGCATCAGGAAAAAAAAAAGCATTTGTAGAATTGTTTGTTATTCTGCCCTCAAGCCATTAGTTATTGATTTTCATTTTTATTAATATGATTTTTCACCTAGTATGCACTTGGGCAATCTGGTTTTTAACCACTTCCAAAGAAGCTCAGAAAAAATTATATGAAGAGATAGACCAAGTTTTTGGGAAGAGTCCTATTACTCCAGAGAAAATTGAGCAACTCAGGTAAGAACATAATAAAAGTAAGAAGAAGTTAATAAAAGATAAAGTTGGCCTGGTTTAACTGCCTAATTTAAAGATAATGCTGATATCTAGGAAAGCGCTATATGTTTTTTGGACTTAAAATACTTACAAAAAAACAAACAAATAGACATACACACCCCCAAAAAATATACATACATATTTTAACAGATTTTAAAATAAGGTACAGTAAATCAAAGTCACTGCCATCAAATTGATTCCGACTCATTGTGACCGTATCAAGCAGAGTAGACCTGCTCCATAGGGTTTCTAAGGCTGTAAATCTTTAGGGAAGCAGACTGCCTCATCTTTCTCCTATAGAGCAGCAGCTAGTGGGTTTGAACTGCCGACCTATTAGTAGCCCAACGCTTAACCCACTGTGCCACTGGGGCTACTTAGATACAGTACCTTTCTTGAAACACTTCAGTACTTTCTATGAAACCTCTAAACTAACGTGTATGTTGTTGTTGGTAAGTACCATCGAGTCTGTTCTGATCCATAGCGACCCTGTATAGGGTTTCTGAGGAGCAGCTGGTGAGCTTGAACTACCAATTTTGCAGTTCAAACGGCTTTGCAGTCTGGCACATTAACTCACAGCGCCAAACCCAAACTAACCTGTATAAGTGAGGTAAAATATGTAGAATCCTTATACATTTATTGGTAGAAATGCAAAATGATGCTGCAACCTTGGAAAACAGCTTTATAGTAACTTATAGTTAAACATACATTAGGGCTTCAAAAAGTTTGTGGAAAATGGTATTAAAGATAATGGAACGTTCCCACAACTTTTTGAAGACCACTCTTACACTCATCACACAATCTAGTTCACTGGGCATTTAACCAAGAATAGTAAAAACATGTGTCCACTCAAAGACCTGTATATAGGTGTTCGTAGCAACATTCAACATACCAAAAAGTTGGGATAAATTCAAATGTTCATCAAGTAAAAAATAAACTAATTGTGGTATATCCTAATATGGAACGTTGATATTGTCAGGTGGTGATGAATTGATTCCAACCCATTGTGACCCTGTGTACAACATAACCAAACACTGCCTGGTTCTGTCCCAACCTCACAGTTGCTGTAGTGCTTGAGCCCATTGCTGCTAATACTGTGCCACTCAATCCTGTTAGGGGTCTCCCTGTTTTTCACTAACCTTCCACTTTACCAAGAGTGGTGTCCTTCTCCAGGGACTGATAATATGTCTGAAGTATGAGAAATGAAGTCTCATCATCTAGCTTCTAAGGAGCATTCTGGCTTTACTTCTTCCAACACAGATTGGTTTGTTCTTCTGGAAGTCCATGGTACTTCTAATATTCTTCTCTAACACCATAACTCTAAATGCAGCAATTCTATGGTCTTCCTTATTCATTGTCCAACTTTTATATGCCTATGAGGCTATTGGAAATACTATGGCTTAGGTTATGGCTGTGGAGTGTTACTAAGTAATAAAAAGGAGCACAATATTAATAATATCCAACAACATATATATATCTCATTATGCTAAGTGAAGGAGCTCTGGTAGCGTAGTGGTTACGAATCGGGCTGCGAACCTTAAGGACAGCGGTTCGAAACTACCAGCCGCTCCGCGGGAGAAAGATGAGGCTTTCTACTCCCGTAAGGATTTACACCCTCGGAAACCCTGTACGGGGTCGCTATGGGTCGGAACCGACTCGACGGCACTTAACAACAACAACAACAATGCTAAGTGAAAAAAGTCAAACTAAAAGACTACTTATTAAATGTTTTCATTTAAGTTAAATTGTAGAAAATATGTAATTATAATGTTGTAAACCAGATCAATGGTTCTTTGGGGCCAGGAATGAAGACTTGTGTGTAATTGCACAATTGTACATTTTATCAAACTATAGGTAAAATCCACCACTTTTCTGTCCGTTTGTCATACTGTAGTGGCTTGTGAGTTGCTGTGATACTGGAAGCTATGCCGCGGGTATTTTAAACACCAGCAGGGTCACGCACAATGGACAGGTTTCAAATGAGCTTCCAGACAAACACAGACTTAGGAAGAAGGAGTGATGAACTAATTCCAAATATTTAGTCACTGAAAACCTATGAATAGCAGAGAAACACTGTCAGATATAGTGCTGAAAAATGAGCCCCTCGGGTTGGAAGGCACTCAGAATGTGACTGGGGAAGAAATGCCTCCTCAAAATAGAATTGAACGTGATGATGTGAATTAAGTAAAGCCCTGGGAGTAAAGTCTGTGGGATCTTCATTTGCTGATGGGGTACAACTCAAAATGAAGAGAAACAACTGTAAACATCCATTAATAATCAGAACATGGAATGTACAAAGTATGAATCTAGGAAAATTGAAAATAGTCAAAAATTAAATAGAACGCATAAACATCGATATCTTAGGCATTAGTGAACTGAAATGGACTGGTATTGGCCATTTTGAATCTGACAACCAAATGGTTTATGCCGGAAATGACAAATTCAAGAGGAATGGTCTTGCATTCATTGTCAAAAGAACATATCCAGATCAGTCATGAGGTACAACGCTGTATGTGATAGAATAATATTCATGTACCTACAGGGAAGCCCAGTTAATAGCACTATTATTCAAATTTATGCACCAACCATTAAAGCCAGTGAGGATGAAACAGAAGAATTCTACCAGCTTCTTCAATCTAAAATTGATCAAACATGCAAACAAGATGTACTGATCATTACTGGTGATTGGAACGCAAAGGTTGGGAATGAAGAGGAAGGATCAGTAGTTGGAAATATGGCCTTGGTGATAGAAATGATGCTTGAGATTGCATGATAGAATTCTGCAAAATCAATGATTTGTTCATTTCAAATATCTTCTTTAGACAGTATGATACATGATTATACACATGGACCTTACCAGTTGGAATACACAGAAATCAAATTGACTACATCTGTGAAAAGAGATGATGGAAAAGCTCCATATCATCAGTCAAAACAAGGCCAGGGGCAGACTGTGGAACAGACCATCAGTTGCTCATATACAAATTCAAACTGAAGCTGAAGAAAATGAAAACAAGTCCATGAGAGCCAAAATATGACCTTGAATATATCCCACCTGAATTTAGAGATCATCTGAAGAACAGATTTGATACACTAAAACACTAAAGACCGAAGACCAGAAAAGTTGTGGGATGACATCAAGAACATAATATAGGAAGAAAGCAAAAAATTATTAAGAAAGAAATAAAAGATCAAAATAGATGTCAGAAGAGACATTGAAACTTGTTCTCCAGTGTAGAGATGCTAAAGCAAATGGAAGAAATGAGGAGGTCCAAGAGCTGAACAGAAAATTTCAAAGGTCAGCTTGAGAAGACAAAGTCAGATATTACAACAAAATGTGAAAAGATCTGGAGTCAGAAAACCAAAAAGGAAGAACACACTCAGCATTTCTCAAGCTGGGGGAACTGAAGAAAATAAATCAAGCCTTGACTTTCGTTATTGAATGATTCTCTGGGCAAATTATTGAATGATGCAGAAAGCATCAAAAGAAGATGGAAGGAATACACAGAGTCATCGTAACAAAAGGAAATAGTTGATGGTCAACCATTTTAAGAGGTAGCGTGTGATCAAGAGCCAATATTGAAGGAAGAAGTCCAAGATGTATTGAAGGAATTGGCAAAGAACAAAGCACCAGGAACTGATTAAATAAAAATTGAAATCTTCAAGACAGTGAGACGACACTGAAGGCACTCATTCATCTCTGCCAAGAAATTTGGAAGACAACTATCTGACTGACTGATTGGAAGAGATCCGTATTTGTGCCCATTCCAAAGAGAGGTGACCCAATGGAATGAGAAAATCATCAGACAATCTCTTTGATATCTCATGCAAGTTCAGTTTTACTAAAAGTAATGCAGAAATGGCTGCAAGCATACATTGACAGAGAACTTCCAGAGGTTCAAGCTGTGTTCAGAAGAGGACATGGAACAAGGGATATCATTACTGATGTCCTACGGGTCATGGCTGGAAGCAGAGAATACCAGAAAGATGTTTACCTGTGCTTTATTGACTATGCAAAGGCTTTTGATTGTGTAGACCATGACAAGCTATGGACAACATAGCAGAGAGTGAGTATTCCTGAACACTTAATTGTGCTCATGAGGAATCTGTACATGGACCATGTTCAAACAGAACATGGAAACACTGAATGGTTTAAAATGAAGAAAGGTGTGTGACAGGGTTGTAGTCTTTCACCATACTTATTCAACGTGTATGCTGAGCAAATAATCCGAGAAGCTGGGTTATATGAAGACAAATAAGGAAGACTCATTAACGATCTATGATATGCAGATGATACAACCTTGCTTGCTGAAAGTGAAGTTGTCTTAAAATATTTACTGATGTATATCAAAGATCACACCATTGGTATGGATTGCATCTCAATGTAAAGAAAACAAAAGTTCTCACCACTGGACCAATAAACAACATTCTTATCAACGGAGAAAAGATTGAAGTTGTCAAGGACTTCATTGTTTTTGGATCAACTATCAACACTCATGGAAGCAGCCATCAAGAAATCAAACAATGTATTGCATTAGGCAAATCTGCTGCATAAGACCTTTTTAAAGTGTTGAAGAGCAAAGATGTTAGCTTGAGAATTAAGGTGCACCTTACCCAAGCCATGGTATTTTCAATAATTTCACATACATGTGAAAGCTGGACAGTGAATAAGGAAGACCATAGAAGAAGTGATGCTTTTGAGTTATGGTGTTGGAGGAGAGTATTGAAAGTGCCATGGGCTGCCAAAAGAACCAATAGATCCATTTTGGAAGAAGTGCAGCCAGAGTGCTCCTTGGAGGCCAGGATGGGCAAACTTCATCTCTCATATTTCGAACATATTGTCAGGAGGGACCAGTTGCTGGAGAATGATATCATGTTTGGTAGGGTGGAGGGTCATAGAAAAAGAAGACCCCCAGTGAGATGAATTGGCTAAGTGGCAGCATCAAAGGGCTCAAACGTTGCAAGAATTCTGAGGTTGCCCCAGGACTGGGCAGTGTTTCGTTCTTTCGTGCATAGGATCACGATGAGTCGGTATCGACTCGAGGGCACCTAACAACAACAACATAGGTAAAATGCGAGTACAGTGGTTCTGTATGATAAAGCACTTGACTGTGAATCAAAAGGCCAATGGTTTGAGCTCACAGTGTACTCTGCAGGAGAAAGATGAAGCTCTCTGTTCCCATAAAGATTTATAGCCTTGGAAACCTTATGAAGGGTCACTATGAGACAGAATCTACTCAATATCATTGAACTACAACAACATAGGTAAAATAGATGTTTTTTAAAATATTTAAATAATACCTCAAAAAAAAAAAAAAGGTTTAAAAACCATCAGCTGTGACTACACAGGGGTTGGAAGTGTGAGAGACTGGATAGCAGGCAACCCTTCCTTTAAGCGTTCTTCAATCATATACAGCTGTTGGAAGGAACGAGAAACCAGGAAGGCCAAACATGGCAACAATTGTAAGGTTGGCCTAGGACTGGGCAGTTTTTCTTTCTATTGTGCATAGGGTCGCTATGACTTGGTACCAACAACAACAACAACCAACTTATTCAGTCTGAAATTCATTAAACACGCAATCAATATGCATTGATAAATACTAGTGATTGGCATAAAAAAGTTGAAAACAAAGAAGAATCGGTAATTGGAAAATATGGCCTTGGTAACAGAAATAATGATGTAAATCACCTGATATGCAAATACAACGTATGGTGATGATACAAGTGGACCTCACCAGATGGAATACACAGGAATCAAACTGGAGAGCCAATGGAGAAGCTCAGTATCAACAGCCAAAACTAGGCCAAGGACTGACTGTGGAACCTTCAATTGTTCATATGCAAGTTCAGGCTGAAGCTGAAGAAAATTAAAACTGAGACCATGTCAGTACGTCAAACTGACAACAGATGAGCCACTGGGTGGGTTCAAGCCACCAACTTGTTAATAACTGAGCACTTAACCTGTTGTATCAGCATTCCTTCGCAATAACCCAAGTTGCTTTAAAAATACAGATATCTGGGACCCATCCCAAACAACCTAAACATTAGAAGATTTCAAAAGCTTCTTAGAAGCTTTTAGTTTGAATCAAAGGTGAGTGTCACTGAACTAGGGATCTTTATATATCTAGGTAGTAATCACATCTGATCTTGTGACTATCCAATTTAAAGTCCTTCTGTGGTTTCTGGCTGTTCTTAAGAGTGAATTTAAACATTTCGTTAGTTTATGAAGTACTTGAAGAACTGATCCTAGACTACCACTTTCACCTAAGCCTCACCAAAGAGGCCTCTTCACACCTGTGCATTGAGCTATGCTAAAATTCTTTTGTTCCTTAGGAGGCATGTTGTTGTTAAGTGCCTTTGAGTTGGTTCCAACTCTTAGCAAGTCTATATAGGGTTTCCAGGGAGCAGCTTGTGGTTCAGAGTCTAGTGCTGACCCTACAGCACCACACCAGAGGTCATAGCACTCTTTATCTCTTGGTTTTTGTACAGCTCCCTGGTCTGTCTAGATTCTCTTTCTCCTCCTGCTAGCTAACTCCAGTTTGTCCTACAGGTCTTAGTCTAAGTTTCTCTTATAAGGCCATTTTCCTGAACTCCTGGTGTGGCTCCCTAGAATAAGCAAGATTGGTTGGAGCATCAAGGTTGACAGTTCAAACTTACCAGCCACTCTGGTAAACCCTATACAGGGTCACAGTGAGTGGAACTGATTCCACAGTGCTTAACCACAACCACCACCAGTTAACACCTTAATACACTCAGCTTCATTATCATAACATTTACGTTACTTAATTGTTCCTCCTTAGTGGCTCTTCCCTCTCTCTACCATAGCCAACTAGACTCTAAACTGGTTCACTGTAGTTGGTATCCATTAAATATTTGTTGAAAGAAAAATTGTATTTAGGCTGTAGTTGGTATCCATTAAATATTTGTTGAAAGAAAAAATGAAGACATATGTTGTTTTGTTTTTGTTTATTTCCTGGAGATAAACAAACATTCTTCTGCTCACATATTTGTGGTATTTCTAATTATGTCTATGAAACAAAGTTCTAGAAGTGAGATTATTGTTTAAGGATATACAGTAGAACTGAAGTTAAGAATAGGGGTTATTCATCATTGTACCACAGGAGACCTATCCCCATCTCCTTTCATCAGCCCCACCCAGACAGATTGTATACTACTCAGTGGAGATTCTACCTTCCTCTGCACCCTCTGGCTCTAGGCTCCCTCTTGAAAGCTTGTAGGCTAGTCACTTCTTGCCTTTGTAGCCCCCTCCCATTTTGGATTTTCAGTGACTAAATGTTCGGAAGTTTGTCACTCCTTCTTCCTAGTCTGTCTTCGTTGGAAGCTCATCTGAAACCTATCCACCACGGGTGACCCTCCTGGTATTTAAAATACCAGTGGCATAACTTTCAGAATCACAGCAACTCACAAGCCACCATAGTACAACAAACTGACAGACGAGCATATGATCAAGAGCCAGTGAAACTGAAGGAAGAAATCCAAGATGCATTGAAGGAATTGGCAAAGAACAAGGCACCAGGAATTGATGGAATAAAAATTGAAATCTTTCAAGAAAGTGAGGCGGCACAGGAGGTGCTCACTTATCTCTGCCAAGAAATTTGGAAGACAACTATCTGGTTGAGTGATTGGAAGAGATCCATATTTGGATCTGATGAAATTCAAAGAGCACAGCCTTTCGGTATGGATTACATCTCAATGTAAAGAAAACAAAAATCCTCGCCTCTGGACCAATAAACAGCATTCTTATCAATGGAGAAAAGATGAAGTTGTCAAGGACTTCATTTTTCTTGGATCAACTATCAACACTCATGGAAGCAGCAGTCAAGAGATCAGATGACGTATTGCATTAGGCAAATCTGCTGCACAAGACCTTTTTAAAGTGTT
>NW_006408563.1:7164316-7174274 GCF_000296735.1 Chrysochloris asiatica | reverse complement strand
TTGGAGGAGAATACTGAAAGTGCTATCGGCTGCCAAAAGAACCAATAGATCTGTTTTGGAAGAAGTGCAGCCAGAGTGCTCCTTAGAGGCCCAGATGACCAAACTTCGTCTCTCATACTTTGAACATATTGTCAGGAGGGAACAGTCGCTGGAGAAGCATATCATGTTTTGTAAGATGGAGGGTCAGAGAAAAAGAGGAAGACCCCCAACGAGATGGATTGGTCAGGTGGCAGCATCGATGGACTCAAGTGTGGCAACAGTAATGACGTTGGCACAGGATCGGACAGTGTTTTGTTCTGCTGTGCATAAGGTTGCTTGCTATAAGTCGGGGCTGACTCGATGGCACCTAACAACAACAACAAAATAATAGAAATGAAAAATTAGGCAAAATAAGAGAGAAAAAGACAACAGAGAATATAACAACACTGATTTTCAGTTCTCTAGGGCAGTTTTGAGTCTGGTGTGGCACTGTAGAATAAACACTGAACTTATAATTTCAAGGTTGGTGGTTCAAACTCACCAGCTACCCCTTGTAATCCCTGTACTGGGTTGCTGTGAGTCAAAAGCAACTTGATGGCACTTAACAACAATGGAGTCCTGGTCGCAGGACTGCAAGGTCAGTTTGAATCATAAGATCAGCAGTTCAAACCCACCAGTCTCTCCTTGGAAGCCCTATACAGGGTTGCTATGGGTTGGAGCCAAGTGTATGGCACTTAACAACAAGAAGCAACAATGATGGATCTGTTTTATAAGAAGTTCTTGCATGCATTCAGAATGTCCATGAGATAAACCCAATTGTGCAAAAAAAGTACAGATGTACTTGGTCTTTAGCTCTAACAGGGTAAGGTTTGGAAGTGGTTTGTGGGACTGACAAACATGCAGTATCGAGAGTTAACACCTATTGGAATCCTATCAAGAGTATTTGTGGTGAAGTCTTCCAGCTTTTGCTTAAGGGAAGAAACCCAGTCTGGCCTTGAAAATGTTTTGAATGTAAACTATAATAGATGGGTGACCCGGATCCCTAAGTTTTTTCCCTGTAGCCTTGCTGTCTCACCAGAACAGTTTTAACTTGAAAAATGTTCTAAGATTAATGTAACCAGACCCTTACCTCAACCAAAATAAAGCCTCAGAAAATGAAAAAAAAAAGAATAGGGGTTATGCATTCTTGAATCCTGTAAACAACAGCCACCTGCCATATGATCTCAAATGATTGCCTCAATTTTTATATCTGTAAAATTAGAATAAAGTAGCAGCCATGGTGTTTTTGTGAAAATTAAATGAGATACTACAGATAAAGTACTTAACAGAACTGACTCATTACAAGATTTCAATATATTTTAACTTTTTTTCTTGTGGTACAACTTAATATTTTTATATGTATTGTCATATTACCCTTCAGAAAGGTTGTACCATTTAGTTCCCCCAATTAGATATGAAGTCTTTTTATCCCACACTTTTATTAATACTGCCTATTGTAATTGTTTTTTATCTTTGCCAATATTATAAAATATAAGCTGCTTTAATTAGTGATTTTTGAACAGGTAATGATGTTAAGTGTTGCGTATTTTGAAGCTTTTTTAAAAAAAAACTTTTATTATAAATTCAGTGTAGGTTTACGTAACAGATCATCATTTGTATTGTTTAGAGAATTACTTTTTTATATTCTGTCTGAGGTTCTACTGGGACATTTTATTATTCTAACTCCTGATTTTTAAAGAACTTTTATGCGTTATGGATGTATTAGATTGAGTATTTTTCCTGTAGTAAGCAGTTCAGTGTTGCAATTTTCTACGTGGGAAGCGCCTGTACAGAGGTCCTGTGTAGCCACAGCCTGCCTGTCAGTGACAACTTGTGGCTGTTATGAAGCCAAGCAGGTTTCAGTGGTGCTTCCAGACTAAGATAAGGAAGAAAGACCTGGAGTTCTACTTCTAGAAACAAGCCAGTGAAAATTCTGGGGCTCACCACGGCCCAGTGTGCCACTGATCATGGGGAAGGCATAGGACCAGACAGAGTTTCCTTTGGTTTGCTGTGAGCTGGGGACTGATTTGATAGCAGCAAATAACAAATTTTTTTCCTGTCTTTTGATCTTAATTACAGTATTTACAAATTTTGAGAAAATGTTTCTGTAGACAGGCTGTGATTTTCTTTATGGCTTCTGTCATTGTGTCATGCAAAAGTCAAGATTTTTCTACTAAAAATTATTAAAATTATGATTTTGAATTTCTTATGGCACTTTTACAAGTATTTTTATGTGTTTAAGCCTTTCTCCACCTGAAATTTATATACCCTATGGTCACTGTGAGTCATAGTCAACATAAGAGCAGCAAGGTAATATATAACACATCTTTTAAGCAAATAAGAATTATAGAAATACTTCAAATTAAGAAGGTTATATAAGTTACTGGGAGTGCTGGTGTGGCGCTGCAGGTTAATGCACTGGACTGCAAGGTTGGTTTGAATCACAAGGTCGGCAGGTTCAAGCTCACCAGTTGCTCCTACAAGTTGGAACCTGCTCAACAACACATAAACAACAACTACGTAAGTTATTGAATGACATTTTAAAAATGTGAATACATTGCACAGTTGCTCTTCTAAATTAGACATCTTTGAAGATTTTTCTTTTTCACAGATATTGTCGCCAAGTGCTTTGTGAAACTGTTCGGACTGCCAAACTGACGCCGGTTTCTGCCCGGCTTCAAGACGTTGAAGGAAAGATTGACCAATTTATCATCCCAAGAGAGGTAGAAACATTTGGTATATATAATTTAGTCAGTTGTTCTTCTAAAGTGTTTGAGTGTGTATTTTCAAATTTTATTGTTTAAAGTACCCAGTGTTATATATTACAAAATCAAAGATAAAATGATTTTAACTTATAAAGTAACATGTGCTTATTTTAAAGTAAAAGCTAATATAGGAGAAAATTTCCTCTCTCAAGTGGAAATTTTTGTAGATCTTTTCAAATATTTTTGTGGATCTTTTTCTGAGTATGTATATTGGTATACGTGTGTGTATGTGTGTATACATGCATATACACATGTGAGGGGACTTCAAAAGGTTTGGGTAAAAATTGATTAAAATATCGAATATTCCATGAACTTTTTTGAAGTCCCCTTGTATGTAAGTATTTTTAAAACTAAAAGATTACTCTTTATGTACTGTTTTTTGTTTAACTTTTTTATCATGAATTTGGTGGTTTACAAAGCAAATCAGTTTTCCATTCAACCACTCATAAACATTTTGTTTCACATCACTGATTGCAACCCCCACAATGTAGCATGACTCAGCTCACTTCCTCTATGTTTCCCACTTTCTCTCTTCTTTCTTTACAATCCTTCTTGCCTATGAACTTTGTCCTTAGGTAAATACTGCTCTTTTAATCTCCAATGGTTGATTGTTTTGGCGTGTATGCTTCTCTACTGTTATTGCTATGTTGTTGTTGTTCTTAAGTGCTATCAAGTTGATTCCGACTCACAGTGACTCAGTATAGGGTTTCCTAGAAACTACTGGTGAGTTGGACCACCGACCTTGTGGTTCAAACTGACCACAGTGCCACACCAGTACCCCATTGTTGTTGTTAAGTGCCATTGAGTCCGTTCCGACCCATAGCAACCCTGTATAGGGTTTCTGAGGAGTGACTGATGAGCTTGAACTGCCGACTTTGCAGTTCAAACGGCTTTGCAGTCTGGCGCAGTAACCCATAGCACCACACCAATCTAGTGTTTGGCTGAAAATTGAACCACAGAGTGAGTTCACTTCCATAGTCACCAGTCTCTATCCAATCAGAAAGCTTGATCTTTTGTGTGGTTTTGAGTTTTGTTCCACATTGTCTCCCACCCTCTCTAGGATCTTCTAATGTTATCCTTCTCAGAGTGGTTGGTAGTGGTTGCTGGACACCGTCTGCTGTTGGTCTTGGGGTCGTTGAGGCTAATGTTCATGTGATCCATTTATCCTTTGGACCAATTGTGTTGTTGTGTTTTTTATTTTCTTGACCCTTTGCTCTGGATGGAGAAAAACCAATAGTTGCACCCTAGAAAGATAATACTGTTTCTAATATTATTTTTGCGAATGACTTTGTCATGACTGTTAGTACAACTGTTAGTTGATACAGATATGGCTTGTTATTTTTAATGATTGTATTCTACTGTATGAATGTACTATAATTTATTTAAGCAGTCACACATTAATGAAAATTTAGTTGGACTTTGGTTTTTAACCAGGTATTAGATAAAGTTTTTGAAATAGGAGTGTTTAGGTCAAAGTTCATGTGTACATTAAGTTGCTTTTCAAAAGACAAATTTTACTTTTGTCAACAATGTAAAAGAATGCCTTTTTCCTCTAAATCTTCACCTGCTCTGGATTTATGAATCTTATACATGTTTTGTGAGTGTTTTAGGAAAAATTGTTATGTCGTTGTTTTAATTTGCTTTTCCTTGATCATTGGAGATAGTGAGCAACTTTTTATACACATAAGAGTTTAATATTTCTAAAGGTAGCCACTTTTTTGGTTTTTTTTTTTGCAGGCCCTTGTCCTTTATGCCCTTGGAGTGGTCCTCCAGGATCCCAGCAGTTGGCCATCACCACACAGGTATGAAAAATTTGTTACTGCCTTTGTGATGTTGACTTTTATCTCTTTGTATGTCTTACATTTTTTTCCTAATTTTTGAGATGCATGACATGTGACAATACACAACAAAAGAAAGCCATTATCTTCTCTTACATGTTTCTGGTCACTACTCTTTCTCTTCCATGAATAAGCTGTCTGCTGTTCCATGCCTCTTCTGTTATCACTTATATTCTAAGATTTGTTTCATGACTGGATTTCTATCCTGTAATTTCAATGACAATTTGAAGTTCTTCTGTTGTTAAGTGGTGTTGCATGCAGTTTATTTTTCTTCTTCTTGTTTCTCTCCTTTGCTATTTAGCTGTTCACCAGAATTCAGAAACTAGTCAGGTGTCCACTGCTCTCTTAGTGATGGAAAGTTCAGTAATTAAGTTGGGGAAACATCACATACTATATCCTCCTCTTGTGTGTTCCCAGTGATCATTAGCATACTGAAGGTTCCGATTACTTTGGTGATTCTCAGACTTACGTGACCAATAGTGATACCTATCGACCGAACTCTGTTTTGTGGCTCCCACTTTGATTAATACTAATTTAGACAATGTAGTTCATAGGTTGCACAGATGGTTAAGGATTGGACTGCTAGCTGAAAGGATGGTCATTTGAACCTGCCCAGAAGCACTTGGAAGACGGGCCTTGAAAATCCCTGTAGAGAAGGCCTGCTCTGCACACAGGGGGTTACCATGATTTGAAATAGACTCAAAATCAACGTCACAATGATTTAGACAAAATGAGGAGTCATTGAAGGGTTTTAAGCAGGTGAGAGATACAGCTAAATTTGCCTGTCAGAAAAATACATCAAGCTATTGAGGAATAGCTTGAAAGAGACAAAGATGAAGGCAGATTTTACAAGAAGAGCTGCTGTGTGTGTTTAAATGAATGAGTGAAGGCAGGGATGTAGACTGGGAGACTGAATTTATGATGAATTTATGAAGGTAGGGATGTAGACTGGGAGGATGAATTTAGGATGAACTGGATTTGTGTGGAAAGGAGGGAGGACACCAGGATGATGCCAGTTTTCTAGCTTCAGGGAGTAGGTGAGGAAGACCTGAGAAGGGCCCCAGGAAAGAGGAGTAGATTTGGGAGGGAAGATCAACTTTTGCAAGTGTTGAGTTAGAAACAGTTAGGTAAAAATGTTTTCTCTCTGTTTAGGTTAGAGATATTAGGTAGATTATTAGATATATGAATCGAGTTTGGGGGAAGAATTTTTTTAATCAGAATTTCACAATTAAATCATTGATAGAATTCTGATAGGTGAATTTTTATTTAGTGATTGATGCTTAGTATGGAAGTTACTTTGCATTTGTAAAGAATTTATATTCTTTTTATATCTGATATTATATACTGGAAAGTTCCCAGTAAATAAAGTTTCATATATTTTTATCAGAGTCCTGATATGGTGCTGTGAGATAAAGTATTGGACTGCAAGGTTGCTTTGAACCACAAGGTTGGTGGTTCAAACTCACCAGCCACTCTTTGGAAACCCTATTCAGGGTCACTGTGAGTTGGAAGTTTTGATATATTGTTTCTTTAAAAATATGCTTATTTTAAAAGATATCCTTACTCTGAGTTTCTGGGATGTCTTTCATTGGTCTTGGAAATATATAATCACTTCACGTGTTTTGTACTTAATTTGCTATTTCAAGAGGCGTGGTATGGTGCTGTGGGTTAATGCACTGACTGCAAAGTCAGTTTGAACTGTAAGGTTGACCGTTCAAGCACTGCTCCTTGGAAACCCTATACAGGGTCGCTATAGGTTCAGACTGACGACATGGCACATAACAACAACACAACACTCATTTTACAAATGATAGGTCAAATAAATGATGTTACCCATATTACAGTATATTATACTCTTATAATTATTTCAAAAAGTTTTAAGTTACTTTTAAGTTCACCTGTTTAAGTGGTGAATTACTAGAATTGGCCGACTAACAGTAAAATGGATCTTACACATATTTTCTACCTTGCTTCTCTAATACTCTCTCTATAGAACTTACAGTTTGGAGTTTAAGTCATTGTAGCTAATAGGGTTCTAAAGAAGGATGAGCAAAACTGAGTCAGATTTGATCAGCAATGGCAGTCTTTGTTTCCCCATTTATATCTAAACTTCCAGTGAGCAATGTTTTATGGAATTGGAAAGTCTACTTGATTGCCCAGTTTATACTCTTATCTGTTGGGATGCACTAGATAATTCACACTTCAGAATACAGAACACAAATACCAATAATCTCCAATGATATAGGCCCTTTTACAAAGAACAGGGGTTTCACTTGTATCTTACTTGTCATGTATTCTGATAGTATTTCTGTTTTAAAATATTGTAAACATTGAATAATAATTCCTTTATAAAGGAAAATAAAACTGAACAAAGTAATTTTCTTAGCTGCAGACATAGCAGTTATTTTAGACTGGTATCACAGTTGTTGTGGAATCAGTCCTGACTCATGGCGACCCTGTATAGGGTTTCTGAGGAGCAGTTGTTGAGCTTGAACCACTGATCTTATAGTTCAAACTGATCTTGCAGTCTAGTGCATTAACACACAGCACCACACCAGAAGTATAATATTGGTCATTAATTTAGGCAATTTTAAAAAAAATAAAAGTTGCTTCGAACTATGATTCTATTTATCCATTATTGCAAAATCAAGGACTATTCAAGAAGAATATGGCCATTGCCTTTGTGTCTATTCTAGCCAAGGGTGTTAAGATTCAGATTCCATAAGGATTGTATTTGTATATAAACCTAAATCATTTTTTCCACACATAGGAATTAAGTGGCTTCTCTTGGATTGTTACTGAAATAGGTACCTTGTCATATGTTCTTTGTAAACTTTTTATTCTTAAAATAAATTATAGACTCAGAAGAAGAGGCAAATATAATAAAAGAGCACCATGTATCTTGATGCTGGAAGCTATAATACCGGTATTTTAAATATCAGCAGGATCTACCCATGGTGGACAGGTTTCAGCTGAGTTTCCAGACTAAGACAGACTAGGAAGAAGGAGAGGCAGACTACTTGAGAATGTTTAACGTTGAAAACCTTGTGAATAGGAGTGGAATATTGTCAGATATAGTACCAGAAGATGAGCCCCTCACATTGGAAGGCACTCAAAATACAAGTGGGGAAGAGCTACCTCCTTAAAGTAGGTGGACTGACTATGATGACACAAATGGAGTAAAGTTTTGGGACCTTCATTTGTTCATGGGGCACAACTCAAATGAGGAGAAACAACTGTAAACATTCATTAATAAATTAAATAAGGAATGTGTGAAATATGAATCTAAGAAAATTGGAAGTTGTCAAAAATTAAATGGAACGCATAAAGATTGATAGTGAGCTGAAATGAACTGATGTTGGCCATTTTGAAGATAACAGTCATAAGGTTTACTTATGACAATTTAAGAGGAATTATCATATTAGTCTAAAATAACTACTATGTCTACAGCTAAGAAAACTACTTTGCTCAGTTTTATTTTCCTTTATAAAGGAAAAAAAATCATCACAAAGAACATATCAAGATCTGTTTTGAAATATAATGCTGTCTGTGATAGGATAATATCCATTCACCTACAAGGAAGACCAGTTAATACTACTATTATTCAAACTTATGCAAAAAAAACCCCACTAAAGCCAGTGATGATGAAATTGAAGAATTCTACCAACTTTTTCAGTCTGAAATTGATCTACATGCAATCAAGATGTATTGATAATTACTGGCAACTGGAATGCAAAGGTTGGAAACAAAGAGGAAGGGTCAGTAGTTGGAAAATCTGGTCTTGGTGATAGAAACGGTGCTGGAGATCAAATGATAGAATTTTTCAAAAACAGTGACTTCTTCATTACAAATCCTTTTTTAAATGTTTTATTGTGAATTATGTGATAGTTTACATGGGAGAATATTAGTTTTACATTCATCCTACCGTATATCATTTCATTGCTGTGGTTTCAATCCCCTCCATGTATCATCAACCAACCAAAGGGTATACACTACAAGCCTGTCCCCCTGTCGTCAGCATACGGCCCCTCTCCCTCTCTGTGTCTAAAGTCTCCAGCTGCTTCATCTCTCCACGTCATTGTCTCTGCCTCCATCTCAGGCATCACTGCTTCTCTGGGTAGGGTCCCGCTCTCTGCTCTTCTCCCTTGATGGTCCCAGGGACCTCGGCTCCTAGCCTTAAAGGTTAATCACTCCCCTCCTTGCTACAAAACATCTACCTTTACATTTTCAACCCTCACAAGCAGTCATGATAACAATTATTTGCTATTGTATCACAGGAGACTCATCCGCATTTCATTTCAGCAGCCCCGCCTACACAGATTGTATACTACTCAGTGGAGATTCTACCTTCCTTCACGACCTCTGAATATAGGTTCCCTTTTGAAAGCTTGTAAGCCAGTCACTTCTTGCCTTTGTAGCCCCCCCACTTTGGGTAGCCAATGTCCAAGTTGACCATCCCTGTCTACTCTGTGTATGGAGGGGGTGGGAATGATCCTTGCTGTAAGGAGCAAATACCTTTTTTAAACAACATAAAACACATGAACTTTACCAGATGGAATACACAGAAATCAAATTGACTACATTTGTGGGAGGAGGCAGTAGAAAAGCTCCATATCATCAGCAAAAACAAGGACAGGGACAAACTGTAGAACAGATCATCAACTTTTCTGTGCAAGTTCAGGCTGAAACTGAAGAAAATTAAAACAAATCTACATCAGTGAAAATTTGATCTTGAACATATCCCACCTGAATTTAGAGATCATCTCAAGAACAGATTTGATGCATTAGACAGTCATGACCAAAGACCAGAAAAGTTGTGGGATGACATCAAGAACATATCACAAGAAGAAAGCAAATGGTCATTAAGAAGACAAAAAAGAAGAAAGAGACCAAAGTGGGTACTAGAAGAGACTCTGAACTCACTGTACAGCATAGAGATGCTAAAGCAAATGGAAGAAATGAAGAGGTTAAAAAGCTGAACAGAAAATTTCAAAGGTCAGATCAAGAAGACAAAGTCAGGTATTATAATTAAATATGCAAAGACATGGTGTTAGAAAACCAAAGGGGAAGAACACACTCAGCATTCCTCCAGCTGAAAGAACTGAAGAAAAAGTTCAAGCCTGGACTTGTAATATTGAAGGTTTCTATGGACAAAATATTAAATGATACAGAAAGCATCAAAAGAAGATGGAAGGCACAACTTGGACATTGGCTACCCAAAATGGGGCGGGGAGGTGGGTGGGAACAAAGGCAAGAAGTGACTGGCTTACAAGCTTTCAAGAGGGATCCTAGATCTAGAGGGCTTGGGGGGAAAAAAGGAAAAAAAAAAAAAAAAAA
>NW_006408563.1:7153680-7163126 GCF_000296735.1 Chrysochloris asiatica | reverse complement strand
GAAGACCATAGAAGAATTGATGCATTTAAGTTATTAAGAACATTGAAAATACCATGGATTGCCAAAAGAACAAACCAGTCTGTGTTGGAGGAAGTACAGCCAGAGTGTTCCTTGGAAGCCAGGATGACCAGACTTTGTCTCTCATACTTCAGACATATGGTCTGGAAAGACCAGTCTCTGGAGAAAGATACCGTGTTTGGTAAAGTGGAGGGTTGGAGACAAAGAGGAAGACCCCCAATGAGATGGATTGGCATAGTCAGCATCGATGGGCTCAAATGTAGCAACAATTTTGAGGTTGGCCCAGGACCAGTCAGTGTTTCATTCTGTTGTACCTAATAGGGTCACTATGAGTCAGTGCCAACTCGATGTCACCTAACAGCAACAACAACTTTGGATATATTATCAGGAGAATCTCATGCTTGGTAAAATGGAGGGTCAGCAAGAAAAAGAGGAAGACCGTCAATGAGATGGATTAGCAGTGAGGCAGCAGCAGTGGACACTAGCTTAACAGTGATCTTGAGGATGGCTCTGGGCCTAGCAGTGTTTTCATTCTTTTGTGAATAAGATGGCTACGAATTGGAACCGACTTGATGACACTTAACAATAACAATGTACCCTTCACTCAGCTTTCTCCAACTATGTATATCTTAATGTATGTAGCACAGTATCAAAACCAAAAGATTAACATTCGTTCATTATTAACTGGACTCAGGTGTCACCATTTTTTAAGCCTTGCATTTACTTGTTTAAGTGTGACTGTGCAATTTTACTGATGTGTAGATTGATATAACCACTATCATGCTCCAGTCCAGACTGTTTGAATGCCTCAGTAGGATTCCCTCAAATTAGCTCTGTATTCATTCTCCTCTCCTTACTGCTCCCTCTTTTCCTCTTCCCTGGCAACAGCAAATATGTTCTCTCCATTGTTGTGGTTGACTATTTTCACTAAACTCAATGCCTTTGAGGTGCTTGTTGGTTATTATTGCACATTTACTAATAGTTCATTCTTTTTTATGCCTGAATAACATTCCATTATATGGTTGTACCAGAGTTCTCTCAACCATTCTCCCAATGAAGGGCATTTGGGTTGCTTTTAGTAGTTTGCTGTTGTGAATGGAGCTGTTTGTGCATTTCTGCACAGATTTTTGTGTGAACATCATGGTTAACTTTTTGGCATAAATGTCTTAAGAGTGTGACTGCTGATTTGTATGTCATGTGTATATTTAGTTTTGTAAGAAACTGCTAGACTATTTTCCAGGGTGGCTATACCATTTTATATTCCACCAGCAATGTGTAAGAGATTGATTTCTTTGTAGCCTCAGCAGCATTTACTATTAACACTAATTGTGACTTTAGCTATTATAAGTATATGGGGAGTAGGGTGGCTCTGTTTGATAATCATTTGACTGTGAACTACAAGGTTGGCAGTTTGAGCTCACCAGCCATTTTACATGAGAAAGAAGGCTTTCTGCTCCCATCCGCAAAGATATACAGCCTTGGAAACCCTGTACAGGGTAGCTATAAGTTGGAACCAACTCACCGGCACATAACAACAACGTGCACTTCTTATTATGTGCAGTTGAATGTTGTTGTTTTTAAATACTCTCCAGTCAGTTCTGACTCATAGCAACCCTGTATAGAGTTTTTGAGGATCAGCTTGTGGATTTGAAACATTGACTTTGCAGTTAGCAGTCCAGTACTTAACTGTACAGTGCCACATCAGGACAGCATTAGGTATATGTTGTTGTTGTTAAGTGCCATTGAGTTGGTTCCGATGCATATCAACCCTGCATAGGACTTTCAAGAAGTGTCTAGTGAGCTTGAACCATGAACCTTGCAGTACAAAGTGACTTTGCAGTCCAGCGCATTAACCCACAGTGCCACATAAGTTTTCCTTTTAATAAATAATTGGCAAAACTTACTCTTCCTGTTAAACAATGTCTAGAGATAATTTACTTTAAAAAGAAATAGAAAAGGGAAAAAATGCATAGAAACACATCACTACTGGTACCATATTGACTGTGTTTCAAGGAGCCCTCGTTCAGATTCTGTGACTTCAATAACTAGGAATCCTGTACGGAATGAGGAGAGATTACCAACTGTACAAACCAGGGTAAAATAAACTCTCAACTCTGAAAAGAATGAAGGTAAAGATTGTAAAACACCTCAGAACTGTGTTTTGTATTTTTATTGTTTACTATAATACTCTCAAATGTGAAGTGTTTAAAAATAATTCGAAAGATCACTGTAAATACTCTTTTAATCTGAAAATATGCAGCCAGAGAAATAAATACTTTGAGTCTCAAATTTCAAGAGTTACAAAAGGAAAACCTGGTTAAATTAATATGATTTTAATATGTACTGTATTACAAACATAATGTATGCCCAAAAGAAAGATAATTCATGTTTCTTTTTATTATTTTAGAAAATAAAATAATTTAAATTTTTACTTTTACAAGAGTTTTGCTCTTTAAAAACATTTACTTTTGAGAGGAATTTCTATACTTCATAGTAGGTGGGTTTTATTTTTAATAATATCCATTCTCCTAGTGAAATTCTATAGAATTAAAAAAAATATCCTTCCTGGTCTCCTCATATTTACTTATTAATAAATTTGGATGTATTTGTGATTGATAAATATAATTTCAAGACTGAAGTGTCCAATTTTAATAGATATTTTCATTGAAAAGTCTTATGTACAATGCCTCACATTAACAATCAATGGTTTTATGTAAAAGGTATTTTAAACACTCTCAAAAGACTCATGGGTTAATTTTGTATGATTTATCTTTATATCATAAAGTGATAAAAATCTGTGTTACAATCTGATTCCTTGATGGGTTCAGAGAAATATATTTTGTATCTATTTTATAGTTATAATGTAATTTGGGAACTTAATAATAAGTGACAAGTAAATATAAAGTGACAGCACTTTCTACTTTCATAGCTTTTAAATGTTAATACATGCTTGTAGTCTCATATGTGTAAATATGTAAAACATCACTGGAACTATGTAACTAGCCCCAAATCTTCTTTTTAGGTTTGATCCAGACCGATTTGCTAATGAATCGGTCATGAAAACATTCTCCTTGCTTGGATTCTCAGGCACACAGGAATGCCCAGAATTGAGGTAAGATGTTAGAGAAAGCAGTGTGAAAGGAAAAGATGCCAGACGCTGTACTTATAATTTTAACGATCCCTGTTGAAGAGTATGATAAATATATGTAATTAAAGTGTTCTTTCAATAATGGTAGGATATCTGTAGTAACTAATGACTTTCTTCCCGACTAGGTTTGCATATATGGTGACCACAGTGCTTCTGAGTGTATTGGTAAGGAGACTGCACTTACACTCTGTGGAGGGACAAGTTATTGAAACAAAATATGAACTGGTAACATCATCAAGGGAAGAAGTTTGGATCACTGTCTCACAGAGATACTAGTATTGTGTACATTTAACTTTGTTAAATGGACTGAGGAAACTAACCATTTAGAAGATCTTGCAGTGAATCCTTTTGTAAATCAAGTATCTTTTTGCAACAAACAACTATTAGTATTTAATCATGTAAATTTGTATTTTTGTATAAGAGATTTTCATAAAGCAGGATATACATTTATACTTACTGTATTAGTCAACATATTGATAATTTTAATGGAATACTTTAGGTTTCTGTTTTAAATTTTTGTTTTTTTATGGCATTATGTTTGTATTTTTTCTTAGTTTAATCTTTAAAAATAGTATTCTTGAAAAGAGAAATAATTTTATAGGTTTGAGAACAATTTCTTATGAATATTCATAAAATAGAAACAGTCTTAAGTCCTTTTCATACTTCCAATAAATCACCTTTAAGGGAAAGAAACAAAGACTTCCCATAGTTTTAATTTTATTTTTATTTCTTAGATTAATATTTTTATTTTCTGAGTTTAGTGTTTCAATAAATTTGATTCCGTTTGAGTAATTTGTTGTATATTCTACTTTGTATTTGCTATTTTTCACCTCTCCAGTATTTTTACTTCATGACTTATACTGTTTGTTTTAAATCACATGGAAAATAATAGTCATTTCTGAGTGTGGTTTGAAGTGGCTCCCCAAATGACAAAGTAGGATTAGTGTTGATTCCTCCAGGTTGCTGGGAACTTTAGCAGCACTGTGTTACTTTAGTAATTCTCATTTGTAGGTGGTGGTAGTGTGCCTGGAGCCAATTCTGACTCTTAGCAACCCTATATAAGGTTTCTGAGGCTGTAAATCTTTATGAGCGCAAAAAGCCTCATCTTCCTCCCATGGAGCTGCTGGTTAGTGTGAACTGCTGTCCAACAGTAGCCCAGCACATAACCCACTGCACTACTAGCATTCTTTATTTATGGGAGAAATGGAATTTCTCAATGTGTTATTATTATGTCATGTGTTAAATATAATGAACCTATGATTAAGACATGAGGGAGTCCTAACCAAAAAACCACAAAGAAGGAAAGAAAACAGACAAGTATGAAAATATCTGCAAAGTACATATAAGACAGACTGATAATATCCACATTACATAAAGCATTCCTATAAATTGGTAAGAAAAACATCTATTAGGTGCATGTGTAAAGACTGGAACAAACAACTTTTACAGGCAGAAACAACTAATACACCTTTAGAAAAATGTTTACTCTTACTGGTGAATAAAGAAATACAAGAACTATTTAAAGAACATTTTAAGTATCTTTAGTACTGTTAAGCACTGGTAAATTTTATATTTAATACCTTACTAGGAAGCTTTCTAATTTAGTCTAGTTTTTTGGTCACACTGTGCACAATGTTTTAAAATATATATATTTTAAGACAACAGCTGAAGGAAATATGCCCAGTGCAGATAGAAAGGAGAAGTAAAATGATAATTGTTTGCAGTGAATTTAGTTTTAACACTGCTGGACTTCATTTGTAGTGTCAACTGACTGTTCACCAGTTATTGAGTTATTTTGCGTTGTATTTATGGTTAAATAGGTAACACTTTTATTGTTAAGTGTTGGTTCTAACTCAGTAACCCTCTATAAGGTTTCTGTGGAGCAGCTGGTGACTTTTAACCACTGACCTTGTGGTTCAAACTGACGTTGTGGTTCAGTGCTTATCCTATGGCACCACACCAGGACTCCAGGTGACACTTTAGACCTAGTTATAACTGGTCAACATAGAATTTAATTAAAGGCTGCAGTCATTTTCGAAAAAAATTCCAAATTTTCCTCTTACCTATCATTTTTTTTATGGTTTTGTATATATAGAACATATTCCTTTGTTATTTAAGTACCATGAGTGGAAACTGGCTGTGGCAGGTTAGAGTATATAACTGGTATGTAAAACAAGTGTCAGTAGATCAGATCACATGACAGAGGTAGAATTTGAAAGCAAATGAGGTCTGATGAGCAATGATCAAGGCAAAAACAGCAGCTGAGCTGGAGACCAGCAGTTTGTGTAGTCACCAATAAATGAGGCAGTGTATAATTACTAATAAAGATTGGAGCCAAGGAAAGGAGGGCACACAGGGCTCAGCTCAATAAACATATTTTACCCATAGTTACACTATTAGCTTCAAGCATTAAAAACAAATCATATTCCAGAGGATTTTTTCAAAATAGAAATACTGTTAGTCATGAACAGAATAAATTATTCCTTCACTGTTGCTTTATTTATCTAATGACTGAGATTGTAGCTGTCTCGTTGCCACACCGATGGCTCAGAGCATGACTCAATGACTTTTTAATAGTGAAGTGAATAATGTATTTCATAGCTGTGAAAAAAAATGATTTCTTCTCTGATTTTGAAATACATTCCTTAATCGTAGTTCAGAAATGTATTGTTAAAAACAAAAAATGTAGAACAAAACTCAAGTTCCTTAAAAAAGGCTAGACCTACAGGACTGAAATAGCCTACAGGAGCTCCCAAGACTGTGGCCCTAAAGTAACCTTTGAACATAGAATTGAAGCTATCTCCGGAGATCTCCCTTAAGCCAAATAATAGACTGGGGTACAAAATAAACAGTATGAGTAATGTGCCCCCTCAAAGAACTATAGGAAACCTAATGGCCAATAAATACAATTACTCAGAAACAAAAATGAGAAGCCAGGGAGGTGAAGGAAAGCTAGATCAATGGAAACCGAACAAACAGAATGGAAATAATGAGAATGATGATACTGTGAAAACTGTCGTCAACAGGTAGCCAACAACATGGAACAGTTTATATACAGATTGTTAAAGGGGGCTCTAATTTTCTGTGTAAACTAAAACACAGTGAACATTAATATCAATTGGACTAAATGTTTTCAAATAAATAAAGATCTTAAGCATGAGGAAAAAAACCAACACAACATTTTTTTTTTTTAATGGAATCTAAGGACTCTTCCATATTTGGTGCCAATCAAATTTAAGGTAGAAACTAACAACATGGTTGAACCAGGAGGGCATTATGCTGAATGAAAACAGTCAACCACAAAAGGACATACATTACATGAAACAGTTAAAAAATTTTTTTTTATTCATTAAAAAAATATCTATGATGGTTACAAGGGGTGGGGAGGGAAAATTATTCATAGACTGGAGGATTTTGTTGTTAAGTGCTATCAAGTCGGTTCCGACCCATAGAGACCCCGTATAGGTTTCTGAGGAGCAGTTGATGAGCTTGAACCACCAACCTTGTGGTTTAAACTGACTTCGCAGTCCAGCACATTAACACACAGTGCCACACCAGGACTCCACTAGACACATGTTAACATGGGTGACAAGGCAGGCAATATGTAACAAGAGAGTGTTTAGCAGAGGAAAGATGAAGGTATCGGGAGACATGGGAGGAATGCAATAGATAAAGTAAATAGAGGGAAACACTGTTAATTGTTGATACATCGAGAGGATTGCTACCATGTAATGAAGCAAAGTATATGATTTGTTAAATGTAAAATCTGATGATCTGGTCTGTAAACCTTCACAATGAATTCTATTAACTTGGTAAAAATGAAAAATTCATATGCTGCTTTTTGACACCCAGCTGTGCGATTCTATCACATGTTATATAAATAGATTCTATCAGCATTTGTAGACTTTATGTCAAATTTATTTTTCATTATCTTAAAATTTTCTTTTTAAAAGCCAAATTCTCTATTTTTCATTATGAAAAGAGGAGGAATTTATTATAGAAAATCTAGAAAATACAAAAATGACAAATTCGGTCACCTATAATCTCACTAATTAAAGATAATCACCATTCAGAGTATTAGATCTTTCTTATCTACTATACATAATTTAAAAACATTATGCATAATTTTTATTTAATATATTTGAACCACTAGTCTTTTCTACAGCTGGAACATTCATATTCTTTTTACTCCGAATGTAAGCACAGATTTTTGTCACTCTTACCTTTTCTCCCCCTCTTTTCCTTCCCAGATAATCCTGTTATTCTTTTTAACTTTAAAATTGGCTTTATGTCTCATCCATTCTACCAGAATATATTTGTACATCTAAGTTGCTAAGCCATATAAGAATTTAGATATTACAATGAGCATTTAAAAATGAAATTATTTCACTATCCCTGAAAAATCTCCAATATATTTCTTAGCCTTTTTCTTCCAATTGAAATGTAAAACTTTTAAGAATTTTGTTGAAAATTCATAATGTTGCTTGTAGTCTCTGGGTCAAATAGATTAAGATTCTCCCCTGAAGCCATTTTCTTTCCCAAATCCATAGAAAAGTTCTCTTGATACATAAAATGGATTTTTTTTTCACATATGGTTTATCAGATTAAACATCGCTTACATTCTGTTGAGTGTGTATAAAGATGAGGACATGAGTAGTATCATCAAGAAGTAGTTTGTTGTTGTTGTTAGGTGCCATTGAGTTGGTACCGACTCATAGAGACCTTATGCACAGCAGAACGAAACACTGTTGCCATGCTTGAGTCCATCAATGCTGCCACTTGGCCAATCCATCTCGTTGGGGGTCTTCCTCTTTTTTTCTGACCTTCCACCTTACCAAACATAATATGCTTCTCCAGTGACTGGTCCCTCCTGACAATATATCCGAAGTATGAGAGATGAAGTGTGGCAATGTTGGCCTCCAAGGAGCACTCTGGCTGCACTTCTTCCAACACGAAGCTATTGGTTCTTTTGGCAGCCCATGGCACTTTCAATATTCTCCTCCAACACTACAATTCAAAAGCATCAATTCTTCTGTGGTCTTCCTTATTCACTGTCCAGCTTTTGCATGCATAAGAGGTTATTGAAAACACCATGGCTTGGGTCAGGAACACCTTAGTCCTCAAGCTGACATCTTTGCTCTTCAACACTTTTAAAAAGGTCTTGTGCAGCTTTTCCTAATGCAATACGTCACTTGATTTCTTAACTGCTGCTTCCAGGAGTGTTGATAGTTGATCCAAGAAGAATGAAGTCCTTGACAACTTCAATGTTGTTGTTAAGTGCTGCTAAATCTGTTTTGACTCATACCTACACTAAAAAGGGTTTTTAATGAGAGGCTGGTGGGTTTGAGCCACCAACTTTGCAGTTAGCAGTCCAGTGCTTATCCTACTTTACCACACCAGGACGCCACTAGTTTGATGGCGGTGGTTGTGTACTATGGAGTCAGTTCCAACTCATAGTGACTTTGTGTAGAGTTTCCTGGGCTGTAAATCTTCATGGGAGCAGAATGCCTCATCTTTCTCCCGCAAAGCAACTGGTAGATTTCTTTGGTTCATGGCCCAGCTCACAATCCGCTACGATACCAGTGGTGTTGTTTTGGAGCCAGAAAAAGAAAGCCAGGAGAGCATGCACAACACTTTCAAGGGCAGATTTTTTAAATGTCAACAAATTGATACAAGTAATATCTATTGTTTTAGTACTATGATTGTTTTTTTTCAGTAACTAAAGATCAGTGATTAAGTTAGAAGGAGAGGAGCTGGGGGGAAGATATGACAACAAAGCAATCACTGTTAACTACAGAAGCCAGGAAATCAGCCCAGCTAAAAGACTTAGTACAAAGAGACTTAGTACAATGTGGCTTTGAGCTGTTCTCACTGACCTGCAGGGATAAAAAATGGTGAGCATTAAACCTGTAGTAATAACTGAGCTGAAAGAAGAACAAGGGACTGTGACAATCACTTTCATAAACAAGTGCTTTATAGTTCTATCTCATTTAGTGAGAATAGAATGCCTAGTAACACATTTATTTAGTTTTTCATTCTACAAGAATTGCATTGCTAGAAGAAATACTGTAAATCAAGAGAGGTAAATAATATATACAGTTTATAAAAGATCTCCACTTTATTTTAATTTCAGTGAAGTAAGCTTTCTTCTTATTTAAGAGAGAATCAAACAATAGTTGCAAATGTTTTTTTTTTTTTTAATTTAAGGTTTTTATTGTGGATTGAGTGAAAGTTTACAGGGCACATCATCAGTTTCACATTCAACCATTCATATAACTTG
>NW_006408563.1:7135209-7146985 GCF_000296735.1 Chrysochloris asiatica | reverse complement strand
ACAATTAACTATATGTTGTCTGTACTTACCTTACAGGAAAATCACACAAAGGATAAGAAAATTAAGTTTCATAAAGAAATTTAAAAATTATTTCAAAACTTACTAAAATCAACCTTCTATGCTTACCATATCAGTAATAAAATTAAGTGAAAATTAATGCCCAGGTAACATTTTGGTTTTTTAGGATTTTTAGGAGCACTGGTGTCTCAGTGGGTTGTTAGGCTGCTAATCACTAGGGTGTTCAAAGATTTTTAGTTATAAAACAAGTCAATTATTTTCAAAGGCTCTTCTAGCAAGACAAGAAATGTACTAAAACCATCACTCAAATTCACAATAAAAAGTAAAAAAAGAAATGTACTAATTAATATATTTTCAAAGTATTTCCAACAGGACTGCTAGACAAACTGGGTTCATTTTTAAGTTATTGAGAAGACCACTCTCCAAGTATTCTTTTTAATCAAAATTTTCTTATAGTAACTACATATATTGATCATATTTAGGAGAGAGAGTATCACTAAGGAAAATGAACTCTCTATATAATTGATGCTTTCCACATTAACACCAAAATCCTTGTGTTTTAACCATTTTGATTGCTGTAAACCTTGTGTAGTGTGCTTAAATCAGGGGTGGGGAATTTTTTTCTCCTGCCAAAACTTTTAACATCATTTGCAGGCCACACAAAACTATCAACTCAAAAAATCAGCCTGCTCAAACCCCCTTCCAAGACTAAAACTCAAGGTGAATACACGGGCAGGCATGTGGTCTTGCTGTTGACGACATTGGTCACTGATAAGGGGAAGTGGTGGAAAAACAGCAATGAAGTTGTGAGCTAAGTCCGACCACATTCAGTAGACTCCTGTTAACCAGGATTGAGACCTGGTTTGCCAGCAGTATGATGAGATCTGAGGATTCCCTGGGCCCAGGGGCAGTGACATGGCCCCAGAGGACTAGAGCAGAGTGTGAAGCATCCAGCTGATAAGAAGTGAGGGGAGATACAAAGAACACCCATATTTACAGATAGTACCCATTTGACCTGGCTTCAATGGCTGGATGATCAGAACATGACTAGAGGAAGAAAGAAGAGGAAAAAAAGAATAATCCACAACAATTAGATGAACTTGACTTATGCTTGTGGATGCAGTATGGCAAAGGAGCAAACAAATCTTTACAGTGAGAATCATTCCCACCCCTTGGTATACAGGGTCGACACGGATGGGTAACTTAGACATTGGTTATCCAAAATGAGGAGTCTACAAAGGTAAGAAGTGACTGGCTTACAAGCTTTCAATAGGGAACCTAGTTCCAGAGGTTATGTGGAAAGATAGAATCTCCACTGAGTTGTTTCCAACCTGTCTGGATGGGGCTAATACAAGGTGATGGGGATGAGACACTTATGGTTCAGTAGGGAATGATTGCTATCAGGACTGACTGTGAGTGTTGGAAAGGTAAAGGTAGACATTTTGTAACAAAAAGAGGGGAGTGGTTAATTTTGAAGTTCAGGAGCAGAGGTCCCTGGGACCATCAAGGGAGAAAAGAGATGGAGGCAGAGATGATGACGTGGAGAGATGGAGCGGCAGGGGACTCTGGACTCAGGGAGGTAAAGGATCTGTGTGCTGGCGGCCAGGGGGTAAGCATGCGGGGTGTACCCTTTGGTCGTTTGATGATGCATGCAGGGGATTTCATTACAATGAAACGAAATAAGACAGGATGAATGTAAAGATAATGTTTTCCCAGGTAAACTATCACATAATTCACAATAAAAAAAAGAGAAGAGAACTGTAGCCTACGTTACCTTTCCTTTTCTCCCAAAACACATACAAATATTCTGTGACAATAAAATCTCAGTTGTCCCAGGCAAAAAAATAAAAATTAGATCAGGACCTTAGGGGCCAGTGAGTTTATGTTAATAAGTGTGAAATAACTCAGAAAAATCCGGTGACAATGGTTACACAACTTGAAGAATGTCATCAAAGCTACTGAACTCTATATGTAGAAATTTACACTGGTAAATGTTTTGCTGTGTATGTTCTGAACAACAAAACAAATAAAATTTAAAGAAAAAAATGAAACATTTAGTTCTATGTTCTATAAATTATGCATTCCCCACTGTTACATAATATACTTATTTTTATGTTAAAATTGTCCTAAAATCTAAACTTGTTCTCTTTTCAGAAACTAAAGTATTAAAAAAAAAAAAACAAAAAAAACAGCTTGCTTCATTTGGTCAAACATTTAATTAACTCACCCCTAATGTGATGGCTAAGGAGCTCTGGTAGCATAGTGGTTAAGAATTGGGCTGCTAATCTCATGGTCTGCAGTTTGAAATTACCAGCTGTTCCGCTGAAGAAAGATGAGGCTTTCTGTTCCTGTAAAGGTTTACAGCCTCGGACAACTTATACAGGGTCGCTATGAATTGGAATACTCCACAGCACATAAAAACAACAACAATGTGATGGCTGGTACTGCGGCTGCCCTGGAAGGGCTGGACCAAACGATTTCTCAGGTCTTATATGTAGCCCGTGGAGTCCTGGGGTGGCGCTGTGGGTTAATGCACTGGACTGCAAAGCCATTTGAACTGCAACGTTGGCGGTTCTAACTCAACAGCTGCTCCTCGGAAACCCTATTCAGGGTCACTATGGGCTGGAACTGACTCGATGGCACTTAACAATATGTAGCCCACAGGCCAGACGTTCGAAGATTTTCTTAATGGTATTGATATCATTCATACGAACACCATTAATTCAATAGTAATTAGGCTATAAAACTCTTAAACCTCGAAAGAGCAGACCTTGCATTTGTTTTAAATGGCCCAGGTGGTCTGTATTATTTCTTTTGTCTTAATTTTTATTGTGAATTGAATGATAGTTTACATGGGAGAACATGGTTTTACACTCATTGTTTCATTGCAATGATTACAGTCTCCTCTGTGCATAATCATTCAACAGTATTTGCTTCTATTCCTTTTGGGGTTTTTTTGGGGGGAGGGGAGATGTACAGAAAAACACACAAGAATATATAATCATTTAAACAACCAAAGGGCACGTTCTACAAGCGTACTTTCTGGCCGCCAGCACACAGCTTTTCTCGTTCATGAGTCTAGAGTCCTCAGCTGCTCCATTTTTCCCTGTCCTCATCTCTGTCTCCATCTCTGGTGTTGCTGCTTCTCTGGATAGGGCCCTACATTCTGCTTGTGCTCTTCTCCGTTGATGGTCCTAGGGACCTCTTGTTTCTGGACTGTAAGATTAACTACTCCCTGCTTTATGTTATAAAACTTCTACCTTTATAGTTGTGACAATAACAATTAGTCATGATAACAATTACTGACTATTGAATCCTAAGAATCCTATCGCCATCTCCTTTTGCCAGACCTGTCTAGACAAGATGAAAACTATTCAGTGGTGAGTCTACCTTCCCCCACATGCTTTGAAATTAAACTCCCTCTTAAAATTTGTAAGCCAGTCACATCATTCTTTTTTAGTCTCTTTTTTAGGTAGCCAATGTCTAAGTTGCCTGTCCCTATCAACCCTACATACAGAGGGGGTAGGATGAAGACTCCTTCCCTCTCAGTTGGTGTTCTGAGTGACTACATCCGTAAGTATAGGTCAAGTTCATCAAATTGTAGCAATTTATACTTGTTTCCTTTATCAAACTTTTTATATTCTTCTAGTCTAATTGTGATCACCAAGCCATCGAAACTAGGTCAAATGAGTACTATCTCTAAGTTTGGATGTTCTTGTGTGTCTCCCCTCACTTCATATCATCTGGACTCTAATCTTTAGCCCTCCGTGGCTAACAACATAGAATATTAAGAGCAATAGTATCCAGTCTCATTCATTGTTATCGAGATGTGCTTTCCATTGGAATAATATGCCACAGACTATGAAAAATACTGCATTTTGAGTTGTTTGAGGATATCTTCCACAGCTTTTTTTCTAACTTTTAGTGTTTGAGCTCACTGGTTGATGGCTAAGTCTATGTACACTTCTAAGGAGGTTTTACTGTATTTATCTTTAGTTCCAATATAAAAAAATAGTCAAAAGTTTGATACCATATCACTGATGACTCATGATATTCTCCCATCCCCTTGACCAAAACTACCACGTGAAATAGTTTAAACCTAAAAATAAATTATTCAATAATAAAATGACAACCAATGAAAGAAAGGTTAAAAGATTTGAGCAGACAGCTCATAATGGAAGACATGTGTCGTGGAGTGGACCCTGGCTCATAGAGACCTGCATAGGTTATCCGAGACTGTAAATGTTTACTGGAGCAAAAAGCCTTATCTTTCTCCCATGGGACCGCTGGTAGTTTTGAACAGCTGACCCTAAGATGAGTAGCCCGACTCGACTCGTAACCGCTATGCTACCAGACAGAACTCCTTTGAATTGCTGATGGCACATGTAAAAACAATTTGACTTTGCTAGTCATCAAGGAAATGCAAATGCCAGCCAAAATGGTTAAAGTGAGAAAGACTGCCGATATGTAATGTCCAGGATATGAAGCTATGAGAATTCTTATACATTGTTGTTGTTGTTGTGATGTGCCATCGAGTTGGTTCCGACCCTTAGCGACCCTGTATAGGGTTTCCGAGGAGCAGCTGGTGAGCTTGAACTGCCGACCTTGCAGTTCTAATGGCATTGCCATCTGGTGCATTAACCCACAGCGCCACACCAGGTCTCATACATTGGGGGGAGTGTAAAATGGTACATCCAAATTGCCAAAATATATGTTCCATTCCTACGTATTTATCCAAGAGAAATGAAGATGTGTCTATAGCAAAATTTGTATGTTTTTGTTAAGTGCTGTTGAGTTGGTCCTGACCCACAGTAAGCCTGTATAGGGTTTCTGAGGAGCACCTGGTGAGCTTGAACCACCAACCTTGCAGTTCAAGCTGACTTTGCAGTGCAGCACATTAACCCGCAGTGCCACACCTGGACTTCCTCCGAGACTTGTATAGAAGAACTCAAAACAGCTGTGTTTATCACAGCACAAGTAAAACAGCAATGCTAAACGAAGCTTTAAAACAGGAAAAGAATACTGCCAATCCAACCATGTTTGTACAACTGTTTTCTTCCTATTTCCACATACACATGTATTTTTACTTACTGCAACCATAACAATACAGTCTACTTTTCACTTAATGAATTTTAAGCATTTTTTTCTTTGTTCATTTTCGCAAGGGCTGCAGGGAATAGACTTCTGAATATAAATCAGTTTAATTTATAGAATCTTACGACATTGATTGAATAATTGTAAAATTTTAGTTGAACATTCAGGCTATAAACCAGAAAATGACATCCCTCTTTTTATTTTGTTTTCACTTAATGATATACTATTATCATTATATTATGTTTTAATCAATAGATTAAGACAAATGTTGATACTATATATTCACATACAACATTTTTCTTCCTAATTTATAATCAAAAGATTGGTGAATCCAAAGGAATTGCTGTGATCACTGTACTGTTGTTAAGTGCTGTCGAGTTGGCGCCAACTCACAGTAACCCTGCATAGGGCCTCCAAGAAGAAGCTAGTGGGCCTGAACAACCAATTTCATAGCCAACAGCCAGTGTCCACCCACAGTGCCACACGGGACTATAAGGAACCCTAATGTGGTGCTGCTGGACAAGCATTGGACTTCTAACCACAAAGTCAGCAGCCCAAACCCACCAGCCACCTCCATAAACCCTACACAGGGTCTCCACGAGTCACAACCAACCCAACAACACACAAAATTACATATTCGTATTTTAATAGTTTATTCTAACCCATTTCTTCTTTCATATGCTAGAATATATCCATTATGTTGTTTGATGAGATAGACCTATAGGAAGACGGTGGTGTCCAACAAGCCATTCCTCCATTCAGTTTTTCTTGACATTATCAGTATTTACAGGTGTGGCTATCTTTATATATATGATATTTATGGTTGTGGTGGTGTGCTGTCGAGTCAGTTCTGACTCATAGCAACCCTCTATATAGGGTTTCCGAGGTTGTAAATCTTTATGGGAGCAGAAAACCTCATCTTTCTCTCTTGGAGTGACTGGTAAATTTGAACTGTTGACCTTTTAGTTAGCAGTCCAATGTGTAATCCACTACACCGTGAGCAAATATTCACATATATTCTTTTTGATAATTTTTAAACATATTTATATCTAAACTACCTGTAAATTCTTATTTTTTTAACTCATGATGGTGGTGGTTGTTGTTAAGTGCTGTCGAGTTGTTTCCAACTCATAGTGATCCCATGTAGGGTTTACGAGGAGCAACTGGTGATCTTAAACTTCTGACCTTGTGGTTCAAACCTTGCAGTCCAGCACATTAACCCACAGCACCATACCAGGACTCCAATGTAGAGAATATTATTGTTACCTCACAACTGTAACTATATCATAAAATAAGTAAAGTTTAACCTGCCTCCACAAAAAATGAATTCAAAATTGGGGTTTTCTCAACACTTAAAATTTAAAAAATAAAATTATTGAAGTTACTTAATATGTTATATAACCATGTTTCAGAGATTTCTGTATTACATATGAGCATAGATTTATAATAAAATAAAGGAGATCCCAGGTAATGCAGATAGTTAAGTACTGGACTACTAGCCAATGGGTTAGTGGGTTGAACCAACACAGAGGTGCCTCAGAAGACAGGCTTGGCTTTCTGCTTTCAAAACATCACAGCTTTGGAAGCCCTTTGCAGCACTTCTACTCTGGACATACACATGGGGTCACCATGAGTCACAAATTAACAACAGTGACTCACCACTAAATCATCACTGAACTAGAAAATATTTAAGGAGATATATATATATATATATATATATATATATTTTATGAGGATGAAAAGAGCATCCGAAAGTGTGTACCATGGAACATGATCCTGTGAAACACTCTTGAGGAAAGGTTTCCTGTGGGATAAAGTACTGGACCTGCAAGGTCAGTTTGAACACAAGATCAGTGGTTCAAACTCACCAGCTGCTCCTTGGAAGCCCTATACAGGATTGCTATGAGTTTGAACTGACTCGATATCACTTAAAAACAACTATATTGTCAGATTATCCATACTATACTTTTTCTCAAATATTTATGTTGTTAAGTGCCATTGAGTTGTTTCTGACCCATTGTGACCCACTCCAGTGCTAATTTATAGCACCACATTTATAATACACATTAATGTGCTGAGAAGTGCTGTAAAAACAAATCTATTTTAACTTGGTTTAATTTCCAAATATTCCTAATGTATTTGATGAAGGTACTCCCGCCCCTGGCATTTATTTTTAATAAGACCTATTGTCCTATAAAATCTGTGTTTCACAGAAATCGTGTTCTATAGAACCCATTTTATCTGGTGTGATCTATATCAAATAGAAGTCTCTAGGTTCTCGTGTGGCACTGTAGGATCAGCACTGGACTGCGAACCACAAGGTCGTCAATTCAAACCCACCAGCTGCTCCTTGGAAACCGTATACAGGGTCACTATGAGTTGGAACCTCCTCGACAGTACTTAACAACAACAACAAAAGCACACCTGTAGGCATAAGTATGCATGGTCCAGAGAGTCTCTAGACTAGGAAGAATTCTAGCTCTACAGACTCTCTTTCTCCTACCCTAATTCTTCCATTCTTACTCCCAAGAAAGGGGACTAATTTAACCAGGAAAGTTTACTGAGCACTTAATACATACTACTCACTAGGAATATAACCCAATATAAGACAAATTCTTTATCACTAAGTCTATTCTGACTCATGGTGACTCCATGTAGCAATAAACAACATAGACATCACATTATTACTACAATCTTTCTCTTCTGTGCTTCACTCCAAGAGGAGGAACCCCCACAGCTACAGCCCTAAGAAGCTTTACCACCTTGAACCTTCTAGCATTCTGAGCTTCAAGTACTGGATTTGGAAACACCTCAAGGACCTTTTGGCTATAAGCTGAAAGGGACAAAGAACTTGTAGTTGACTACACAGCAAAGAACAGGACGCTTCAGTTTTAGGCTGTAATGGGGCAAGAAGCACAATGAACTGTTAGGAGTCAGAGCCATTAGTTTCATTTATTTTCAGCGTAATGAACAAGAGAATTAAACTAGGTTATCTCATCAAAGAAAACAACATTGATGCTGATTAGGAATACTGGTAAACTTTCAAAGTGAGAAGAAACAAAGCTAAGAATTGCATGGCTAAGTTTAAGAGCAAGCTTTATCAACAGTCATTCGTATGAAGTTAGTGACACCGCAGCACTCGGTGCAACCAACTTTCATGATTTGTTGCTTATGTTGCAAGTGCCTCAGTTAACAGGTCATTGACTTTTAGAGCATAAAGGGGCTTTGTAGAGATAATGCAGCATAGCCTGCTCACAATTTAAAATTGTAAAGGAAGAAGTCTAGGTGTGCTGGGAGTAAAAGTGTAAAAATTGGATAATTCTCATAAGGCTTTCTGGTAATAATGTGCTTACATCTTTGCTGCTATTATAGTCATAGGACTTTTTAAGGAGGTGTAGATTCAGAAGGAATTGTAGAAAAAAAAAAGTATTCCTGATACAGAACCTCTGAGGGAGATGCAAATGTGTTTTGAATGCTAAATTTACTTAGATTTAAAAATACCTATCTTCAAGCAAAGTTGCCATGACAACCTTTCTTATTGTGAGTATAAATTCTATGTCTGTCTCTTTAAGGTTTTCATGTTTTCCAATACCGGTTCCAGTCACAAGAATTAGGCACTGTGGTACATTTCTGTTTGAATGGTACCCTGTGGAAATGGTATTATTTTGGGAAAAACAAATCAAGCAATAGGGCAGTTCTATAACAAGGTGATCCCACCACGGAGTATGTCATCTTTTCTCCATGCTCAGAGACACACACATCTGACTTCAGATCCAAGATGAAATTTTGGATTGAAGTAGAACCATGAACCTGTTCTGAGTTTCTGTTTTCCTTATTTAGGGAATTGACAGGAAGGCACTAGGAAGTTTGAAAATTTTTCTACCAAATCTCTTGATTGTTGTTGTTGTTGTGAAGTACTGTGGAGTCGGTTCCGACTCATAGTGACCCTGCAAAGGGTTTCTGAGGCTGTAAATCTTTACAGGAGAAGAATGCCTCATCTTTCTCCCACAGAACCGCTGGTAGTTTCGAACTGCCGACCTTCAGGTTAGCAGCCCTATTCATAACCACTATGCTATCAGATTAGCAGCCCTACAACTGATCCAGCCACCCTAGAAACTTCTAAATCTAAACCATAGTTGATTGATACCATAGGTTCTCTCGAATCATTTAAGATTTCTCTACAATGGGCATATCTGTGCACAGTCACCTTAGAGGTTCCTTTTAGCTTGTACTCTGATCCAACCATCAATGCTAGATAGATACTATTAGTGTACCTTCTTGTTACTCCAGTTCATGTAGATACCTTTGCTTCTCAAGCTATATTTTGCATGTCAGGGGATAAGGAAAAGAATATCAGGATTTTGGAGACCTTAAATTTAAGATAAGGAGTCCTGGTGTGGCACTGTGGGCTAATGCATTACACTACAAAGTTCTTTGAACTGCAAGGTTAGTGGTTCAAGCTCTCCAGCTGCTCCTTGGAAACCCTATACAGGGTCACTATGGGTCGAACTCAACTCAATGGCACTTAACAACAACAACAAGTTTAAGATGAAGTAATTTTCATTCACAATTCTGGAAATGTGAGTTTACTAAGCAGCGAAAGGGGATAGTCCCTGGTTCTTATCTTAATCAAAATGGACAAAGGTTTTTCTGTTGGAAGGTAAAATGGGATTTCTTCCTGAAATACCATCACAAAACCCTAGGAAATATTCCAGAGATATGAATCATTCACTTACTCATATGGGTAGATGTTTAGATTATAGTTAACAGAAATTTATGAAAGCTATATTGTTAATTCCTGTGGCAGAGTAAGGACAAAATCCTACTGATTATCTTAAAAGTAGTTTTAAATTCAGTGTTCCTGGCCATTTTAAATATCAAGATTATTCTCTTCTGCTCCTTACTAAAAGGCTACGTAAAATTATTTTGACAGTTCAAGAAAATTGTAAATCAGCTGCTTGCCATTAACCTTTTCTACATCCTATTTCATGAAAATAGTTATAAATGGTTAAAAATATGCTTATTCATAACCTCACCACCTTATAGGGAGTCCTGTTGTGGTGCTGTGGGTTAATGCGCTGGACTGCAAAGTCAGTTTGAACTGCAAGGTCAGTGGTTCAAGCTCACCTGTGGAAGCAGCTGCTCCTCAGAAACCCTATTAAGGGTTGCTATGGATACGAACCTACTTGATGGCACTTAACAACAACAGTCCCCTTGTAAGGTATGTTGGTGGCATAGTGGTTAAGTGATTGGTTGCTGAGATGTCAGCTGTTTGAACCAACCAATCATTCCATGGTGGAAAGATGCAGCAATCTGCTCTCATAATGATTACAGCCTTGGGAATCCCATGGGGGCAGTTCTCCTGTGTCCTGTACAGTTGGAATCCACTCTATGGCAAGGCAGTAGGTTGTGGAACCACCTTGTACTACACAAGTAAAGATTAGTTACCACGAACCATGGTATTTACTTAGCAACTTTGTAGTAATATTGCAACTGATAAGAAACAAGTCTTAAAACACAAGCTTTAGTTAACACTCAGTATATAGATTTTAATAGTATTAATGCATAATCTGAAATTTTTGTACATTTCAAACTTTACAATTAATGTTGCTAAATGTAAGTGAGAGGGTAAGTAAAACAGTATTATTACTAGGGTTCCAGTTCATACATGCACAGATTTATTCCAAACAAAATGTGTTTAAACATGTCTCTGTGACAAGATCTTTCAATAATGAGACTTGTAGCTTCGTTAGGGTGCCTATAGGAAAAAAAAAAAGTCCAATCGTAACAGTGGCTTTTGTGGGAATCTGCTGGACCAGTTAAATTCAAGGCAGAGAGATCAATTTAGAAGGTTATGATGACTATTTTTTGGAATTCCCAAGGGTTAAGCTTGGCAGATTTCTCTGAAGTTCACAGGGTGGTCATGGGGGCTTATTATAAAGTTTGAAGAAAATTGAAAACTGAATTGGTGAAAGAAAGGCCAGAAGAGTTGAGTAATTTTTCTCCCATAATGATAACGTACCTGCTCATTCTTTAAGGGTGGTAAGGACTGTCCTATGAGAAATTCTTTGGGAAACTTTACCCTACTACCCTACCAGCCCCGATCTTGCCCCTTCAGACTTCTTTTGTTGCCCAAACTCAAAGAACAATTCAAAGGAAGATGATTTAAATCTCTCAAGGATGTCCAAACTGCAGTTGTAATATAAATTGAAGAGTGCAGAATCCTTCAGGCAAGGGTTAGAGAGATGGAAACGGTGCCTTCTGAAATGTACAGGCTTCTATGTCAAACTATAGCTTGGCATTTTGATATTTCTGTTTCAAAAAGGTAGTTTTTTGAGTTAACCTTATAGCTTTCAGTAAAAAAAAAAAAAATCCCATTTAATCTATTTTGAGGCTTGAAGTCTTATAAAATCATCAATAATTTGAAATACAAGTTTGAACTAAATTAGTTAATTTTAGATATTTAATTTTTATGAATCAAATCATGATTTGTCTGCTGTAAAGAAACTTGCCTGTTAAATGTTTTTTTACCCTGAAATTATTATTATGTTTTTTAAATGCAAAGACAATTTTAGTAGGAACTAAAACTTAAAACATTTTCTGATGAAGATCAAAGAGCACAACCTTCGGTATGGATTACATCTCACTGTAAAGAAAACAAAAA
>NW_006408563.1:7127772-7134228 GCF_000296735.1 Chrysochloris asiatica | reverse complement strand
TTGCCATGGTTCCAATCCCCTCCATGCATCATCAACCAACCAAAGGGTATATCCTAGAAATCCACCCCCTACCCTTCCCCACCCCACCCCCACCGAGTTTTTGGCCCACAATCCCTTTCCCTCTCTGGATCCAAAGTCCCCCGTCGCTTCATCACTCCACGTCATCATCTCTGTCTCTATCTCAGGCAACTCTGTCTTTCTGAGTAGGGTCCCGCTCTTGGCTCTTCTCTGTTGATGGTCCCAGAGATCTCCGCTCCTATCCTGGAGAATTAATCACTCCCTTCCTTGTTACAAAACGTCTACCTTTGCATTTCCAACCCTCACACTCCATCCTGATAAGCATTATTCACTACAGTATCACGAGTTACCCATCTGTATTTCTTTTCATCAGCTCCGCCCAGAAAGATTGAATTGTACCCAGTGGAGATTCTGCCTTCCTCCCTGCACCCTAGCACTAGGTTCCCTTTTGAAAGCTTGTAAGCTAGTCACTTCTTGCCTTTGTAGTCCCCCCCTCCCCATTTGAGTATCCAATGTCCCAGTTGCCCATCTGAGACAGATATTTAAAAATACATTTATTTCATGTATATACTTTCCAATAATTTTCAACTTATTTCTTAACATTTGTATTCACACAGCTATAAAGCATGAAATGCTCTATTGCACACTAAGACATTTAAAAAACTGGTATTTTTAAACCATTATATATCACTAAAATTGAGATCCAAGTTCCAATGATAAGGCTTGCTTAAAAATTTAAATCTCAGATACTAGCCTTTAAAAAAAAAAATCTCAGAACTTTGTTTTGTTTATAAATCTCAGAACTCAAAATACAGAAACTTTGTCTTAAAATTTTTGTATATTCAGATATATGCATTTGATATTCAAGTTTCTTTATTGGTAATCTTAAATCTAAGAATCAGAAATCCGTATAGTCAAAATCATCAGTTGCTGTTTTGTCCATTCTGACTTATAGCAATCCTGTCTGTCACAGTAGAATTGAGCTCCTTAGGGTTTCAATGACTGTAGTCTTATAAAACTAGATCACCAGGCATTTCTTCTGTGGTGCTCCTGGGTGAATTTGAACTGCCAGATTTTCAGTTAGCAGACAATATCAGAAAGTTGTTTACCTGTGCTTTATTGACTACGCAAAGGCTTTCGATTGTGTGGATCATGACAAGCTGTGGACAACATTGAGAAGTATGCGTATTCTGGAACACTTAATTGTGCTCATGAGAAATCTGTACCTGGACCAAGAGGCAGTTGTTTGTACAGAACATGGGAACACTGAATGTTTTAAAATTAAGACAGGTGTGTGACAAGCTTGTATTCTTTCACCATTCTTATTTAAGCTGTATGCTGACCAAATCATCCAAGAAGCTGGGTTCTATGAAGAAAAACATGGCATCAGGATTGGAGGAAAACTCATTAACAACCTGCGATATGCAGATGATACAACCTTGCTTGCTGAAAGTGAAGAGGACTTGAAACATTTATTGATGAAGATCAAAGAACACAGCATTCGGTATGGGTTACATCTCAATGTCAGGAAAACAAAAATCCTCACCACTGGACCAATAAACAACATTTTTATCAATGTAGAAAAGATTGAAGTTGTCAAGGACTTGATTCTTTTGGATCAACTATCAACTTTCACAGAAGTAGCAGTCAAGAGATCAAATGACGTATTGCATTAGGCAAATCTGCTGCACAAGACCTTTTTAAAGTGTTGAAGAGCAAAGATGTCAGCTTGAGGACTAAGATGTGCCTGACCCAAGCCATGGTGTTTTCAATAACCTTATATGCATGCGAAAGCCGGACAGTGAATAAGGAAGACCATAGAAGAATTGATGTCTTTGAGTTATGGTATTGTAGGAGAATATTGAAAGTGCCATGGGCTGCCAAAAGAACCAATAGATCTGTGTTGGAAGAAGTGCAGCCAGAGTGCTCCTTGGAGGCCAAGATGGCCAAACTTCGTCTCTCATTCTTGGGACATATTGTCAGGAGGGATCAGTTGCTGGAGAAGGATATCATGTTTGGTAAGGTGGAGGGTCAGAAAAAAAGAGGAAGACCCCCAACGAGATGGATTGGCCAAGTGACAGCATGGATGGACTCAAGCATGGCAACAATAGTGAGGTTGGCCCAGGATCGGGCAGTGTTTCGTTCTGCTGTGCATAAGGTTGCTTTGAGTTGGTACCGACTCGATGGCACCTAACAACAACAACAGCCATGGCTGAACTGTTTTACCACTTAAAGACCTAAAAATACGAATGAACCCTATGAAATTATTACTGATAATGGTTTTTCTTATTTGGGGTGAGAATGGGAACTCAGTTAACCATGCAATTGTTTGAATGAAAATGCTACATTGCTCTCCAGTACTGTGCAATGCCTAATGTTGCTAAGTACCATCAAGCCAGTCCCAAGTCGTGGTGATCCTGTGTAGGATTTTCAAGGAGTAACTGGTGAGTTTGAACTGCGAACTTTGTGGTCCAGTGCTTTATCCCACAGAGCCACACTCAGACTCCAATACCTAACAGAGAATTTAATTGCATAAAAAGGATTTCTGTTAATGTCACTGATATGTATGTGTCTTACATTAAAATATCATGAAAAACTCAAAATAAAATTTATTTCTAAAACTTCCTTTGGTCCTTTCTCCCAGGTTTAATATAAAGTTTTCCTTTTACTAGCCCTGTATCCTGAGGCAGTCATTTAACATTGCTGAGTTTCATTTTTTTCAATGGTGTACAATGTTGGGATTATTGTTAAGTGCCATCAAGTTGGTTCTCACTCATAGCGACCCTGTATAGAGTTTCTGAGGAGCAGTTCATGGATCTGAACCTTTGATCTTGAGGTGAACAGTGTACTGCTTATCCTATAGTGCCACACCTTTGTTGTTGTTAGGTGCTGTTGAGTCAGTTCCATCACATAATGATCCTATACACAACAGAGTGAAACGCTGCTCAGTCCTGCATCATCTTCAGTTGTTGTAAAGCTTGAGCCCATTGCTGCTGGACCTATGTCAATCTATCTCATTGGGGATCTTCCTCTTCTTCACTGACCCTCCATTTTACCAAGCATGATGTCCTTCTCCAGGGACTGGTCCCTCCTAATAACTTGTCTGAAGATGAGAGATGAAGTCTGACCATTCTGTCTTCTAAGGAGCATGCTGGCTGTTTTTATTGTGAGGTTACATAGAAGAACATCAGCTTTACACTAATCCTATCGTATTTCGTTTCATTGCAATGATTAAAATCCCCTCCATGCATCATCGAAGCCAGGTCAAGTGGGTACTAGCTGCAAGTGTTCTTGTGCATCTCCCCTGACTTAATATCAGCTGGACGCTTCACTCTCTACTCTAATCCTCTGTGGCCATGTCACTGCCTCTGGTTCCAGGAGTCCCCAGGTCTTGCCATAATACTGGCCATCCATGTCTCTACCTGGGTTCATGGGAGTCTATTGAATGTGGTCAGGCTTAGCTTGCAACTTCATTGCTGTTTTTTCCCCCTCATTCATTATTGGTGACCAACGTGGTCTCCAGCCAGACCACATGCCTGCTCATGTATTCCCCTTGAGTCTGTCTTCGAAGGGGATTTGTTCTGAGGGGTCCCCACCACCTGGCTGTACTTCCAACACAGATCTATTTGTTCTTCTCATAGTCCATGGTACCTTCAATATTCTTTTCCAATACCACAACTCAAATGCATCAATTCTTATCTTTTATGGTCTTCCTTATTCATTATCCAACTTTCACATGTATATGAAGCTATTAAAAATATCATCCCTTGGGTCAGCCACACCTTAGTCCTCAAACTGGTATGTTTGCTATTTAATACTTTAAAGAGGTATTATGCAGATTTGCCTAACAGTCCTTTGAATTCTGTCTTTACTGCTGCTTGCATGATTGTTTATTATGGATCCAAGCAAAATAAAGTGTGACAACTTCAATCTTTTCTGTGTTTATCTTGATGTTATTTATTGGTCCAGTTATGAGGATTTTTGTTTTCTTTACATTGAGGTGCAATCCATATTGAAGGCTGTAATCTTTGATCTTCATCAATAAGCATTTTAAGTTGTCTTTGCTATTCAGCTAACAAGGTTGTATCGTCTTCATAATGCAGGTTGTTAAACATTCCTCCAATCCTGACTCCACATTCTTCTTCATATAACCTAGCGTCTTTGATTATTTGTTCAGCAAGCAGATTGAGTTAAGTATGGTAAAAGAATCTAACCCTGGTGCACACCTTTCCTGATTTAAAACCATTTAGCATCCCCTTGTCCTGTTCGAATGACATCCTCGTGGTCTATATACAGGTCCATCATGAAAACAAATAAATGTTCTGGAATACCCATTCTTCTCAATGTTATCCATAGTTTGTCATGATCCATAGTGTCAAAAGCCTTTGCATAGTCAATAAAGCACAAGTAAACACCTTTCTTGTATTTTCTGCTTTCTGCCAAGATCCATCTGATGTCAGCAATGATATTCCTAGTTCATTATCCTCTTCTGTATTTGGTTGAATTTCTGGCAGTTCTCTGTTGGTGTACTGTTGCAGCCATTTTTTAATTATCTTCATCAAAAATTTACTTGCATGTGATATAAATGATGTTCGATGATTTCTGCATTCTGTTGGGTCACCTCTCTTTGGAATGGGCACAAATATGGGTCTCTTTCAGTCAATTGGCCAGGTATCTGTCTTCCAAATTTCTTGGCATCGATGAGTGAGCACCTCCAGCATTCCATCAGTTTGTTGAAAGTTTTCCATTTGTATTCCATTAATTCCTGGCCCCTTGATTTTTGCCAATGCCTTCAGTGCGGCTGGACTTCTTTCTTTAGTACCATTGGTTCTTGATCATATACATATCAATAGTTGAACATCAACCATTTCTTTTTGGTACAGTGACTCTATATATCTTCCATCTTCTTTTGATGCTTTTGGCATCATTCTGTATTTTGGTCATAGAATACTTCAATATTGCAAGTCAAGTCTTGTTGTTGTTAGGTGCCATCGAGTCAATACTGACTTATAGTGACCCTATGTACAACAGAATGAAACACTGCCCAGACCTGGGCCAACCTCACAATTGTTGGCCACACTTGACGCCATTGATGCTGCCACTTTGCCAATCCATCTTGCTCCATCTCTCTGGGGTCTTCATCTTTTTCTCTGACGCTCTACCTTGTTAAATGCTCTTGAGTTGGTTCCAACCCATAGCGACCCTGTATAGGGTTTCCAAGGAGCAACTGGTGAGCTTGAACTGGTGATGTTGTGGTTCAAACTGACTTTCCAGTCCAGCGTAATGTATGCTTGCAGCTGTTTCTGTATTACCTTCAGTAAAACTTTACTTGCATGGGACATCAAAGATATTGTCTGGTGATTTTCTCATTCCGTTGGGTTGCCTCTTTGGAATGGGCACAAATACAGATCTCTTCCAATCAGTTGGCCAGATAGTTGTCTTCTAAATTTCATGGCATTCAAGAGTGAGCAGCTCCATTGCCGCCTCACTTTCTTGAAACATTGTACTATGTATTCTATCAGTTCCTGGAACCTTGTTCTTTGTCAATTTCATCAATGTACCTTGGACTTCTTCCTTTATTATCATTGGCTTTTGATCATATGCTACCTCTTGAAACGATTGAACATCAATCATTTTCTTTTGTTACAGTGACTCTGTATATTCCTTCTATCTTCTTTAGATGTTTTCTGCATCATTCAATAATTTGCCCAGAGAATCCTTCAAAAATGAAAGTCGAGGCTTGAATTTTTTCTTCAGTTTCCCAAACTTGAGAAATGCTGAGCGTGTTCTTCCTTTTTGGTTTTCTGACTCCAGATCTTTTCACATTTTGTTGTAATATTTTACTTTGTCTTCTCAAGCTGACCTTTGAAATTTTCTGTTCAGCTCTTGTACCTCCTCATTTCTTCCATTTGCTTTAGCATCTCTACAATGGAGAGCACGTTTCAGTGTCTTTTCTGACATCCATTTTGCTCTTTTTCTTTCTTGTCTTCTTCATGACTTTTTGCTTTCTTCCTGTATGATGTTCTTAATGTCATCCTACAAGTCTTTTGGTCTTCGGTCTTCAGTGTTTAATGTATCAAATCTGTTCTTCAGATGATCTTTAAATTCAGGTGGGATATATTCAAGGTCATGTTTTGGCTCTCCTGGACTTGTTTTCATTTTCTTCAGCTTCAGTTTGAATTTGCATATGAGCAATTGTTGGTCTGTTTCACAATCTGCCCCTGGCCTTGTTTTGACTGAAGATATGGAGCTTTCCCATTATCTCTTTTCACAGATGTAGTCAATTTGATTTCTGTTTATTCCAACTGGTGAGGTCCATGTGTATAATCGTCTCTTATTCTAAAGAAGGTATTTGAAATGAACAAATCATTGATTTTGCAGAATTCTATCATGCGATCTCCAGCATCATTTCTATCACCAAGGCCATATTTCCAACTA
>NW_006408563.1:7125979-7127672 GCF_000296735.1 Chrysochloris asiatica | reverse complement strand
AGAATTTGGTAGAATCCTTCTGTTTCATCCTCACTGGCTTTAGTGGTTGGCATGTAAATTTGAATAATAGTGGTGTTAAGTGGACTTCCCTGTAGGAGCATGGATATTATCCTATCACAGACAGTGTTGTACCTCATGACTGACCTGGATATGTTCTTTTTGACAATGAATGCAACACCATTCCTCTTCAATTTGTCATTCCCGGCATAGTAATCCATGTGGTTGTCAGATTAAAAATGGATAATACCAGTCCATTTCAGCTCACTAATGCCTAAGATATTAATGTTTATGCGTTCTATTTTTGACAATTTCCAATTTTTCTAGAGTCACACTTCGTACATTCCACGTTCCCATTATGGGACAGGCCTACTCTGTCCTATATTGTTGCTATAGGATCACCATGAATTGGATTGTTTTGGTGGCACACAGTAACAAGAGAAGTTAGAAACTTACCAAATAGATTTGGAAAATCATGGAATTAACATGATTTTCCTAGAATTCTGGTGTGGCATTGTGGGTTAACGTGCCAGACTGCAAAGCCGTTTGAGCTGCAAGGTCGGCAGTTCAAGCTCACCAGCTGCTGCTCAGAAACTCTATACAGAGTCGCTATGGGTCGCAAACTGACTCAATGGCACTTAACAATTACAGCAATCTTTATGGGGAGTTCTGGTGTGGTGCTGTAGGATAAGCACTAGACTGCTAATCTCAAGGTTGGTAGTTCAAACCCACCAGATGCTCCTTGGAAACCCTAAACAGGGTCACTACGAATTGGAAACCAACTTGATGGCACTTTAAACAACAATCTTTATGAGGAAATACTGGTGTGTGCTGTAGGATAAGCACTGGGCTATTAACTACAAGGTCAGTTGTTGAAACTCACCAGCGGCTTCTATGAAACCCTGTATACTGTTGCTGAGTCAGAATCGACTGGATGACACTAACAACAACAAATTTTATGGAAGGAGCAGTGGTTAAGCACTTGACTGCTTCTGTAAAGGTTACAGACTTGGAAACCCTATGAAGAGACTCTGCTCTTTCCTATAGGGTTGCTATGAATGGAATCTATGTGATGGCAATGGGTTTGGTTTGATTTTTATGGAAGCAAAAACCTGACCTTTCTGTTATCAGCCAAGTGCTTAACCACTGTGCTCCCAGGGCTCCTTGTAATTCTGTTTTTGGTATGTTAAAGAGGATAATAAAACCTACTTTTCAGTATGTGAGAATTAACTTAAGTAAAATGCTAAATGAATACTAGCACATACTAGGAATTGAGTAACTTAGTTCTCCCCCCCCCTTTTTTTTTCTTTTTGCACTCTCTCCATAATTGTCAAAATCTTCATTATTTGTTAAGTGCCATCGAGTTGATTCTGACCCAAAGCTTGAACCACCAACCTTGAAGTTCAAAGGACTTTGCAGTCTGATGCAGTAGCCCATAGTGCCACACCAGGACTCATTATTTGTGAGGACCAAAATGATATACAATTTTAGGATTTTATTTATTAACTAGTAATACAGAACATTTATGCTAGTGTTACTGGTGACAGTGACCAAAATATAATAGAGAATGAAGGTACAGTGGAGATTTTTCAAGTGTGAGAAATATTATGTAATTTATAAGTAAATGTTGTTGTTGTTGTCAGGTGCCATCGAGTTGGAACTGACTCACAGCGACCCCATGCACAGCAGAACGAAA
>NW_006408563.1:7116720-7124414 GCF_000296735.1 Chrysochloris asiatica | reverse complement strand
TCTTCAGTTCCCCCAGCTTGAGAAATGCTGACCGTGTTCTTCCCTTTTGGTTTTCTAGTTCCAAATCTTTGCATATTTTATTATAGTACCTGGTTTTATCTTCTCGAGCTGATCTTTGAAATTTTCTGTTCAGCTCTTGGACCTCTTCAATTCTTCTATTTCCTTTTTCTTCTCTAGTCTGGAGAGCAAAAGCAGCTCTGGTAGTGTAATTGTTACGAATCAGGCTGCGAACCACAAGGTCAGCAGTTCGAAAGTACCAGCTGTTTAGCGGGAGAAAGATGAGGCTTTCTACTCCCATAAAGATTTACAGCCTCGGAAACCCTGTACAGGGTCACTATGAGTCGGAACCATCTCCACGGCACATAACCATCACCAGCACCACCAAATACTTAGTCGTTCAACCCAAAACCTGCCCACCAGCATTGACTCATCCCTTTCATTAACTTCTGTATTTAGTCATTCACTAACTTCTAATGATTTTAGCTCTTAGACATTTGTTAGTCATTTCTTTAATTTCTTCTCCCTGAAAATCACCATCATCTATTACCTGGATTGCCTCCAGAGTGCACCTTTAGCATTGCTTTCCTGGTCCTTTCTTCTTAATGCATCCATGTTAAATTTACTTGAAGAATGAATAAGTGAGCATTCTGACTTTTCTAAGATCAGAAGGAATCACTCTGTATGTAATGTTGTTGTTATTAGGTGCCATCAAGTCAGTACCGACTCATAGCGACCTTATGCACAGCAGAACGATACCCTGCCCGATCCTGGACCAACCACACTACTGTTGCCATGCTTGAGTCCATCAGTGCTGCCACTTGGCCAATCCATCTCGCTGGGGGTCTTCCTCTTTTCATCTTTTTCAACAGAACCTTACCAAACATGAGATCCTTCTCCAGCGACTGGTCCCTCCTGACAATATGTCCCAAGTCTGAGAGAAGAAGTTTGGCCATCTTGGCCTCCAAGGAGCACTCTGGCTGCACTTCTTGCAAAATGGATCTATTGGTTCTTTTTGGCAGTCCATGGCACTTTCAAAATATTTTCTTCCAACCCCTTAACTCAAATGTGTCAATTCTTTTATTGTCTTCCTTATTCACTGTTCAGTTTTCGCATGCATATGAGGTTATTGAAAATACCATGGCTTGGGTCAGGCGCACCTTAATCCTCAAGCTGACATCTTTGCTCTTCAACACTTTAAAAAGGTCTTGTGCAGCAGATTTGCCTAATGCAATGCATCCTTTGATTTCTTGACTGCAGCTTCCATGAGTGTTGATAGTTGATCTAAGAAGAATGAAGTCCTTGACAACTTCAGTCTTTTCTGTTGATAAGAATGTTGTTTATTGGACCTGTGGTGAGGATTCTTGCTTTCTTTACATTGAGATGCAATCCATACCGAAGGCTGTGCTCTTTGATCCATACTGAAGCCTGTATGTAATAGTTACACTTCAATTTGAATTTTGTTTGTCCTGTTTTGAACCTAAAAGGAACAGCCACTTGCTCTTAAATAGAAGATTGTTGTTATTGTTAAGTGCCATAGAGTCAATTCTGACTCATAACCACCCTGTATAGGGTTTCCAAGGATCAGCTGGTAGGTTTGAACTGTTGACATGTTCTTCCCAGTCCAGTGCTTATCCTACAGTGCCACATCAGGAGTCCTAAACAGAAGATAGCTTTGTGATTAGTGAAAAATAACCAGCTGATAGAAGAATCCTTGGGTGGAACAAATAGTCAAAATGTCAGCTGTTGACGATTATGCTGAAGGTTCAAACTTCGTTCTTGGTAGAGACTCACAGCTGCTTGCAATTAGAATCATAGCCCTTTGGAAGAAGGGCCATTTTATTGGCATCTCCTGGGTTCACTGGCATTACTTGGGGAGAACTGGGATCCATAGAGTTTTCTATAGCTAATTTTCTGAATTGCTAGTCTTTGACTCTGAGGCACTTCTGGGTGGATTTGAACCCCCAACCTTTCAGTTAGCTGCTGATCATGTTAACCATTTGCACCATTAGGGACTCTTAGTGGATTTGTTAGAAATACAAAATATTGGGCTACACAAACTGGTAAAAAATTCTGGGTAGAGTCCTGTAATCAGTGTTTTAACAAGCCCCCCCCGCCCCAGGTGATTCTGATGCCCGCCTAAGGTTGAGAACTGCTGCCCTGAGTTTAACCTTTTTTTTTTTTTCCAGCTAAAAAAATTAACTTCTGAAGGGGTTATTTGTCACAAACTAAGAGTGTTTAGAATCTTACAGTGGGTTGCCTTGTCCTCCTGCTGACTCTTGTTGTTAAGTGCTGTAAAGACTCACAGTGACACTGAGTAGTGTTTCTGAAAAAATGGTTAGTGGGTTTGAACTGCCCGATCTTGTGGTTAGCAGTCCTTTGCTTGTCTTAAAGATTCTGTTGTTGTTTTGTTGTTAGGTGCCATCACGTTGGTACTAATATCAACCCTATCTATGTCCAACAGAACGAGACATTGCATATCTGGTGCCATCCTGATGATTGTTGCTATGTTTGAGTCCATTGTTGTAAGCAGTGTGTCAATCCATCTCACTGAGGGTCTTCTGCTTTTTCCACAGTCCTCTTTTCCAAGCATGATGTCCTTCTCTAGGGGCAGGTTAACATAGGACATCTGATAACATGTCCAAAGTACATGAGATAAATGCTTTCCTTGCTTCTAAAGGGCATTATATCTATACTTCTTCCAAGACAGATTTGTTTGCTTTTCTGCCAGTCCATAAGTAATATATTCAGTATTCTTCACCAACACCTTAATTTAAATGTACCAATTCTTCTCCTATTGTCTGTATTCATTGTCCAGCTTCCCCATGTATATGAGATGAGACTGGAAACACCCAGTGAGTCCTAAGATGAAGACTCATTCCCTCAGGGAAATCTGATGGTGCTGCGGTTCTTAACTGTTAATGCAAAAGTTGGCAGTTCAAACCCACCAGCCCGTACACAGGCAAAAGATGTGACAGTTTACATCCATAAAGATTTGCAGCCTTTGAGACCCTATAGGATAGTTAGCTGCATGATAATGCGTTGGACTGCAAGGTCAGTTTGAGCCACAAGGTCAGCGGTTCAAACCCACTAGTGGCTCCTCTGAAACTCTATACAGGGACTATATGAGTTGGAACCAACTAGATGGCACCTAACAACAACAACTCTGTCTTCTAGGTCTGAGTCAACACTGTGGCAATGTTTTTTTGTTTTTTGTTTTTTTAATTTGAAAGGATGGTGGTAGGTGGGAAGGAGTGTAGTGGTGAAGAGTGGGCCTACCACACCTGGTTGGCTTCTTAAAATTCAGCACTACCCATTGAACTTTAGTCTGAAAGAAAAGTGTGCCTGATATAATGTTTGTTTTATTAATTCGGTTATTTACATGTGGTTTTTTCCCCCTGAAACATGTTCCAATACCAGTGGTTTCAATGGTATTGAAACATGTTTATATGCCCATTTCATCCCTACCCTCCTACTACAAGCTTCTCCCATTAAGGTTTGTTGTTGTTGTTGTTAAGTGCTGCCCAGCGGTTCAACTCATCATGATCCTGTATAGGGTTTCCAAAGAGGGGCTGGTGAGTTTGAAGAAGTCCTAATACAGAAGCTGTTTATAAAGTGCTTAAGAATACTACTAGTTAGTGAACAGACTCACATTTTCAATATACTTTATGTTACACAGTGAAAATGCATACAATGTGTTAATGTATATATTATAAAGCCAATAGAACACGGACCGTTCCAGAACTTCTGTAATGATATGGTATTAAAATAATTTTTTAAAAGAAAGTAATTGTTCCTCATCATCTGAGAAGAGAAAAATCAGTACAGGAACCAAGAGATCAACACAACGAGGGCAAGAGTTGAAGTAATAGATTGTGTTCTAAATTCCATATGCTTAAGATGATGGTACCAAATATGACTTTCCACCGGACAAATAAAAGCTCTGGACTTAATTTCTCAACAGTTGTTCGTTTACATAATGACATTTAGTAAAAATATACATATAAGCCGAATATCTGGAGAATAAGAACAGAATGCGTTTACTGTAAAATCAAAATTGTCTTAACTTCCGTTTTCGGAGCATTTCACCTTTTACAAGGTGTTTCACATAAACTTTTATTTTATCTAGCGCAGCGAGGAAGGAAATTAATACCAGCAAAACCGTTTTCAGAATTTCAAATACTAAATGGAGGAAGAAAAATAACAATGAAGCTGCAAGCGGCAGAGAAGAAATGACAGAACTGGTTGTCCGTGAGGAAGAGAATCCGAAGGGGGCAAGCACACAAAGCTGCGATCCTGAGCAGAACAGCGTTGGTGGGCAAAGACGTGCAATCAAACGAGAGTGCAGGAGACTCAGGATTAAGAGACTGGAATTCACTTATCTGTACCCAAAAGGAAGCGCTCAAAGATGAAGAGAACAATGACAACAGAGGTGGCACTTAAGGCTGCATGGAAGTTTTCTGAGCTTTATCCCAGCCCTTGATAAGATGTGATCTTTCACGTTGGACGAACTCTTCGGCCTCCAATCATGAGCCCTAGCGAGGCTCCTCTGGCCGACGACCTCCACAGGGTTTCGGCCCCAGGTTGAGAGTAACACAGAAAGTCACGGAAGACGCCGGCGGGAAGACAGCGAAGCCAGAGAGCAGCTCTTCACCGGCTAACAAAGGCTGCCTAGGGGAGTCCGGGGGCCCAGTAACCTGCCGGGGGGGGGCCGAAGGGTTAACCGCGCCGGGTTCCCGCTCGCATCCAGGCCTCCTTCCTACCCAGTGCCGTCGCTAGGAGACGCCGGAAGTGGGGGAGGGGCGGGCGGAGCGGCTGAGGGTGGGAATCTTTTTCGGGAGCACGGGGGCGGAGCGCGCGTGCGCGTGCCCGGCCGGCCGTCGCCGCGGTGACCGTTCTCGCTGTCCGTCGGCTCGCGCCCCGCCCCCGTTTTCGCCGCCCCCTCCCCTGTCGCACGCGGGGGGTGTTTCTCGCTCCTCCCGGTCGCCGCCACTGTTGCTCCTCCTCTCCCAGTCTTGGGTTTCCCTGGCATTGCTGCCGCCGCTACCTCTGCGGTCTGTAAGAGGTGGAAGAGGAGGATGTGAAGATGGCGGAATTGCAGATGCTGCTGGAGGAGGAAATCCCGGGGGGCCGCCGGGCCCTCTTCGACAGTTACACAAATCTGGAACGGGTGGCCGATTACTGCGAGAACAACTACATCCAGGTGAGACGCATTTCCTGACTTGGGCGCATGGGGTTTCGGCGGTGAGGGGCGCACGGAGGACCCCCGTGTCGGGGGCCGCGTTCCTGGGGGCGTGGGGAGCGGCGGCCCAGGCCGCCGCCGGAGCGCTCGACGGGGGCTGCAGGGTGAAGGGCTAGAACTGGGGGTGGAGAGTGAATGGGAATCATCGGGCTGAAGCAAATTGGAGCTTTAAAACATGTTTTAAATCTGTGAATCGGTCCTCGGCGCGGTGCGTGTGTGGTGCCCCCGCCTCCTGGCTTCTCCTGCCCTCGTCCGCCCCCGCATTCGCGGCTGGTCAGTGTTGGGAATGGCGGGGGAGGCGGACGGTGGCATTTGCTATTTGACAAAATTCTGCTTCTCTATATGGGGGGGGGGACGTGGAACGATAGGCCACCCCCCAACCTCTGGAGGATTTTTAAGGAGCTGTGTTGCTTCAAAGTAAAATAGTTTGGTTTTCTATTCAGAAAACCCTTGGTTTATTTGTGTTTATTTTTAGGTCTAACGGGGACACTAGAAGAGTAGTTGTCTCTTGTTGGAAGTTATTACCATTTTATTCGCTGTGGTCAATGGGAAGCTGCGTGATAATGAGCTGTGTCTTCCGTTCCCTCCATCTCCTGCTGTAGGATAATTTTCTTGAGAAAAAGGATTGTGACTGTTTTTAGAGCGAATTAGGAAAATGAACCTGATGGTTTAGTTTTCCTGTGATGGTTGGTTTGGCACAGGCTCTCACAGTGGTAACGAGAGTGTGTGTGTATGTGTGTATGCACATTGGCGAGAGTGTGGATACAGGTTGAGATGAGATCCAGCTGTTCCAGGATAAAGCAAAAAGATTTTTGGATTTAAGGGGGGAAATCCTTTAAAAATTACTTGAAAGCATATTAGGATAAAACGCAGTTCGCAAATTTAGCATGTTTTGCTTTTTTTGTGGGTTATCCTTGAATAATGGAGGTTCTGCCTCCATTTTTTCCTTCCCATTTAAATTCTCTTGGGATAAAGGTGGAAATGGAAACTGCTAAATTGTTTTTTCACCCTGATTTTTTTCTCGTTCCCACCTCCCATCTCTCCAGGCATCCTTGTTAACATCCATCGCTATATTTGGAAGTATTAAGTTAAGTGCAAATTAAAACAAACACACACACACACACACACACACACACACACAAAAAAAAAAAAAAAAAACCCAACTCAGGTGTTACACTTTATAGGATTACTTAGGATAAGCACTCTACTTCAAGGTCTGTTTGAAATGCTACGTCGGCGGTTGAAACTCCCCAGCCACTCCTCGGAAACCCTAAACTGTGAGTTGGAATCAATTGGACGGCACTTAATAAGAGGAAATTTTGTAAGGAGGTCATAATTAAGGGTGATCTTGTGAGATTTTACTTGATTAGACGTACACTGGAACTTTGTATCACAGCCATGATGTGGCATTGTAGAATAAGCACTGAACTGCCATACTCCAAAGTTGACAGTTCAAAGCATTGGCTTCTTGGAAACAGGTGGTTATGAGTACTCCTTGTGTGGCGTTGTAGGATAAGCACTGGACTGTGAACCACAGGTTGGTGGTTCAAATCTGGCAGTTGCACCTGGGAAACCCTATACAGAGTCTGAACCAACTCGTTGGCACTTAACATCTCAACTGGAGAATGAGCCAAACGTAATCCAAGCTAAATATGGCTAATAGGAAAAGGAATGTGTTTTTGGTCAAAGATGAATACAAAACATACCATTGTTCGTATTTATTTGCAAGATACTTAAAGATGCATTGTTACTATAAACTAACCCTGGTGGCACTGTAGGAAAAGCAATGAACGAGGTTGGTGGTTCAAGCCCACCAGCCCCTCTTTGGAAGATGCGGCTTTCTGCTCCTATGTAGATTTGCAGCTTCCAAAACTCTTGAGTCGAAATCATGGGTTTGGCTTTTGGCTTCTGGGTTTTGGTTTGATACTGTGAGTTTGTAGTGGTTACTATTGGGCTGCGAATCGCAAGGACAGCAGTTCGAAACTTCCAGGTGTTCCGCAGGAGAAAGATGAGGTGTTCTGCTCCCGGAAAGACTTACAGCCTCGGAAACCCTGTACAGGCATGCCACACAGCCACCACCACTGTGAGTGATGGGCTGCTAACCGCAAAGTCGGTGGTTGTATTCTCTTGGAGAAACATGTGACTGACTGTCTGTACCCATGAAGATTCACCACTAAGGTCTCAGAAACCCCATATGGGATTTCTGAGTCAGAATAGACTTGATGGCAGTGGGTTTGGTTATTGATACTGAGTTGGGTAGGAGATTTAAAAAAAAATTTTTTTTTTAATTTAAGGTTTTTGTGGATTGAGTGAAAGTTTACAGGGCATATCATCAGTTTTACAGTCAACAAATCATACACCTTGTTTCATTACATTGATTATAATCCACTCTAGGTACCATCAGTTAACAGTATTTCTCTGTATCCACTTTAGCTTTTTTAAAAAACAACAGAAA
>NW_006408563.1:7063562-7114255 GCF_000296735.1 Chrysochloris asiatica | reverse complement strand
ATATTCAGGGGTTATCTGTGGACTTGATACATAGATGAGTATGTATTTTGGTATTTTTTATGCTTTCTGATTGTCTCCAGGTAGATGTGATCAGGAAATGGGCTTCCCTTTTCACTCTTCTTCTTGAGAAATTTCAAGATGCCACTGTTGGTCGTTTTGATGTAATTTAAGATTTAATTTTCGGCTTATTACCTTTTTTGTGTGCGTGTCCTGCTCCACAATCCTCTTTCAGGCCTTTTTTCTAGTTATAAACAGTTCAGGGCCGGCTGTGGCCATTTGGTTTTAATTGGAAACTGTCTCTTTAAATTTCGAGGGGATCTGTGCGCATGTGTAGTAGAATCCTCTGAGGGTGGGGCTGGGGTGTCTGCTAGCTCAGGCACCCCTATAGTTACCAGAATGGAGGTGCTCAGACAGCAAGGGGTGACCAATGAACAGATACCAAAAGAAAAGAATGTCCACACTTTTATCTCTGCGGTTCTGCCAGACATCTGTGGCTGCTCCGATCCTTCCCCCTCTTGGTCTTACCCAAGATGGCGGGTTCTGGAGCAGCTGAGCATCCTGGACTAGAAAGCAGTGGATTTCTTGGTTCTGCCACAAATTCCCCCAGCTGTAAGCCTTCTAATCTTATAAATGTACCTTTATATGTGGTTCAGAGTTCTGGGGCCATCCCCCAAGGAGCTCCTTACTGCACTTCTACCCAATCCGCCATCTTACGTGTTCTCTGGGTAGGAGATATTTAAAGGTTCAGTTTCTCACTTTTTCACTAAGTTTGTTTAAGTGTTGTGTTTATGCCTGTTGCTTTATCTACTGAGTGCCTTAAAAGTCTGTTGCCATTTAGTTGATTCCCATTCATGGAGACCTCTTGTGTTTCAGGTAGAATGGTTCCATAGGGTTTTCTTGGCTATAATTACTGAAGCTGTTTGCTTGGGCATTTTTACATGACACCATTGAGTGGGCTCAAACTGCAACCTATAGGTTAGTTGTTGAGAACAAGCTACTTGCTCCACCAAGAGACATTATGCCAAGTGCCTATTGAGTTTATAGTCTTAGCTTATATGAGAGGCAGATAGATCTGTGAGTAAAATAAATACACTCTCACTTGGTGGTTTATACTCTGTAATAGACTGCATGTGGAAAGAACAGTGCTAGTATCAGGAGTTCACAATCTTTAGGAAAGGCAAAACCTAAAGGATGGAAGTGCTAATGCCCTTGCCTTATGCAACATATTATGGGAAAGAGTTGTAGAAGAGAAATTAAGGATGGAAAAATGATTAGGTGTGCTTAAGTAATAAGAAAAACCATATTTATTCCTCTTACAATTGCTGCATGAGGTAAAAAAGTACATGGCTCAATAAAGCCAAGAGGTTACAGGTATCACTGATTATCTTTTATATACGTTATGTATGTTTTTTGTAGTTGAAAAGAGGAATGTCAGTGCCACTATTATTTGCCTTAACAGGATTAAAAAAAAATCAGTGTGATGGTGTTTTTAAAATCAGTGTGTAAGTAATGATTTGATAGCAATGGATTACATTTAAAATATCTTGTATATACAGTTGAAGTAGCATTTACTTCTTAGCTTATCTATATAATAATAGGTATATTAGAGTCCTCGTGTGGCGCTGTAGGGTAAGCACTGGACTGCTAACCTAAAGGTTGGCGGTTCAAACCCACCAGGTGCTCCTTGGAAACCCTATACAGGGTCACTATGAATTGGATCTGACTCGTTGGTTTTAAACAACAATAGATACATTATTGATGCTATCGCTCAGGATGACAGCTGTCACTTGTTTTGTTTGTAGTGTAGTTGACAAATAGAACATGCTGATGGTGGATTTTTGCTGACCCAGCAGCACATTTGGCTGGCAAAGATTTTGATGTTGTCTGTGACCCTGTAATTGTTGTTGTTGTTAAGTGCCGTCTAGTTGATTCTGACCCATAGCAACCCTGTCTAGGGTTATCAAGGAGCAACTGGTGAGCTTGAACCACCAGCTTTTCAGTTCAAACGGCTTTGCAGTCTGGCTTATTAAACCACAGCGCCATACCAGGACTCCATGATCCTGTAATAGATGGAAATTAATTGGTGGGATCAGAGTTGAGAGGGTCACATTTACCTTTATTATAGGATCATGCCCTAAACAGTAGCTCAAGGTAACTAACCCAACTCTGTGGAATTGTGGCAACGTAATTGTTGCTTTTAAGGCAGAAGAGAGAAATCTGTTGATCCTTTGTAATAAATGGTAGGCAAGATTTATGGTAGATCAGAATATTGTACCTATGGGTCGTTTAGCGTGGAAAGGAAGGAAAATGATTGAGCTGTCCTTTTGAATACAATTGTATGCTGTTTGAATTATTTCTCTCTTAAAAAAAGTTGTTGTTTGTTGTTGTTAAGTGCCGTGGAGTCGGTTCCGACTCATAGTGACCCTGTACAGGGTTTCCGAGGCTGTAAATCTTTACGGGAGCAGAAAGCCTCATCTTTCTCCCGCGGAACACCTGGTAGTTTCGAACTGCTGACCTTGCAGTTCACAGCCTGATTCATAACCACTATGCTACCAGAGAACCCTTCAGAAAAGCCATTACAGAAGTGATCAGGTATTGCCAGTATGAGCATGCATGAAATCTGCTGATAGAGCAGAGTTGTAAATAGTAATATTCTAGGTTACTAATGCAGTTGTTGCTAAGCAGCTCTGGTAGTGTAGTGGTTACGAATCGGGCTGCGAATCTCAAGGTCAGCAGTTGGAAACTACCAGCTGCTCCGCGGGAGAAAGATAAGGCTTTGTGCTCCCGTTAAGATTTACAGCCTTGGAAACCCTATACAGGGTGGCTAAGAGTAGGAACCGACTCCACGGCACACAACAATAACAAATGCAGTTGTTAGGTGCTGTCAAGTTAGTTCTGTTTCATAGCGACCCTGTATAGGGTTTCCGAGGAGCATTTGGAGGTTTGAACTGTCAGCCTTGTGATTAGCTGCTCCTCGGAAACTATACAGGGTTGCTGAGTCTGACTCGACACAATAACACTTAACACCAATGTTTTAATGCAGTTAACATATTAAAATTACCTTTAATAAAAGTTCTGTTCATTTTGTTTTATTACTTTGACCCCTAAAATATGTGAGTCAAAGTACTTTGCTTCCAAAATGCCCTCCCCCCCTTTTTTTTTTTTTTTTTTATTGTGAATTGAATGAAAGTTTACAGGGCAGATCATCAGTTTTACATTCAACAAGTCATACACCTTGTTTCATTACAATTAATATAATCCCCTCCATGTACTATCAGTTAACAGTATTTCTCTTTATTCATTTTAGCAAACAAGGTTGTGCCATCTGCATATTGCAGGTTGTTGATGAGTGTTCCTCCAATTCTTATGCCATGTTACTCATTTAATCCAGTTTCTTAGGTTATTTGCCCAGCATACAGACTGAATTAAGTATGCTGAAAGAATACAACCCTGACTCATAACTTTCCTGATTTTAAACCATTCAGCATCTACTTGTTTTGTTCTAACAATGACTGCCTCTTGGTCACACACTCATTCTCCCAATGTTATTCATAGTTTGTTATGATACACACAGTTGGGCGCTTTTGCATAGTCAGTAAAGCACAAGTGAACTTCTTTGTGGTATTCTCTGCTTTTAGCCAAGATCCTTCTGTTGTCAGCAGTAATATCCCTTGTTGCATTTCCTCATCTGAATCTAGCTTGAATTTCTGGCAGCTGTATTGCTGGGAGATAACGTTTTTTAATTATCTTGAGCAAAATTTTACTTTCATGTGATGTTATTGATAATCGATCAGTGATTTCCACATTTTGTTGGGTTGTCTTTCTTTGGAATGGGCACAAATCTGGATTGCTTCCAGTTGGTTGACCAGGTATCTGTTTTCCTGGTTCCCTGGCTTATGCTAGTGAGTGCCTCCAGTGCTGCATCAACTTGTTGAAACATTTTCATTGGTATAGTATCGTAGTGGTTATAAATCGGCCTGCTATCCTCAGGGTCAGCAGTTGGAAACTACCGGCTGCTCTGCAGGAGAAAGATGAGGCTTTCTCCTGTAAAGATATGTAGCCTCAGAAACCCTGTGCTGTGAGTCAGAACTGACTCCATGGCACATAACAACAACAATGCCTTCAGTGAAGCCTGGATTTATTGCTTCAGTAGCTTCAGTTCCTGATCATGAGCATTTTGAAATGGATGAATATCAACCAATTCTTTTTGATACAGTGACTCTGTATATTCCTTCTGTCTTCCTCTGGTGCTGCTTGCATTGTTTAATGTTTTATCCATAGAATCCTTCAATATTTCAACTTGAGACTTGAAGTTTTTCTTCAGTTTTTCTAACTTGAGAAGTGTTGAGACTGTTCTTTTCTTTCGGGGAGAATTCCAACTCCTAGCAAGGCTATAGGATAGAATAGAACTGCCCTACAGGCTCCCCAGGGTTGTAAATCTTTACAGAAGCGCAGACTGCTACATCTTTCTCCCCCTCAGAGTGGTTGGTGGGTTCAGACCACCGATCTTTCGTTAGCGGGTGAGCATGTAACCGCTGCACCATCAGGGGTCCTAAAAGTTTAAATATTGGATATATATTCAGGTTGAGTGGGCAACTTTTTTTTTTTTTTAAATTGTAAACTGAATGATAGTTTACATGGGAGAACATCGTCTTTACACCATCATTTCATTGCATGATTACAATCTCCTTCATGCATCATCATTTCAACAGTATTTGCTTCTATTCCTTCTGTTTTTCTTTTTTGGGGGCGGTTAACGGGCGGGGAGATGTATACAGAAACACTCAGGAATATATAATCATTTAAACAACCAAAGGGCACATTCTGCAAGCCTGCCTCTTGGCCACCAGCACTCCGTCCCTCTCTTTCCATGAGTCCAGAATCCTCATCTCTGCCTCCATCTCTGGTGTTGCTGCTTCTCTGGATAGGGTCCTGCATTCACTTGTGCTCTTCTTGATTGGGTAACTTTTAATTTCTTAATAACTGTTTGTATTTTCAGTCTCTGGTAGTGTAGTAGTTACGAACTGGGCTGCGAACCACAAAGTCAGCAGTTCAAAACTATCAGGTGCTCCGCGGGAGAAAGATGAGGCTTTCTGCTCCCATAAAGATTTACAGCCATGGAAACCCTGTTACTGAGGAGTCCTGGTGTGGCACTGTGGGCTAATGCGTCAGATTGCAAAGTCATTTGAACTACAAGGTCAGAGGTTCAAGTTTACCAGCTGCTCCTTGGAAACCCTATACAGGGTCGTTGTGGGTCGGAATTGACTCTATGGCACTTAACAACAACAACAACATGGGTCAGAACTGACTCCATGGCACATCACAACCATACAGTTTCATTAATTAAAATTTTGAATCTTTGTATTATTATTTTAATACTTTTTAATGAGACTGATTAATAATAAGCCCATATTCAGTAATGCAATTATAAACTTTTCATGGAATTCTAGATGTATTTGTTGATAAAGGGAAAAAGGCAAGTTACTAATTTGTGTCCTATAGTTCAAAGTATTTAAAATGAAATTTAAAAGTAAATTCTTAGTTTCTGTTCTGAGTGAAGTCATGTTAGGGAATGAGTGTACACCTAATCCAAACACCGAACAGTAGGATTTTCCATATGTATCTAAGTGACCTGTTGGAAGGAGATTGCTTATTTCTCCATTTAAAAGCAAAACAAACAGTTGCCTAGAGTTTATTCTCATTCTTGGTGAGTCCATGTGTATCAGAGTAGAACTGTGCTGCATAGGGTTTTTGTGACTATGTTCTTTTAGAAGCAGATTGCTAGGCATTTCTTTTGCAGTGAGTTTTGGTTCATAGTCCAGCACTTAACTGTTTACACTAACCAGGGACTTGTATATTTGCATACACAGCTGTATATCCTTTTTACAAAAATGAATGTTTGATCCACATTGCCATCCATCCCTTGCTTTAGAAAGAAACAATACTGCTAGGTAACTTTCTTTTTTATGAGCATCACAGTTTACAGGAAGGGAGGATGTTTGTGTAAAGGTTGGGTTCTTTGTGTTCTCACAAGTGGAAGAATCTTAAGAGTATTAAAATGAAGATGGAGAAAGAGGAGGTTATTTGAGAGCAGAAATGTGAGGACTGATGTCTACATCCTTCTCTCTCTCTCTTTTGTCTCTAACTCTACAAAAAGAAAACTGACTAGGTGGACACTGGATTGAATTGTTTTTAAGTGTCATACTGACCCTGTATTGGGTTTCCTAGAAGCGACTGGTGGATTTGAACTGCCACCTTGTGGTTCAAATTGACCTTGCGGTCCAGTGTTTATTCTACAGGACCACACTTGTTATTAAGTGCCATCAAGTTGATTTTGACCCATAGTAACTCTGTATAGGTTTTCCAAGGAGAGACTGGTGAGCTTGAACCACTGACCTTGCAGTTTAAACCGACTTTGCAGTCCAGTGCATTAACCCACAGCGCCACACCATGACTTTAATAAATTCCTCTAGGTTGATTGAGTGGCTCCATTGATTAGGAGCTGGTAAAGGTATACTATCCTCCCAGAAGCTACTTTTCACTTCTCAATAGCCACATGATTTTTTTTTTTTTTTTTTAAACATCTTCCAACACAGATTTGTTAGTTCCTCTGGGAGTCTATAGAACTATTTTTTGAATTTTTTTTATTGTGGATTGAGTGAAGTTTTACAGACAAGATCATCAGCTTTACGTTCAATGTATCATGTACTTTGTTTCATCTCAGTGATTAAAATCCTCTCTATGGTAGCGTCGTGGTTACAAATCGGGCTGCTAACCTCACGGTCAGCAGTTTGAAACTACCAGCTGTGCCTTGGGAGAAAGATGAGGCTTTCTGCTCCTGTAGAGATTTACATACTCGGAAACCCTGTACAGGGTCGCTATGAGTCAGAACTGACTCCACGGCACTTAAACAACAACAGTTATCCTGCTTTCTCCTTGTGGTTCCTATTTGCATTCCACCCTCCTTCCTATCCCTTCTCAACTCTGTCCTTAGGTAAGCGTTGCCCTTTGGATTTTGAATGATTGACCCTTCCATAGTGAGCACACCTTGGTACCCTCCTATAAACTTATATAAGAAGGAGTTCTGGTAGCGTAGTGGTTATGAATCGGTCTGCAAACCTTAAGGTCAGCAGTTGGAAACTACCAGCTGTTCCGCGGGAGAAAGATGAGGCTTTTTGCTCCCGTAAAGATTTATAGCCTTGGAAACCCTGTACAGGGTCGCTATGAGTCGGTTCCGACTCCACAGCACATAAACCACCACCACCACCACCAAAAACTTATTTATACTGCCTGACTAAAAATTAGGCTGTGAGGGTGAATTCCTTTCCAGACCTGAAGGGTGGCTGAGGGTCATAGTCTGAAGTTCCTCCAGTCTCCTTCTGACCAGTAAACCCAGTCTTTTTCTTTCTTTTTTTTTTTTTTTAATTAAATAATTTTGAGTTTTGTTCCACAGTTTCTCCAATCCTATCCAGGATCCTCTAAAGTGCTCCCTTTCAGGGCAGTTGGCATTGGTAACCAGCCACCCTCTAGTTGTTGTGGTCCTCGAGATTTGACATTCATGTGTTCCATTAGTCCATTGTACTAATTGATTCCAAATCTCTTCAATTCTTATCACTCTTCTTTCTTCACATGGAAAGACCAATAGCTGCACCTTAGATGGCTGCCCCTGAGCTTTCAAGATCCCAGACGCTGTTGGTGATCGAGTTTTTAGTGATAAATAATTTGGCACTGTAGAATCAGCTCTGGACTACAAACCACAAGGTTGGCAATTCTGACCCACTAGCTGCTTCCTTGAAAACCTTTCTATTCAGGGTCGTTATGAATTGGGACCAATTTGATAGCACTTAACAACAAATTGTGACCTTTGATATAATTGTAAAAACAGGTTAAATTGTGAGCCTTGTACTCGTTTTAAACTTTTGTTATCTGGCCACTTCTTACACATTCGGGTTGCTTGTTCTTGTTGTTATGTGCTGTGGAATCAGTTCAGGGTTTCCGAAGCTGTAAATCTTTAAAGATGAGAAAGCCTCATCTTTTTCTCGCGGAACATCTGGTAGTTTCGAAATGCTGACCCTGAGGTTAGCAGCCTGATTCGTAACCACTACGCTACCTTATGGCCTCATAATTCCTGTTATTGATTCAAGGACTCCAATCCCATCTATTTCATTCTTCCTTGAAGAACTTCCTGGTATGTAATTGCTGTTTTCCCAAATAATTTATAAACTTGTTTACTGTGTCTTTTTGCATTGGTGTGACTATGAGTGTATGATGACGAACAATAGCTGTTGTTGAGACAGTCTGGCTTATGGTGACCCTGTGCACAGGGTCATGAAATGCTGCCTCCCCTCTACTAGCCAGATACATGTGAGCCATAGGATTTTCATTGGCAGAGTTTTGAAAGTCGATCTCCAGAACTTCTGCTGAAACCTGTTCAGCATCATAGTCTCCTCCACTGAGAAATGGGAGGTAGCTTGTGCATGAGAGGCAGCAGCCAGCACTGAAGCTGAAAATAATACCACTGAGCCACCATCATCCCTATGAATGTATGAAAAGTTTGCTTAGCCCAGGCTCAGCTTTTCTTTCCCAAACAGCACTTTATAAACGGAATTGATTTACTCTCATAGAGTGGGTAGTTTTGAGCCAGAGGTCCTTTTGGTTTTTCTTTCCTTTTAAAATTCAGGGAATTAATAGATGCAGTGGCAATGTGTTTACACATAATCTTTAGATGGATGAATGAAAATATCTTGAAAAAAAGATTATACATAGACTTTTGATAGTTTATGGTTGAATTTTTATAGAACTAGAAGAGTAGATTGGCTTCATTTGGAACAGCACATTCTACTTTGAATTTCCATCTACTTTGTTTTATTTCCTTCTCTAGATATACAGCTCCTAGAATTTAAAGTTATATATTAAATTTTAGTATCCATATGCCATCGGATGTTGTACACATAGTAGGCACTAAGTAAATATTTGATGTCAGAATTATTTACTTGCATATACTAGAACCTGTTTATTAAATAATTTTGTAAATTATAATTACTTATGAATTTGTATTACAACTTTTTTCTATATTTAAAATGACATATTCTCCAAACCCTGCTGGTAGTTGAGTTATGCATTAGACTGCTAACCACAAGGTGAATGTTTCAAACTCAACAGCCACTCCGTAGGAAAAAATGCGGTTGTGTGCTTCCATAAAGATTTATAGTCTCGGGAGCCTTATAGAACAGTTCTACTCCTACACTATGTGGTCACGATGAGTCAGAATGGACTCTCAGTGACAGTGGGTTTTTTTTTTTTTTTAAAGCATTACTTGATGTGCACTTATGAAGCCATTAACTTGATTTTAAGTCAGTTTAGTTGAGATATTATATATATATGTATGTATAGTAAAAAATCACCTAAGTATGAAAGTCTGTAAGTATAGAAGTATATTATACTTTCATATAAATAAATACTACAATGAAAAAATTTCCCTTATTTTTTAAAATCAGTCCCCGCTTCACATACCCAGAGTTTTGTAAACACTGGTTTTTGTTGTTAATGTTAGGTTTTTTGTTTTTTGCCTATTCCAGACTGCCAGGATCCATGCCTCACACCATACACAAAAAAAGATTAAAAATGTATTAAGGACCTAAATGTACATTTTAAAATCGTAAAAATCTTAGAAGAAAATGCAGAGGCAACACTGTTGGGCTTTGTTGTTGTTGTTGTTAAGTGCCGTTGAGTTGGTACTGACTCATAGTGACCTTTTGCACAACAGAACAAAACACTGCCTGGCCGAGCACCAACCACACAGTCGCTACACTGGGAGCCCATTGCAGCTGTCACGCACTGTGCCAATCCAGTCTCGTTGGGGATCTTCCTCTTTTTCGTTGACTCTCCACTTTACCAAATATGATATCCTTCCCTAATAATAGATTCCAAAATATGAGACATGAAGCCTGGCTGTCTTGGCTTCTAAGGAGTAGTCAGTCTAACTGTACTTCTTCCAACACGGATTGGTTTGTTCTTATGGCAGTCCATGGTACTCTTATGACACAACACCATAACTGAAATGCATCAGTTCTTCTATGGTCTTTAGTCATTGTCCAATTTGCACATGTATATGTAGTTGTTGAAAATACTCTGGCTTGGGTCAGGTACACTTTAAATCCTCAAACTGACATCTTTATTTTTGAACACTTAAAAGGGCTTGTGCAGTAGATTACCTAATATAGCCCGTTGTTAGATTTTTTGACTGCTACTTCCATGAGTGTTGGTGGTTGAGCTGAGCAAAATGAAGTCCTTGACAACTTCAGTGTTTTCTCTGTTTATCTTGAATTTATTTATTGGTCCAGTGGTGAGGATTTTTGTTTTCTTATACTGAGGTGCAACCCATACCAAAGGCTGTGGTCTTAGCTCTTCATCAATGAAAATACTTTTAAGTCCTCTCTGCTTTCAGGAAGCAAGGTTTTATCATCTGCATATCGCAGGTTGTTAATGAGTCTTCCTCCAATCCTGATGCCACGTTTTTCTTCATATATTCCAGCTTCTTGAATTACTTACTCAGCACACAGATTGAATAAATATGGTGAAAGGATACAACCCTGACACATGCCTTTCTTGATTTTAAATCATTCAGTATCCCCTTGTTCAAGAAAAACTTTACACACAGAAACATTCTCTAATGGTTACCAGAGGTGGGAGGGAGGAGGAGGGAAAATAGACCTGTATTAATTTGGTAAAGGGAAAGACAGTATATAAGAAGGGGGAGATATCAGCCCTTTTGTACCTTTTGGCAGGTCCACAGAGTAAAATGTAGCAATAGTAAATACTGTTACATGTACTTGTGAGGATGGGACAAGATTTGGTAGTATTTCATCCTGTTGTGCCGAGGGTTACTGTGAGTTGGAACTGAGCATTTAACAACAACAATATTACATACACAATCCTGCAATGCAGTTAATAATGAACAGTAATTTATCAGTGGATATGTAAATAGCTGGACTGGGTATGGAATCATTCATGGAAGTATACCCATTAGTGTTTGTGTGTGTATTTGTTATGTGTTTATGTATGTATGTGTATATATAGGTTTGGCAGAGAATTACTTGTATGTGTGTGCTACACATAGAGGGATCTTCCAAAAGTTCATGGAAAACATGCATTACGAAACACTGTGCATGGATTTAAAAATATTTTTGCACTAAAATAAACTTATACTAACCTGTTATAATGAGGTGGGCTGCGAACCTTAAGGTCAGCAGTTCAAAACTACCAGCCGTTCTGTGGGAGAAAGATGAGGCTTTCTGCTCCTGTAAAGATTTGCAGCCTCAGAAACCCGTAAAAACAGGAGCTCTGGTAGTGTAGTGGTTATGAGTCGGGCTGCTAACTTCAAGGTCAACAGTTTGAAACTACCATCCCTTCCATGGGAGAAAGATGAGGCTTTTCTGTTCCTGTAAATATTTACAGCCTCAGAAACCCTATGCAAGGTCGCTATGAGTCGGGACTCCACGGCACACCACCACCACCACCAACCTGTTATAACATGTCTGAATAGTATCTAGTTTGAGGCCCTAAGAAAGTGTAAGGTATCGATTTGAAAAAGTTTCCTATCAGAGCAGCAAGAATCTTACTAAAATTGAAGTGAAAACAAACATCGAATTTTTGGTGAAGCTTGGATGGAGGAAAAATGAAAAAGCATTGATGCTTTACAAAACATTTATGGGGACAGTGCTTCAGAGAAATCAACAGTTTATGAAAGGGGATAACATTATAAGAAGGGATTAGATGTCGGAGAAAGATGTGGCTTTATGCTCCTACAAAGATTTATAGCCTCAAAATCCTATCCAGGGTTGCTGTGAGTCAGAACCAACTTAATGGCACTTAACAACAGCACATCATACTATCTGTTTGTGAGGAAACAATCTGATTTGAGCCCTGAAGGAAGAAGACCTATGATTATCTGTAGAAATAATAGCCAAAACCATAGACAGGCCAATTGTTTCAGCTTAAACAATTCAGACTTAAAAAGTTGAGCAAACTATTTGCTTTCTGGGTGCCAAAACTGTTGCAACTAGATCCGCTGCATACAAGATCAGAGCTTTCAATGATAATTTTAAACAAGGGGGATCAAGATCCTGAAGCATTTCTTCCAAGAATTGTAGCAAGAGGCGTGAAACATGGCTTTCCCAGTATGATCCTGAAGACAAGACAAGGCACAATCAAAGCAATGGCTACCAAGAGATATAAGTGGTTCAATCAAAACAAAAGGGACAGGTCAAGAGCAAAGGTCATGGCAACAGTTTTTTTTGGATCCTCAAGGCATTTTGCTTGTTGACTTTGTGGAGGATCGAAAAATCATTGACATCAGCTTTATTAGAGTGTTTTGAGAATCCTAGCCAAAGCTTTAGCCTGGGAAAACTTCACCAGAGAGTTCTCTACCATGAGACTGCTCTGTTCATTCCTCTCATTAAGTAAGCAAAGGCAATTTAGCAAGACTTTTCATGAGAAATCATTAGTATTCACCTTTCAGTCCTGTTTTGGCTCCTCCTGACTTATTTCTGCTTCCTAATCTTAAAGAAATCTTTAAAGGGCACCCATTTTTTTCAGTAAAGACTGCAATGACTTGGTTAAACTCCCCAAACCCACAGTTTTTTAACGATGAACTAAAGGCTGGTATCATTGCTTACAAAAGTGTCTTGACTTTGATGTTGAAAAATATAATGTTTGTGTTTTTTATTTTTATCTTTTAATTCCATTTTTTCATAAACTTTAAAAAATCTTGTTATATATCCATGTGTATAGAAAAGTATACAGAGTGGGCAAAGATGTGAAAACAACTTAGCCATAACCAAACACCCTGAGGGGATGAATCACTGACTTGGAGGCCGAAGACCTGAGTCTCAGGGGACATCTAAGTCAATTGGCATAACACAGTCCACAAGGACAGTCTTTTACATCTTACTTTGGTGAGTAGTGACACTAGGGTCTTAAAAGTTTGTGAGTGGCTATTTAAGGTGCAATTATTGGTCTCATCCCATCTGGAGCAAAGAATAGTAAAGCTAGCAAAGACTCAAGTAATTAATTAGTCCCACGACTAATGGACCACTAGCCTAAAAAAAATAAAGAATTTGTCTTAGACTCTATGAAACATGGTATAGAAGTGTTTGCTGTTGTTAGAGTCATTATTGTTGAAGATTTGCTTTTATCTTGTCATCTTTTTACATTGCTCATTTGGGGCATTTATTTTAACTGTCTCCCCTCAATAAGGTATTGGTAGGTTGAGATCTGATTGTATTTTAGGTTTCATATATAGATAAGGATGTGATGAGTCTGAATCGACTCAATGGCAGCAGGTTTTGATTGAAGTACATGTGTATTGTGGGAGTTTTCTAGTTGATCAACTAGTTGACCTTTTTAACATAGAGTTTATGAGTAAATATGGTACGTAGCATAACGTGCAGACACACAGTTGCATTTTAATTTGGAAATAATGACATACTAGTTATTGATGTCCTGGGATAAAGGGATTTGTCCTCAAACTTAAATCCTGTAGGGGGATTATTTCTTAACCTTTTATATCTCTTGTGTGCTTTTTTTTTTTTTAAAAAATGGTTATTGTGAATTGAATGCTAGTTTACATGGGAGAACATTGGTTTTACACTCATCGTTTCATTGCAATGATTACAATCCCCTCTGTACATCATCATTCAGCAGTATTTGCTGAATGATGGGTTTTTTTTTTTTGGAGCGAGTGATGTACACAGAAACACTCAGGTATATATAATCATTTAAACAACCCAAGGACACATTCTGCAAGCCTGCCTCCTGGCACCAGCAAACAGTCTTTCTTTTTCCATGAGTCTAGAGTCCTCAACTGCTCTATCCCCCCATGTCCCCATCTCTGCCTCCATCTCTGGTGTCACTGCTTCTCTGGAGAGGGTCCCACATTCTGCTCATGCGCTTCTCCCTTAATGGTCTTAGGGTCCAGTAGGATTAACTGCTCCCCTCTTTTGTTAACAAAACCTCTACCTTTATAGTTGTGACAGTTGCAGTTAGTCATGATAACAATTACTGTTGAATCATAAGAATCTTATTCCCATCTTCTTTCACCAGACCCATCTATACAAGATGAAAACTTAAGTGGGAATTCTACCTTCCCCAAGCACTTTGAAACTAAACTCTCTCTTGAAAACTTGTAAGCCAGTCACTTCGTGCCTTTATAGCCCTCCATTTTAGGTAACCAATGTCAGGTCCCTATCAACCCTGTATACAAAGGAGATAAGATTGATCCTTGCTGTGAAGATTCCTTCCCTCGTAGTTGATATTTTGAGCTACTGCATCCATAAGTATAGGTCAAGTTTATCAAATTGTAGCAATTTACAGTTGTTTCCTTTATAAAATTTTTTTAAAAAATCTTCCTTTAGTTGAGTTCTGATCATTAAGCCATCAAAGCTAGGTTGAATGGGAACTATTTATAAGTTTGTGAATTCTTGTGTGTCTCCCCTCACTTCATATCAGCTGGACACTTCGTTCTCAGCTCTAGCCCTTTGTGGCTTTCTCCTTGTCCGTGGGGTCAGGAGTCCCCAGCTCTCATGACACTCTGGACCAACCAGCCTTTTCTCTTTTCTCTTTCATCTCTAGGTTGACAGGAGTCTATGGAACGTGGTCGACCTCAGTCCATATCTTCATTGCTGCCTTTCTCCCTCTTCCACTCACCAGTAGACCAACGTGGTCACCAGCAAGCTTACATGTCTGCTCATATGTTCCTTTTGAGTTTTGGTCTTGGAGGGGAGTTTGTCCTGAAGGGACTTCATTGTTTGCCTTGATGGCACCCCGGGGAACAACTTGTAGTAGCAAATCAGACTGCCATTCTCCTGCATGCTTCCCCCCCCCAAAAGACAGCCAAGCATCTTAGCATTATTTCCCCCTTTTCCCCATTCCAACCATGGCTCAATCTCTGTATCCCAGAACCCTGTTGTTCCAAGATTGTGCATATATCATTATTTACCTCTGTCCCACTTAGCCATTGAGACCTGTCTAATTGTTCTCCCATCTGCTTTGTTCTTCCATTCCCCTCTCCCTACTTGTGTATTGCCCCCTCCCCAGCACCCAAACTACCCTGTGTGTAATCCCTGCCCTGTGCTCCACCTTCCCCTCCCTCCCCTAACCCACGCCCAACATCCCAACAATCAACAAAGAATTCCCCCCACCCCCCTTTAGTATGAGTTCTTTCCGTTAGTCATTTACAGTAGAGGTCCTATGCAGTATTTCTCTTTTTGTGACGGACTAATTTCACTCAACATAATGCCCTCAAGGTTCATCCATGCGGTGGCTTGCAGCTTCCTTTTTGTTGTTCAAGGTAGCATAGTATTCCATAGTGTGTATGTACCACAGTCTCCTGTATGCTTTTAATAAGTATAAAACTCAGGCCCCCTCCCCACCATGTCCGTTTTATGATGGTATGGGACTGGGCAGAGTTTTTTCTGTTATACGTAAGGGTCTCTGAGCCGGAAGCAACTTGATGGCACCTAACAACAACATGCTGGCTTAAGGCATAACCATTATAAATTTCAGCCTTTCCAGCAATTTCCAAAATGGAGGAATTTATATGAGCTAGGACTGTTAGCATTCACATCTACCAGATTGACAAATTATATTAAGTTCATAAGTTTAGAGATGAGTCTTCAGTTCACATGTGACCAAATATTACCATTTGATATGACTATCATAGCGTTCAGTTTTTGTTTTTGGTTATGTGTGGTGGAGTTGGTTCTGACTCATAGCGACCCTGTACAGGGTTTCTGAGGTTATAAATCTTTATGGGAGCAGAAAGTCTCTTCTCTCTTCTGCGGAACAACTGGTAGTTTCAAACTGCTGACCTTAAGGTTTGCAGCCTGATTTGTAAGCACTATGCTACCGGAGTTCCTTAACTTTCTTATATACATGTGGAAATTTAAATGTTAAGACTTTTGTGTAACATTATACAATACTTTCTGAGCACACAGCTTTATAATCCTATTGTTGGTGGACAGGTGTCAGATGAGCTTCTAGATGAAGACAGATTAGGAAGGAGTGATGAACTACTAATTGTAAACCTTATGAATAGCACAGAAACACTGTCAGATATAGTGCCAGAAGATGAGCCCCTCAGGATGGAAAGCCCTCAGAATACGACTGACGTGAATGGAGTAAAGCCCGTAGGAGTAAAGCCCTCAGGGCCTTCATTTGCTGATGGGACACAAAATGAACAGAAACAGCTGTAAACACCCACTAATAATTGGAATATGGATTGTACGAATGTATGAATCTAGGAAAATTGGAAATTGTCAAAAATGAAACAGAATGCATATCCTAGGCATTAGTGAGTTGAAATGGACTGGTATTGGCCATTTTGAATCTGACAGTCACATTGTTTACTATGCTGGAAATGACAAATTGAAGAGAAATGGCGTCGCATCCTTCATCAAAAAGAACTTACTCAGCATCAGTCATGAAGTACTACACTGTCTGTGATAGGATAAAATCCATACGCTTAACAAGGAAGACCAGTTCATACCACGATTATCCAAATTTATACACCAACCACTAAATCCAGTGATGATGAAATTGAAGAATTCTACAGACTTCTTCAGTCTGAAGTGATCAAATGTTTGATATTCAATCAAGATGTTTTGATAATTACTGGTGATTGGAATGCAAAGGTTAGAAACAGGAAGGCTCATTGGTTGGAAAATACGGCCTTGGTGATAGAAGTGGTGCTGGAGATTGCATGATAGAATTTTCAAGATTAATGATAATGCAAATACCTTTTTAAAACAACATAAAAGACTTATGGACCTCACCAGATGGAATACATAGGAATCAAATTGATTATATCTGTGGAAAGAGACTGTGGAAAAGTTCTGTATCATCAACCAATACAAAGCCAGGGGCAGACTGTGTAACATACCAGCAATTGCTCATATGCAAATTCATGCTGAAGTTGAAGAAAATAAAAACAAGTCCAGGAGGGCCAAAATATGACCTTGAATATATCCCATCTGAATTTAGAGATCATCTGAAGAACAGATTTGATGCATTAGACACTAAAGACAGAAGACCAAATGAGTTGTGGGATGACATCATGAACATGATACAGGAAGAAAGTAAAAGGTCATTAAGAAGACAAGAAAGAAGGAAAAGACCAAAATGCATGTCAGAAGAGACTTTGAAACTTGCTTTCCAGTGTAAAGATGCTAAAGCAAATGACGAAATAAGGAGGTACAAAAGCTGAACAAAAAATGTCAAAGGTCAGCTTGAGAAGACAAAGTCAGATATTGTAATGAAATGTGCAAAGACCTGGAGTTGGAAAACCAAAAGGGAAGAACATGCTCAGCGTTTCTTAAGCTGAGGCAACTGAAGAAAAAACTAAAACTTCGACTTGCGGTATTGAAGGATTCTCTGGGGAAATTATTGGATGATGCAGAAAGCATCAAAAGAAGATGGAAGGAATACACAGAGTCACTATAACAAAAACGAATGTTCAGTGTTCAGCCATTTCAAAAGGTAGCATTTGATCAAGAGCCCATGATCCTGAAGGAAGAAGTCCAAGGTACATCGAAGGCATTGGCAAAGAACAAGGCACTGGGGATTGATGGAATACAAATTGAAATCTTTCAGCCATCTTATGCGGCACTGGAGGTACGTACTCATCATCTATGCCAAGAAACTTGGAAGACAACTAACTGGCCAACTGACTGGAAGAGATCCGTATTTGTGCCCATTCCAGAGAAGTGACACAACAGAATGTGGAAATCAGACAATATCATTGATAGCTCATGCAAGTAAAGTTTTACTATAAGTAATAAGAAACAGCAAACATTCATTGATAGAAAACTTCCAGAGGTTCAAGCTCGTTTCAGAAGAGGACATGGAATGAGGGATATCATTGCTGACTTCAAATGGATCTTGACTTGAAAGCAAATAATACCAGAAAGATGTTTACCTGTGCTTTATTGACTATTTAAAGGCTTTTGATTGTATGGATCATGACAAGCTATGGACAGCATTGCAAAATATGAGTATTCTGGAACACTAATTGTGCTCATGAGGAAGGAACCTGTACATAGACCAAGAGGCAGTTGTTTGAACAGAACAAGGAAATACCAAATGGTTTAAAATTAAGAAAGGAATGTATGAGGGTCGTATTCTTTAGCCACACTTATTCAGTCTGTATGCTGAGCAAATAATCTTGAGAAACTGGATTATATAAAGAAAAACCTGATGCCAGGTTTTTCTTTATATAATCCAGTTATAATCCTGTGCTCTGCAGCTGATACAACCTAGCTTGCTGAAAGTGAAGAAGACTTAAAATACTGATAAAGATCAGAGACCACAGCCTTTGGTATAGGTTGCACCTCAATGTAAAGAAAACAAAAATCCTCACCACTGGACCAAGAAACCGCATCCATATAAATGGAGAAAAGATTGAAGTTGTCACAGATGTCATTTTGCTTGGATCAACCATCAACACTCATGGAAGCAGCCGTCAAGAAATCAAATGACATATACATTAGGGAAATCTGCTGCACAAGACCTTTTTAAAGTGTTGGAAGAGCACAAAGATGTCAGTTTTGAGTACTAAGGTGTGCCTGTTCTGAACCTTGATATTTTCAATTACCTTATGCATGCAAAAGCTGTACAGTGAATAAGGAAGACCATAGAACAATTGATGCATTTGAGTTATGGTTTTGGAGGAGAATATTAAAAGTACCGTGGACAACCAAAAGAACAAACTAATCTGTGTTAGAAGAAGTATAGCCAGAGTGCTCCTTAGAAGCCAGGATGACCAAACTTAGTCTCTTTTATTTTGGACATATTATCAGGAGGGGCCAGTCACTGGAGAAGGTTATCATGTTTGGTAAAGTGAAGGGTTGGAAAAAAAGAGGAAAACCCCGAACAAGGTGAATTGGCACAGTGACCACAGTGTTGGGCTCAGGCGTAGCAATGATTGTGAGATTGGCCCAGTGTTTTGTTCTGTAGTGCATAGGGTTGCTGTGAGTCACTACCGACATGATGGCACATAACAACAATATATGCAATAAGTGGGCTGTAAACTGGAAAACCATTGAAGAAGAAAGAAGAATTGATGCACTTAACTTAGTGTTGGCAAAGAATATTGAGTATTTCATGGACTGCCAGAAGAAGCAACAAATATGTTTTGGAAGAAGTATGGCCGAATTGCTCTTTGAAACTATGATGGCAAGACTTCACCTCTCGTACTTTAGACATGTTATCATGAGTGATCAATTTCTGGAGGACATTAAGCTTGCTAAAGTGGAGATTCAGCATAAAATAGGAAGGCCCTCAGTGAATTTATACATTGGCTCATTTATAACAATTGTGAGGATGGCGCAAGACCTGGGCAGTGTTTTATTTTGTTGTATGTAGTATAGCTATGACTTGGAAGTGAGTTGATGGCACCTAACAACAATGTGCCTGACAGTTGATATAGCTCCTTGTAAGAGACTGATGCTGACACATAAAGGTTGGATTTATTCCTGGTGTGGTATTGTAGAATAAAATACTGGACAGCAAGTTCAGTTAGTTTGAATCACAAGGTCGGCGGTTCAGAGTCACTCAATGGAATACCCTATACAGGGTCACTATGAGTTGAAACTGACTTGACAGCACTTAACAACAACAACAATAAAAGGCAAAAATGAACAAAAAAGAAAAGACATTTGGTATGACAAATTAAAAAAATTGTTGGAATGAAGCTTTGTCATAAATTGGGGGCCACCTGAATTGTTTTTTTCTTGACTGAATTGTGAGTTGAATGAAGGTGTGCAGAGTAGATCATCCGTTTTACAGTCAACACACCCTACACTTTATTTCATCTCGATTGCTATCCCCTCAGTGCAATCAGCATCCTACTTCCTCCCTGTGGTTCTAGTTTCCATTCCGCCTCATTTTCTCACTCTTTTGGATTTTGTCCTTAGGTAATTGCTGCTCTTTTGATCAACCATTCTGTTGTTTGCATACCTCACTAGTGGTGGTGTCCTGCTATATACCTATTTATTGCTTGACTGAAAATGGATCACGGTGGTCTGTATTAGCTTTTCAAAGCAATATTTCTGAATAGTGGTCCCCACCCCCAAGGTTTATATCTTTGAGATGAGTGGATCAGTGTTTCAAGCATAAACCGTGCTTTTTTGGTATTTGTATCTCTTTTTAAGTTTTTGCTAATAAAGAGTACTTGTTGTATTTTAATGAAAATAATTCTTCCTGGGGAAATAAGGGACTAGTATGTGCATAGGACTCCTGATGTAGCACTGTTGGCTAATGCGTCAGAATGCAAAGGCATTTGAACTGCAAAGTCGGTGGTTCAAGCTCACCAGCTGCTCCTTGGAAACGCTATACAGGGTCGCTATGGGTCAGAATCGACTCAACAGCACTTAACAACAACAATGTGCATAGGGTTGATATGAGTCAGAACAAACTGGACAGCACCTAACAACAACAGACGACATGTTTTTGTCACTAGTGTGTATGATACCATGTTGCTAATATAATGAACGTATCAACTGTAATAGAAGTGAGTATTTGAGTAGTCATCGACTGTATTTCAGATTTTCCATTACTGGAGTATGGAAAGGAACCCTGGTGACGCTGGGGGTTAGGTACTGGGCTACTAACAATAAGGTTGGCTATTCAATCCTACCAGCCACTCCAAAGGAGAAAGATGAGTCTGTCTATTCCTGTAAAGATTTACAGTCTCAGAAACCCTATATAGGGCCACAGTGAGTTGGTTTCAACTCTTTTGACAGTGGATTTGATTTGGTGGCTGTGGAGTTGTATAATCACAATTGTGGCACATTTCTCCTTTTCGTAATTCCTACAGCCTTTGACTTTGTCTCCTTTTTACTGTGTTTGGTTTCCCAAGTTAAATTAACTCATCTTATTTTCCCCACCTTTAGCTCTAGGGGATGTAATCTTGTGCTTTTACTTTTTTGTGACAACTTTTGGTTGCTTCTTACGTTTAACAAAGTGTCTTTGAGGGAAGTGAAGTTGCTTGCTCTGGAGAGAGCAGAGATAAAATAGGAAAGCTCTGGCAGGAAGGAGGAGAGTATGTTTCAGGAAGTATCCTCTCTTCACAGTCTCATCTAGTCATGCAGGATTTGCTTTTAAACTTGACCTAGTAGATCCTAAACTTGGAGCACTTCTTTTTGCCCTTTCCAACCCCCCTTCCCCACTTCACTTTCCAGAGTGTGTTTGTTATTTTTCTCAACCATTCATTATTCTCCAAACTTGATTTGTCTGTTTTGTGTAGTTTACTTTTATTAAGGTAGGATTTTTTCCCCCTATTTCAGTTAAGTTGTAGTGATTGCACCCTGGTATGCATAGGGTACTGTTTATTTTGTTTTTTGGTTGTTGTTCATTTGTTTTGTGGAGGTACTGCATGTGGCCAAGAGTAGTGTGAGTTACATCATGGGAAGAAAACAGGATGAGCTTGGTTTGTAGCCAGACCATTTAATTAGTTGAGTGTAGGAAACTTTATTTTGTCTAAATATACTAAGACATAAACTTCAGTTTATCCTTCCTAAGAATATGTTGATGTTCTTTGCTTCCCCTCCATCTGAAAATGAGACAATGTCTTGATTTTGTTCTTAGCAAGATTTGTTCATAGGTCAAAGTTATACTTGTTTTCAATTAATACTTCTTTTGTGTGAGACAGATAAATAGAATTAAAAGGCAAAGTTATGATTCCTGTTCTTATGACACAAATAACCATAGCGAAGTAATTGGCATAATGAAATTAACCTCTTAAGGAAAAGCTGCAGTAGGAACTTGGAAGAAATTTAATTCCTCTGATGTTTACTGACCTTCACCGTGTAACTACCTTTTGGTGAGCTGGGAGAACCTAGGAGAACAGAGAAAAAGAAGACAATAGTCTGTTCTAGAGAGCTACGAATAGAAATTGTAGAAGGTTTGAGATGATACTTTTGAAATACTTCAGACTTACTTTGAACTGACATAGGGTAAGTACCTAAATGTTAGGACTCTTAGGTTTAAAATTGGGAAATTATATGTAGTTGCTTGTTAAGTTCCTGAATTTTGGTTTAGAAGCTTGTCTAAGTACTGGAAGTTGTGTTAGGAAAATTCACATATAAGAATGAAAAAAAAATGTTTATCACAATTTTGTAACTTCAGTACTTTTGTTAGATAATTAGAATTTGGTCATTGGCCAGGTGATCAAATATTAACATGAAAGAGAAATGATTTGAAATAGAGACTATCTAGCAATTGCATCTTAACTAGAAGTACATGCACTAAAGGTTTAGTCTAGTACTTTCAGTTTTCTTCATTCCTGGTGAGTAGTAAATGTTATACAGTGCCATCGAGTCGATTCTGACCCATGGCGACCCTGAATAGGGTTTCCAAGGAGCAGCTGGTGCACTTGAATCACCGACCTTGCAGTTCAAACTACTTTGCAGTCTGACACATTAGCCCACAGCAGTAAGTAGTCCCCCATTAATCATGAAATGTTCTTTAAAACTTAGTCATCGTTTTAATTGCTATGAAGCCTGCAGGAGGTAATTAACTTAAGTTCTAGTTAAAAAAATGGATAATTTCTATAGAAGACTTTTAAAGATGAAATAACTATGGAAGTCTTTTTTGACGTGGTTCATTATAAGTTATATGCTGAGAGGATAATTAAATGTTGTATGTATGTTAGTAAATTGATAAGCTAAAACTTAGTAGGCAAGTCTGAGCTTTAAAAAGGGCACAAAAATTATTCTTAAGTTTCTCAATTTTGTTTTGACTTAAAAGTGGTTTAAGATTACCTCTCCTGAGTAAAATTAGGAATTTTTACTTATTGTTTTATGGTTGTATGTATGTGTTTTGAACATTTTATTGTGGTTTGCATGAAAGTTTTCAAGAGTATTTGAATTTTCCATTCAGCAATTTATGTACTTTTTTTCGGTGACATTTCAATTGACACTTGAGCAACATGGACGTAAACTGCTTGGGTTCACTGATACATGAATTTTTTTTCAATAAATATATTGGAAACATTTTTGGAGATTTGCCACAAGTCGAAAAATTTGCAGACAAAGCTATGTAGCCTAGAAATATAGAAAAAGATTTAGAAAAAGGTATGTCTTGGTTGCATTCATTATATGTATATACCAGTGTATCTTACCAATTACTACTGTAAAATATGTACAAATCATTATAAAAAGCTAACATTTATGAAAATTTGTGCACATAAACACCACCAGACTGTACGTGGTACCAGTTACGAGAAATGTAAACAGACATTAAGAAGCAGGATTAAGTTTTCATGCAGTGATGACTGCATATAATGAGCTGTAGTACATACTGCCCTTCTGTTGCTGTTGTGAGCATGAGGGATGGGGTAAGCACTCCCTGTGGCTTGCCACTGCTCAGCTGGGTTGGTAGGTTGGAGGGGTAATTGGGGATTGTTGGAAGGGCAAAGTGGGGACTCTTATTAGACCCTGGTGGTCAGGGCTACAGAGATGGGGGTCTTTACTGCTGACCACCAAGAGGGTGAGGGAGAGGTAGAGGGAGCATGCTCCTTTGGTTACTGGGTGAGGGTTCCTGGACTCTCTTCATTGGTTGCAGCCAGCTATTCAGACCTTATTTCACTTTGTCCTGTTGGGAATTCTGTGAAGTTGCTCTTTGTGTTCCTCTCCTGGATTGGTGCTATGTGTGTCAAAATGGTCACAATGTGCTGGGCTGCTGGGTGGGCTGGCAGAGCCCTCCTGTTCCATCTCTTCTTGTTCTTTGTTTGTCATTTTTGTCTTCTTTTCAGTATTTGATCTAGTTCCTTTTCCATTCATTTGATGCTCAGGATTCCAGGGTTGTCTTATGTATCTCTCTTTTGTTTAGTCTTTGCTGTGGAAGGATGTCATTGGGTGTCTGGCGAAGCTGCCATTTGGGCTGGAAGCTCCTCTTTTACTTTTAGTCAGAAAAAGTATTTTTATAGTACAGTACAACTCTTTTCCTGAACCATTTACGTTGCTGACCTGATGCTCCTTTACATGACACTTTCATGGGTTTTTTTTCCTACAGTAAGAGTGTTTTTCCTACAAATAAGTTTCTATTTAAACTACGAAACCACCATCAAAATCAGGAAATTCAGGATAATAACGTTGGTGTGCCGAGTTACTTATGTATCTACCCCTAGCTTATCCCTAAACTCTACCCTGAACTTATAAATCGTATCTCTACTTGCTAAAGTGTGTTAATAAATCTCAGTTGTCAAGAAGTTTGGAAGGTGTGAAATTTTGTCATATCAGCAACTTTACTGCTTAGCCAACCACTATTTCATGCTGGCAGAAGACATGAGACCGACCCCTTGGTCAGAGACAGGACTTTATTACTCACAGCAGTAGCCAGAGTATCAGACTTTTCTTGCACTGTGGTGCATCCTTTATTCTTACAGTGTGTTATCAAGAAGGGCAGGAAAGAACTCTGACTCTTTAAAAATGGTCAGTACGGATGCGTACATACCCTTTGATTTGGAGACAGACACTATCTCTGTCTTCCAAGTCTTAATAGAAACCTGTTCTTTGCCCTAGAAGGAGATACCCTATCTGTTGTCCAAGACTTTTTTCTAAACATCCTTGACAAAATAGTCTTAACAAAGTGCCTCTGCTCACTCGATGAATGAAAAAAATGGATGAGAACCATGGAGAAATTGTCTCCTGAGGTGGCAGCTGGTGGCTGTCAGTCAACTCTGTTCCCTTCGGCAAGTTTTCTCGAAGTAACATCTAAATACGTGTTTTTGTGGTTGTCATGGTAATTCTTGCTCTGAAATATTTTCATAAAACTGATAGAAAAGTCAGAATAATCTCTTTTTTTCCCTCTGTCAAAATACATCTTAATTATGCATTTCACAATACAAGGGTGAGTCAGAAATTATCTGCACTCCAGTTATATTAAAATGCCTATCCACAGCTTATGACAACATTGAGCATGTCTGTGAAATGATTTTGTTGAATAGACGAATGACAGTGGATTATGTGGCAAGTCACTTGCCAATCAGCCGTGGCCCTGTCTATGAAATAATCTACAACAGACTCTGGTTTTGTAAAGTTTCTATGAGATGGGTGCCAGAACAACTTACAGAAGAGCATAAACAGAAATGCTTGGACATCTGCAAACAAAATTTGGACCAATACTCGAAGGAATGTTAGCGTTTATGTAAAAAAATTGCTACTGGTGGACAGCACATGAATTCATCACTACAAGCTTTAGAGTAAATGGCGGAGTATAGAATGGATCCTCAATTGTCAACCAAGAAAAAGTTAAAAGTCATCCATCAGCTGGAAAATGGATACTTAAAATTTTCTGGATTTCTCAAGGACCAGTATTGTAACTATCAGGAAAAAGGTTCAACATTCAACAGTGCTCATTAAAATCAGATGATCACTGAAGAGCTGAAGCCTAAACTTTGCATTAAACATAGAGGATTGCTGTCCAAGGGTATTGTGATCTTATATGACAATGTATGACTACACACCTCTGTGCATACTGTTTACATTCTGCAAAAACTTTGTTTTCAGATGTTAAAGCATCCTCCCTATAGTCCTATCTTGCTATATCAGACTTTCACCTGTTTGGTCTCCTGAAAGTAGCCCTTCCAGAACAAAAATTCACCTGGTACATTTGTGGCTCGCAGCTCAGCCTAAAACATTTTTAAAGAACGGAATATGAAAGCTTGTTGACAGATGAACAAAGTGTATTGAAAATCAGGGAGACTATGCCGAGAAATAATGCATTTGTCGGTACCGACTCATAGTGACCTTATGCACAGCAGAACAAAACACTGCCCTATCCTGGGCCAACCTCACTACTGTTGCCACGCTTGGTCCATTGATGCTGCCACTTGGCCAGTCGATCTCATTGGGGGTCTTCCTCTTTTTCTCTGACCCTCTACATTACCAAACATGATGACTGATCCCTCCTGACAATATGTCCAAAGTATGAGAGATGAAGTTTGGCCATCCTGGCCTCCAAGGAACACTCTGGCTGTACTTCTTCCACAACGGATCTATTGGTTGTTTTGGTAGCCCTTGGCACTTTCAATATTTTCCTTCAACACCATAACTCAAAAGCATTAATTCTTCTACAGTCTTCCTTATTCACTGAACAGCTTTCACATGCATATGAGGTTATTGAAAATACCATGGCTTGGGTCAGGCGCACCTTAGTCCGCAAGCTGACACCTTTGCTCTTCAACACTTTCAAAAAGTCTTGTGCAGCAGATTTGCCTAATGCAATACATTGTGTGATTTCTTGACTGCTGCTTCTGTGAGTGTTGCTAGTTGATCCAAGAAGAATGAAGTCCTTGACAACTTCATTTTTCCATTGATAAGAATGTTGTTTATTGGTCCATTGGTGAGGATTTTTGTTTTCTGTACATTGAGATGTAATTCATACCGAAGGCTGTGTTCTTTGATCTTCATCAGTAAATGTTTTAAGTCCTCTTCACTTTCAGCAAGCAAGGTTGTATCATCTGCATATCACAGGATGTTAATGATTCTTCCTCCAATCTTGATGCTACGTTTTTCTTCATATAACGCATCTTCTCGGATTATTTGCTCAGCATACAGGTTGAATAAGTATGGTGAGAGAATACAATCATGTCACACACCTTTCTTAATTTTAAATAATTCAGTGTTTCCATGTTATGGTTGAACAGCGGCCTTGTGGCCCTTGTACAGATTACTCATGAGCACAATTAAGTATTCTGGAATACTCATGCTTCGCATTGTTGTCCATAGCTTGTGATGATCCACACAATTGAAAGCGTTTGCATAGTCAATAAAACAAAGGTAAACATCTTTCTGATATTCTCTGCTTTCAGCCAAGATCCACCAGACATCAGCAGTGATATATCCCTTGTTTCACAGCCTCTTCTGAATCTGGCTTGAACCTCTGGAAGTTCTCTGTCAATCTATGCTTGTAGCTGTTTTTGTATTACCTTTAGTAAAACTTGACTCGCATGGGATATCAAAGAGATTGTCCGATGATTTCTGCATTCTGTTGGATCACCTCTCCTTGGAAGGGGCACAAATACGGATAAGTTCCAATCAGTCGGCCAGATAGTTGCCTTCCAAATTTCTTGTCAGAGATGAGTGAGTGACTCCTGTGTTGCCTTACTTTCTTGAAAGATTTCAATTTTCATTCCATCAACTCTTGGTGCCTTGTTCTTTGCCAATTCCTTCAGTGCACCTTGGACTTCCTCCTTCAGTATTATTGGCTCTTGATCATATGGTACCTCTTGAAATGGTTGAACATTAACCATTTCCTTTTGATACAATGACTCTATGTATTCCTTCCATCTTCTCTTGATGCTTTCTGCAGCATTCAATAATTTGCCCAGAGAATCTTTCAATAACAGAAGTCAAGGCTTGAATTTTTTCTTCAGTTCCCCCAGTTTGAGAAATGCTGAGTGTATTCTTCTTCCTTTTTGGTTTTCTGATTCTAGATCTTTGCACATTTTGTTGTAATATTTGGCTTTTTCTTGAGCTGATCTTTGAAATTTTCTCATCAGCTCTTGTACATCTTCATGTCTTCAATTTGCTTTAGCATCTGTAGCTGGAGAGCAAGTTTCAATGTCTCTTCTGACATCCATTTTGACCTTTTCCTTCTTTTTGCTTTCTTTTGTATGATGTTCTTGATGTCATCCCACAACTCATCTGGTCTTCGGTCTTTAGTGTTTAATGTATCAAATCTTTTCTTCAGATGATCCCTAAATTCAGGTGGGATATATTCAAGGTCATATTTTGGCTCTGGTGGACTTGTTTTCATTTTCTTCAGCTTCAGTTTGAATTTGCATATGAGTAATTGATGGTCTGTTCCACAGTCTGCTCCTGACCATGATATGGAGCTTTTCCATCATCTCTTTCTTCAGATGTAGTCAATTTGATTTCTATGTATTCCATCTGATGAGGTCCATGCGTATGTTGTCTCTTATGCTGTCTACAGGAGGTATTTGAAATGAACAAATCATTGATTTTGCAGAATTCTATCATGCGTTCTCCAGCATCATATCTATCACCAAAGCCATATTTTCCAACTACTGATTCTTCTTTGCTCCCAGCCTTTGCATTCCAATCAAATACTGGTGGCATTGTATTCAGAGTCACAGCAACTCACAAGCCACCGCAGTATGACAAACTGACAGAGCTTGATGGATTCTACAGCTAGACGGTGGATAATTTTTGACTTACCATTGTATTTTAAAAACATATATTTCCATTGTTATGTTATGCAAATTACAGTTGAGAAGAATCTGGGTCATAAGTGGAAATTATAGCTATTACAAAAATTCAGCATTAATGCCTAAATTTGGGCAGATCTACTGTGTATCATTTCAAAGGCATTTTACTGTGTGTATCAGTGTAGAGAAGAGAGTGTGGTTAGATTGTAAGGTGGGAGTAGAGGCCAATAGCTCTAGTGTCTGTGTTGTTTTTTCTTTTCCCAGCTTTGTATTGTGAATTGAGTGAAGGTTTACAAAGCAGATGATCAGTTTTATATTCAGCAAATCATATACTTTGTTACATATCATGTGTCATGTTTGCAATGCCCTCCATGTAACATCACTTATCTCACTTCCTTCATGTGTTTTTTGTTTCCATTCATCTTCTTTTCCCTTCCCTTCTCAATTTTGTCCTTAGGTAAATGCTGCCCTTCTGATCTTGAATGATCATTCTGTTGTGTGCATTCTTCACTAGTGTTGTCACTCCCTGTATCACTGATGTTGTTGTTGTCCCCTTTCCCCATGTACTATCTGTTGCTTGTCTGAAAATTGAGCCATGGAGGTGAGTTCAGTTTTAGTCTGAAGGGTGATCAAGGGCCATAGTCTTTGGCCATCTGTCTCAATCTGATTTTGAGTTTTGTTTCTTATTTTCTCCCACTTACCCAGGGCTTTATAATATGATCCCTTTCAGAACAGTTGGCAGTAGTTGCCAGGCACTATCTAGTTCTTTTGGTCTGAGGGACATGGAGACTAATGTTCATGTGGTCCATGAGGCCATTGAACTAATTGTTAACAAGCACCTTCAGTTTCCATCATTCTTCTTTCCTTTGGGCAGAGAGAAACCAACATTTAATGCACCTTAGATGTCTGCTCATGAACTTTAAAAATCCCAGTCTCTACTTGCCACAGTTGTTGTTAAGTGCTGTCCAGTTGCTTCCAACTCATAGCGACCCTGTATAGGGTTTCCAAGGAGCGACTGGTGAGTTTGAACAGCTGACCTTGTGATTCAAATGGACGTTATGGTCCAGTGCTTATCGTATAGCACCACACTTGTCATAGTTGTTGTTGCTAAATGCCATCGAGTCAACTCTGCCCCATAGTGACTCTGTATAGCGTTTCTGAGGAGCAGCTGCTGAGCTTGAACTGCCAACATTGCAGTTCAAACTGCTTTGCAGTTTGGTGAATTAACTCACAGTGCCACACCAGTCTTTTTGAACTGTCTTATACTTCAGTAGCTTGGTGTCCCCTGAGACTGTGGTCCTGAGCCCCAGGCCCAGCAACGCATTCTCTCAAGGTGGTGCCGTGTTGTTAAATACCATCAAGTCGGTTCCAACTTAAAATGATCCTGTATAGTGTTTCTGAGGAGTGACTGGTGAGTTTGAACCACTGACCTGGCGGATCAAAAGGACCTTATGGTCCAGTGTTTTTCCTAACTTGCCATACCAGGACTCTCTCAAGGTGTTTTGTAATGTCTAAAAAGTTTTCTTACTTATTTAAAAAAAATATTTTATTGTTAATTATGTGATTGTTTACATGGGAGAACATTAGCTTTACATTCATCCTATCGTATATCATTTAATTGCCATGGTTACAATCCCCTCCATGCATCATCAACCAATCAAAGGTTATACCCTACAAGCCTGCCCCCTGTCAGCACACAGCCCCTCTCCCCCTCTGGGTCTAAAGCCCCCAGCTACTCCATCTTTCCATGTCATCGTCTCTGCCTCCATCTCTGGTGCCACTGCTTCTCTGGGTAGGGTCCTGCATCTGCTCTTCTTCCTTGATGGTCTCAGGGACCTTTGCTCCTAGACTGAAAAGTTAATCACTCCACTCCCTGCTACAAAACGTCTACCTTTACATTTCTAACCCTCACAGTCAGTCCTGATAACAGTTATTAACTATTGTTTTACAAGTGACCTATCTGCATTTCCTTTCATCAGCCCTGCCTAAACAGATTGGATACTACTCAGCGAAGATTCTACCTTCTCCATGCCCTCTGGATCTAGGCTCCCTCGTGAAAGCTTGTAAGCCAGTCACTTCTTGCCTTTGAAGGCCCCCCATTTTGGGTAGACAATGTCCAAGTTGCCCATCCCTGTCTACTCTGTGTATGGAGGGGGTGGTCATATTTGTTTTTAAAGCTTTTATTGTTAGTTGAGTAGTGATAGTTTACATGGGAAAACATTGGTTTTGCACTCAACCTATTGTGTTTGTTTTATTGCAATGCTTACAATCCCCTCCATGCATCATCTTTTAACAGTACTAGCTTCTAGTCCCTGTTTTTAATTTTGATGTACACAAAACCACACAGGAATATATAATCATTTAAACAACTCAGCGGCCCATCATTATGTAAGCCAGTCTCTTGGCTGTCAGCACACAGCCTTTCTCTTTCCATGAGTCTAGTGTTCTCAGCTGCTCTCTCTGTGCCATCACCTCTGCCTCCATCTCTGGTGTCACTGCTTTTCTAGATCAGGTCTGATGTTCTGCTCATGCTCTTTTCTCTTGATGGTCCTAGGGTCCTCTGTTCCTGGAATGTAAGATTAACCTTTTTGTTACACAACTTCTGCCTTTACAGTTGTGACAATCACAGTTATTCATGATAACAATTACTATTGAATCCAAAGACTTCTATCCCCATGTCCTTACACCAGACCCATCTAGAGAAGATGAAAACTCTTCTGTGGGGATTCGGCCTCGCCTCTGCACACTCTGAAACTAAACTCCCTCTTGAAAACTTGTAAGACAGCCACTACATGCCTTTTTAGCGCATTCCTCTCCCCCTCCCCCCATTTTAGGTAGCCAATATCTAAATTGCCTGTCCCTATCTATCCTGTGTAGGATAGGCTTGATCCTTGCTGTGTAGACTCCTTCCCTCTCAGTTGGTATTTTGAGCTACTAAATCGATAAATATAGGTCAAGTTCATCAAATTGTAGCAGTTTACACTTGCTTCCGTTATCAAATTTCTTTATCTTCCTTTAGTTGAGTTCTGATCATAAAAGACATTGAAGCTAGGTCAAATGGGTACTGTCTGATATGCATGTTCTCTTATATCCCCCCCCCCCCCCCCCCCACTTTATATCAGCTGAAAGCTTCACTCTTAGCTTTAGTCTCTCGTCTTAGGAGTTCTTAAGTCTCCATAGACTTCATACCAATCAGCCCTTCCTCTTCTTTCTCTCATCTCAAAGTCAACAGGAGTCTACAGTGGTCGAACTCAACCCATGCCTTCATTACTGCCTTTCCCCCACTTCCACTCACCTGTAGACCAACGTGATCTCCAGCTAGTTTACATACCTGCTCATGTGTTCCCTGTGAGCTTCAGTCTTGGAGGGGGCTTTGTCCAGAAGGAACTTGATTGCTTGCCAAACAGTTTTCATGTTTTTGTACCATGTTCATGGATATATTTGCAGCAAAGGTAACAGAAGAATCTTACTAGCTTGGTGTTACTTCAGTGACCTTCCCTAAATCATTCCTCTTGTCCGTTAGGTTGGTGTACTTTTGGTAGGCTTGGGTCCTGATTTTATTCTTGTGGCCACAGACAAGGTGGAGGAGTGGGAATTAACCCACACAGAATGAATTCCTCATATGAAAACAGAATTTTGTTATCCCAAAAATGATGTATTGGATGCTGAAATAGAAACAAATAATGTACTTTATTTTATTTATTTTAAATAATGTACTTTATAATACTGCTTTACTGCACTTGTTTTGTTTTTTTGGGGAAGAGGGAGGTGGCAGGAGACAGTATTGAAGACAGTGCTATAAAGCATTAAGAAAAACAGTAAAAATACAGCAAACCCCAAAGCAGAGCTTGTTGTGTTGCATGGCAATACAAATCAGACAAGGAATGGTCTTATTTTCTACTAGGCGTTTATTACTACTTAAAAAATGATTACTGCATTTATATATAGGAATTTAAAATAGCTATTGATATAGACACGTCACCTCCTTCGCTAAGATTGAATTGTCCTTTGTTTTATAGCCCACATTGTTTATTGAGCCTGGGAATATCCTTTTACAAAACTCTGTCTGTGCTAAATTTGTGGGTATAGAAATTTTGGGTGATTCTATGATAGTGGTTGAGAAGTCTAGTAAAAAATTATTGCTTCCTCTGTGTTCCTTTGTGAATTTGCAGATAGTATAGTTTAAAATAGTTTTTTATTGGTTAGAGGAAATATTTATATGGGTTTTGTTTTCAGATCATTTTGGAAAGAAGAGAGCTTTGCAGTTGATGAGCATGGTAATGCATTTCTAATTCATTGATATGCTGGACTACATAGTTCCTGTGACCTTGATTATGGTGGCAAATAGGCCAGCTAGCCTAGTTACATAGTGGTGATAAAGACAAAAGCAAGTGAAATGAAGGTACAGATCATGTGGCATCCATAATGTGTTAGTGTTTTGTGCTGTCATCTGAACATGAAAGGTGATTGTTGGAAGATTATTTTTAAACGTGGAAATACATAATATTAGAAAATAGAGAAAAGCATAAAATATACAATTATATGTAGGTCCAGTCCTCACCTCTCATTGCTGTTGTGTTAATTCTTACTCATAGTGAGCTTTTATGACAGAGTAGAACTACCCTTCGGGTTTCCAAAGCCATAATTACAGAAGCACACTTCTGCATCTTTGTCTCATGGAACAGCTTGCCAGGCACTTTACCCCAGGGCCAGTAGTGCTCTTTGTAAGTCCATTACCCAAATCAAAACAGGGAACATTCATTTCCTTCCGATAGCTAATGTAGCATAATTTTACAAGGGTAAGATAGAAAGTACTGTTACTAGTATTCTAGTTCATGTATATCATGGATTTATTCTAAACAAAACATGTTTAAACAAGTTACTGTGATCAGTGGATGCCTGAAGACAAGTTCTCTCAGTAACAAGATTTGTAGCCTTATTAGCATATCTTCAAAACAAAGGTTCAGTCAAAGCAGTGGTTTCTGAATGTGACTGCTGGACCAGTTAAATACAAGGCAGAGACATCAGTTCAGAGGTTATGATGACTGCTGTTTGGAACTCCAAAGGGGTAATCTTGATAGATTTTCTTGAAGGACACATTGCAATCATGGGGGCTTATTAAGAAATTTTAAGAAAATTGAAAACTGCATTAGTGGGAAAAAGGCCAAGGAAGTTGCGCTGAGGAATTTGTTTTTGGTTTGACAATATTCTTGCTCATTCTTGGAGGGTTGGTTGGTTGGTTATGTGCCGTGGAGTTGGTTCTGACTCTTCGTGACCCTCTACAGGGTTTTTGAAGCTGTAAATCTTTACAAGAGCAGAAAGCCTCATCTTTCTCCTGCGGAGTGGCTGGTAGTTTCCAACTGCTGACCTTGAGGTTCGCAGCCCGATTCGTAACCACTACGCTACCAGAGCTCAATACTAAATACTAGTTCATTTGGGAGTTCTAAATTCCGTTACTTTATATTCAGATTCATGTTAGTAGTGGTGTATTATCTTAGTGACTTTGTATATTTTTAATTACTAAGTATTCTTTCACATCGTAATTTGAAGACTATTCCTAAGTAATTTTTAATATTAACTAGTTTGATATAGTTGTGCCCAATTTATTTACTCTTGCCCTGTTGTTGGAATTTAGATGATTTCCAATTATTTTTGTAACAAGATGTTAAATGGGACTTTTTCTGTTGTTTTGACGTTATTGTTCAGGTTCCAAAGCTAAACATATTACCTCCACTTTTTTTTTTTTTTTTAATTTTTTGTAATTTGGGTGAAGATTTACAGAGCTAATCAGTTTTCCATTGAGCAGTTCATACACATTTTATTTCATACTGTTGATTGCAACCTGCATAGTGTAACTTCCAACATCCTGCTTTTCCCTGTGTTTCCTGTTTCTATGCTTCCCACCTTCCTTCCCCCTTCCTTCCTTCTGAACTTCATCCTTACTTGCATTCTGCCTTTTTGATCTTGAATGGTTAGCCTCCACATTTTAATATAGGGTGATAGATCATTCATATGACTTGCTGAAAAATGAAACTGCTTCTGGATCCTCTTGCTCTCCATATATTCATGAATATCTGTGTGTTTCTGTATTTTGATTAGAAGGGACTGACATTTAACCTCCAGCTTGAGATTTGCTGATTTGTAGAATTACTTGAACTGTGGAGTGTAGAGAAAGAACCTGACCTTCGTAGAACTTGACCCTAGTGTGATTTGGGATGGCATGGGTGGAAGGGACATTAAAATGTCTTTTGATGTTTTCTGAGAAAAGTCAGAAGGCTACAGTTATCTGGAGTAGAGAAAAGAAAAAAGGCTGTAATATGAAGACCCTGTACTTCTAGAATTTGGAGGGGGAAAATGCTAAGTAGACATAGCAGAAGGTGGGTGGGATGTGAAAAATTTAGTTGTCGTCAAGTCCATTCCAACTCATGATTGACACCCATGTGTTTTAGAGTGGAACTGAGCTTCATTGGATTTTTAGTGGAAAAGCTATTATTACAGGTGAGTGAAATAGGAAAATGCACAGAGATAGGAAACTACTGTTTGTATTTACTCAGAGCACTTGTGCTTTAGAATATCCCTTTATCGCATTATGATACTTCTTTTTTTTTTTTAAAGTTAATATAACTTTTTATTGTGAATTCAGTGAAGATATACAGAGAAGATCATCTGTTTCATATTCAACAAATCACACAGTTGGTTTCATCTCAATGATACTTGGTTTCATCCTCCATGCAGCAACAGTTTGCTCACTTCTTCCCTGTGGCTCCTATTTGCATTCCACCCTCCTTCCTATGCCTTCTCACCCTTGTCTCTAGGTAGATGTTGCTCTTTGGTTGGCCAGTCCATGGTGAGTATACCTTACTAGAATTGTCCCCCCATAGCCATGAGGGTTAGTTCCTTTCCAGACCTGAATGGTGGTCGAGGGCTATAGTCTCAGGTTCCTCTGATCTTTTTCTGAGCAGTAAGCCCTGTCTTTTTTTAAAATAGCTTTGAGTTTTGTTGTACATTTTCTGCCACTCTGTCTGGACCTTCTAATGTGATTCCTTTCAGAGCAGTTTAGTGGTAGCTGTGCATCATCTAGTTCTTTTGGTCTCAGGTTCACCTGCGCCATTGGTCGATTGGACTAGTTGAGTCCAAGCATCTTTAATTGTCCTTACTCTTCTTCTGCCAGCACTGCGATAATTCGTCTTGTTGTTGTGTGCTTGTCTTCATAGGGATTGAACTGCTAACCTGTGGTAATCAGTTCAGTGTTTATCCTGTACCAGGCGCATGATAATTCTTAGCCTTACTTAAATTTTTTTTCCCTTCAGCTAGTTAATTCTATTTAAATAGTAATATTAGATAGTGTCTTTAATGCATGAACCATAGCCATGGTACAGCTGATAATCAAATTTGATTATAGCAAAAGGTGAGAAGAATACAGTCACAGCTATTTACTTCTCAGACCTTGTTGGTTTGAAGATAACAAAAAAAATCCTCTGGTTTCTGTTTCTTTTATGTAAATTTAAATAATGTAGCTTATGTATTATAATTAATAGGCTTCTAGGTTAAGGAGCTCTGGTAGTGTAGTTGTTATGAATTAGACTGCAAACCTTAAGGTCAGCAGTTCAAAACTACCAGCCGCTCTGTGGGAGAAAGATGAGGCGTTCTGCTCCTGTAAAGATTTACAGCCTCGGAAATCCTGTACAGGGTCGCTATGGGTTGGAAAGGACTCAACGGCACTTAACAACTACAGCAACAGGTTATGACCCAAGCCATGATGTTTTCAGTAACCTCATATGCATGTGAAAGCTGGACAGTGAATAAGGAAGACTGTAGAAGAATTGACGCATTTGAGTTATAATGTTGGAGTAGAATTGAAAGTGCCATGGGCTTCCAAAAGGACCAATAGATCCGTTTTGGAAGAAGTGCAGCCAGAGTGCTCCTTGGAGGCCAAGATGGCCAAAGTTTGTCTCTCATACTTTGGACATATTGTCAGGAGGTAGCAGTCGCTGGAGAAGGATCTCATGTTTGGTAAGGTGGAGGGTCAGAGAAAAAGAGGAAGACCTCTAACAAGATGGATTGGCCACGTGGCAGCATCGATGGACTCGAGCCTGGCAATGATAGTGAGGTTGGCCTAGAATTGAGCAGTGTTTTGTTCTGTGCATAAGGTTGCTATGAGTTGTTACCGACTCGATGGCACCTAACAACAACAAGTTTAAGAGATAAAGTGGGTATTTTGATATCAATCTTATTAAAATAGTTTCTGCTTGTTTTTATTGCAGTTTAACTTTATAGGAAAAGTAGCTCACGTCTTAGAATATTTGCTTGATAAGCACCTGACAGGTCAGTGGTTCAAGATCACCAGTTGCTCCTTGGAAAGCCTGTACAAGGTTGCTATGAGTCAGAACTAACTACAAGGCACTTAACAACAACCATATTCATAAAAACTTATAAATGTATCAAGGAACAAGCTTGTTTCCTCAGTGTACTGAGTTGATGTTATTGTTGTTAAGTGCCATTGAGTTGGTTCTGATCCATAGCGACCCTGTAGAGGGTTTCCAAGGAGCGACTGGTGAGCTTGAACCACCAACCTTGCAGTTCAAACTGACTTTGCAGTCTAGCGCATTGACCCACAGCTTCACTGAGTTGATAGGGAGGGGCAATTTCAATATTGGCTATCAAAAATGGGGGCTGTAAAGGCATTAAGTGGTTGGGTTACAAGCTTGCATGAATGTGCTTCGTTTCAGAATGAGGAGAGGGTAAGGTAGAATCCCCACTGAATAGTTTTCCTCTTTTCCAGATGGATCTGATGGAACGGGATAGAGAATGATAGTGATAGGATTTTATGATTCAGTTGTGAGTAATTGTTAGCAGAAATAATTGTGATGGTCACGACTGCAGTGATAGAAGATGTGTAACTAAAAGGGTAGAGTAGTTAATCTTTCAGCAACAGATAGTCCCTGGAACATCATGAAGATGATGTGGAGTGGGAGATCCCTACGAAGAAAAGTGGGAACTACAGAGATGGTGGCAGAAGTGGTGGCATGGAGAGATAGAGCATCTGGGGACTCTAGGCCAAGGGACTGAGTAATGTGTGCCTACAGGCAGTAGGCTTGTTGTTGTTGTTAAGTGCCGTCGAGTCGGTTCCGACCCATAGCGACCCCGTACAGGGTTTCCGAGGGTGTAAATCCTTACGGGAGTAGAAAGCCTCATCTTTCTCCCGCGGAGCAGCTGGTAGTTTCGAACTGCTGACCTTAAGGTTCGCAGCCCAATTCGTAACCACTACGCTACCAGAGCTCCTTACAGGCAGTAGGCTAGCTGGCAGAAAACAAACAAAAAACTTATGAATGTCCTTGGATTGACTTATATATGGAGCAAATGTACAACTTCGATCCTTTAGAATTTCTTCTTCTTTTTAAATAAATGTTTTATTGTAAATTGTGTGATAGTTTACATGGGAGAACATTAGTTTTACATTCATTCTATCATACATCATTTCATTGCCATAGTTACCATCCCATCCATGCGTCATCACCCAACCGAAGGGTGTACCTTGCAAGCCTGCCCCCCCTCCCCGCCACAGTCCTCAGCACACAGCCCCTTTCCCTCTCTGGATCTCAAGTCCCCAGCCGCTCCATCTCTTCACGTCATCTTCTCTGCCTCCATCTCAGGCCTCACTGCTTCTCTGGGTAGGGTCCTGCTCTCTGCTCTTCTCCATTGATGGTCCCAGGGTCCTCCGCTCCTAGACTGAAAAGTTAATCACTCCCCTCCTTGCTATAAAATGTCTACCTTTACATTTCCAATCCTCACAATCAGTCCTGATAACAGTTCTTCACTATTGCATCATAAGAGACCCATCTGCATTTTCATTTCATCAGCCCTTCCTGGACAGGCTGGGTATTATTCACTGGAGACTCTACTTCCTCCACGCCCTTTGGATCTAGGTTCCTTCTTGAAAGCTTGTAAACCAGTCACTTCTTACCTTTGAATCCCTCCCCGCATTTTGGGTAGCCAATGTCCAAGTTGCCCATCCATGTCCATTCTTTGTGTGGAGGGGGTGGGAATAATTCTTGCAGCAGGGATTTGTTTCCTCTTTTGTGCTACTACATTTATGGGTGTAGGTCAGGTTTTGTCAAATTGTATCAGATGACACCTTTTTCCTCTCTTTCTTCTTCCGGTTGAGCTCTGTTCATCCAGTCATTGAAGCCAGGTCAAGTGAGTATCATCTGCAAGTGTGGGTGTTCTTGCGTCTATCCGCTCTGTTCTTATCAGCTGGCCTCTTCGCTCTCCACTCTAGTCCTCTGTGGTTGTGTCAATGACTCTGAGCCCTCAGGTCCTGCCTCGCTGCTGGCCGACCAGGTCTCCACGGGTTCACAGTAGTCTGCTGGACAGTGTAGGGCTTAGCTGGCCACTTCATTGATGTTCATCGGTCCCTTTCCCTTATGGGTGACGTGCGTGGTCACCAATCTGAGCGTGTGTTTCGATTGCGTCTTAGCTTTGGAAGAAGATTTACACTGAGAAGACCCGACCACCTGCCTTGATGTCTCCTGGGCAAGCAACTTGCTCGTTCTTGTGGTATCAGTCGGACTGCCCTTATTGTTTTGTATTTTTCCTGTAGGACTTTCTTGCATGAAGTATCTTCTGGTTTTCTAGCTGCTCCAGGCTGGTCTGCTTGTCCTTTTAAGTGTAAGATTTTCTGTCTCTGAAGGTCTGGATGTGGTTCAGGCTTCTATCTATAGTCTTGTGTAATGCAGAGGCTCCTCAGGAAACCTCCTTCACTGGACACATTGTAGCCCCGTTTTAGGTATTCCAATCAGTTATAGGCAGAAGGCGGACTTAATCAGCTTTCTATGGTGATATTTCTGTCTATTCCTTTCTCTCCCCCTCCAGTGTCAGTTTTATGGTATCATGCATGGGGAAACCAAGGTTCATAGAATTTCTTCTTGAATTTAGCAATAACAAGGCCCTTGAGCCCAAAATAACTTTCGGTAAGCTTGCAAATATAAAATACATTTCAGGAAGACTTAAGATCTTATTTTATAGCTTTTATATCTTACTTACTATTTCAGTCCTCCAGTATTACAATTTTGAAATATCTCAGCATATGATTAACAAAACACTATTCTGATACACCTGAGCCTGACACTGGGAAACACTGTTCTCTAGCATTGTCAGGACACAGATAACTAACTGTATTTTTCATAGTTGACTGTTGTTGTTAAGTGGCGTATAGTCGATTCTGACCCATAGCGACCCTGTATAGGGTTTCCAAGGAGCAGCTGGTGAGCTTGAACCAGTCATAGTTGACTAGGGCAGCATATTTAATACTAAACTTCTGTCCTTTTTGTATTAATGCATGTGTTCTGTTAAAAAAATTAATATTGCTGTACTATTTTGATTTTGCAAGTAATATAGGACAAAAGTTTTAAAAAAAAGACGATTTTAAAATCTCAAATTTTAATTCTCAACATTCAGAGAAAGCTTAAATTAGCATTTTGGAGTAAGTTTTTCCTACTTTTTTCTTGTGTTCATGTTTATATACAGGTACCTACAAAATTGGATGATCCTGTTTTAGTGCTTGGTTGGTAACTAGCTCTTTTCTACTTAAGTTATGTTGTAGATATCTTTAGTTATCAAGAAATACTTTTTTTAGTTACTGCAGGAATGTGTACAATATTGTTTAACAGTATTATGTTGTTTTCTATCTTTCTCCATTATGAACTATGTCAATGAGCATCCTTGTCTATATTTCACCATTATTAACTGTGTCAATGACATCCTGGTCTCTATTTCACCATTATTAACTGTGTCAATGAACAGCTTTGTCTATATGCTACCATTTTTAACTGTTCCAATACCATCCTGGTCTGTGCATTTTTCTTACATGATTATTCTAATTTAAATTTAAGGCTGTAAGTGTAATGGAATTTACATTAAGTTCAGACTAAAATATTGAAACCTTTGCTGTAATTGGGGCACATAACAAAAAATACTCAAGTTTTGATAAAGCTTTGAGGATTAAAATTGAGAAGAAAAAGTTAAAATACACTGATAGCATATATTTAATACTAAGCTTCTCCTTTTGTATTAATGCATGTGTATGTTAAAAATGTTAATATAGCTGTACTATTTTCATTTTGCAAGTAATACAGGACAACAGTTAAAAAAAAAAGATGTAACTTTCTTCAAGTTAAAATGCGAATAGTTGATTATTTTGTTAACTGTTTCTTCCTCAAAAAGAATTTTTATGCCCTCCTTCCCCCTTTCAACTTGGGGAATATTTATAAATAGGGCTGTTGGTCTGATTGTCATACTGTGTGCAGAAGCCAAGATTGGGATGTTGTGCACTTTGAATAGTAAATAAGTACTTAGAAATAAATACAGTTGTAATTAGATAGTGTTTTTAGCTTCAGAAAATGCTTTTATAGCCATTATCTTGCCTGATGTTTAACTCTTCTGCTTTATAACGGAGATTGAGAAACTGTGACTCTTGTCTAAATTGGAATGTGTAGTAAATGGGAGGAATGACATTAAGGTTTTGGGTTCAGAGACTTTCTACTAATCTGTACAGTCTTTTACAGAACTGGGGCAAAAAGATGGTATTTGGCAACTTAGCAGTATGTAACTTTACCATTATTTGTTTTGTGACATTGGAAATAATCACTTAACTTTTTTTTTTTTTTTGCTTTGTAGTCTGTTTTACAATAATATATCCCCTTAGGGTTATAACATTTAAAATGCTTGGAAAGAAAGGACTTTTCTCTTTATTATTGTTGTTGTTAGGTGGCATCGAGTCGGTGCGACTCATAGCGACCCTTATGCACAGCAGAATGAAACACTACCTGATCCAGGGCCAACTTCACTACTGTTGCCACTCTTGAGCCCATTGATGCTGCCACTTGGCCTCTTTTTCTCTGACCCTCCAGCATACCAACCATGATATCCTTCTGTAGTACTTTACTTTATTCAGACATTACTTTGTAACTATATTTCACTTAGTAGAGTGAAAAGAAAGGGAGAATTCAGGAGAGTACAAAAAGTTTGCCAAAATTTATAAACTATAGGATGTTATTTGTATTGGTATAAAGATGTTATCCATTCAACATGAAAATACGATTATGAGTGAACCTAGTCATTTTAGTCATTGAGTCTACATGATACTGGTAATTTGTTTTAGAAAATCTTTTGTTTTTCCTTCCCAGAACACTCTTTTTTTAAAATGTTTTTTAAATGTTTTTAATCAATCCCGGCTAGACAGATTGGAGATTGGATACTATTCAATGGAGATTCTACCTTCCTCCATGCCCTCTGGATCTAGGCTCCCTCTTGACAGCTTGTAAACCAGTCACTTCTTGCCTTTGTAGCCTCCCCCCCTTTTTGGGTAGCCAATGTCCAAGTTGCCCATCCCTGTCTACCCTGTGTATTGAGGTGGTGGGAATGATCCTCGATGTAAAGATTTGTTCCCTCTTTTGAGCAACCATAGGTGTAGGTCAGGTTCATCAAATTGTATCAGATTACTCTTTTTTTCCTCTTCTTTCTACTTCTAGTTGAGCTCTGATCATCCATCATTGAAGTCAGGTCAAGTGGGTATTATCTGCAAGTGTGGGTGTTCTTGTGCATATGCCCTCTCTTATCAGCTGGACGCGTCACTCTCCACTCTAGTCCTCTGTGGCTATGTCAGTGACTCTGGGCCCAGGAGTCCCTAGGTTTTGCCATACTGCTGGCCTTAACAGGTGTCTACCCAGGTTCACAGGAGTCTATTGAACATGGTAGGACTTAGTTCCTAGAACAATCTCGATTGTATATAAATTCAGGGACAGAATAGTAGTCCCTGAGTACTCTTGTCAATTAAATTGTTAGAAACAGGTAACTTTTGAATTAATAATGTGTTTTGGATTTGTTTGTTTTTATTTTTCCTTTTCCTAGTCAGCAGATAAGCAGAGAGCCCTAGAAGAAACCAAAGCCTACACCACCCAGTCCTTAGCAAGTGTTGCCTATCTGATAAACACCTTGGCCAACAATGTTCTACAGATGCTGGATATCCAGGCATCCCAGCTACGAAGGATGGAATCTTCAATCAATCATATTTCACAAGTGAGACCACACTATTTTCCTATTTTAACTATGAAGCCAATCTAGAGTACTGATTGTGAGTTAACTCACATGTATGATTTTAGACCATATAAAATCATTATCTTTTAGTGGGGTGGTTATCTTCTTTGTGATTTTGAAGGAACGTAAATGTTTCTGGATTCCATAAAACTCCAATGTCATGTTAAAATGATCAGCCCTGAGGTGAAAAATTTAACAACTTTTAACAAATTTCACACTTTATTTTTAAAAATATAAATGATAGCTTAATGGCTCGACTTGTTTAAAATTTTTCTTCACTTGGTAGGATTTATGTTTACTGGGATGCTACCATACCTCAGTGATGAAAAGACTATAACTAATGAGAAAACATTATAAAACTATCTTTAATATAGAACTTTAAAAAGTAAATGTTAGTTTAGTTTTTCCATTGTAATAGTCATGCTCATGAAAATAAGAAAAAAAAAAGATAAAATGGAAAAACAAATCTTTTCCCCACTATCTAAGACTTCAACTTTTAATGTTTGGTATATTTATTGACAAAGTAAAAAGAAAAATTTATAAATGGTTTTTTAAATATAGCTGTGAATATATTGTGTATAGAATTTAGGGGTCTGCTTTTTAAACATACCCACCCAAACAAACCTTCACTTGACGTGATAAGGTCCTTATAAACATTTTTGGTGGTTGGTTGCATAAAGTTGCATGTATATTCCAATAGCTTTCATAACCTTTCTTGTGTTTTGGACCCATTTAAAATAGCATTGCAATGAAAAAAAAACTTAATTTTAAAATGCATTGATATAGTAATGGATTTGTTCTTCCTGCCTCTAAGAATTTTTGGAACTCTTCAGTTTTAATATTCTTGTCGTTAGAGTAATTTGGTAGTATTCAGCACTCTTTATAGGCCTGCATAATTAGAACTCTCATGGAATAAAATTCACTTGAGTAATGTATGTATTATTGATTTTGAGACTTTAGGACTCTTTTGAAGTAGAGAAATCCAATCAATTTTGCGAATTTGAAATTTAGAAAATTCTAATATAGTTAAGTAAGCAGATAAGGGTGGTTCACCTTACATTTCTATCACTTAAAAAATCAGAAGGATTACTTGTTACTTAATTGTATTTAATTTCAAATTTGAATTAATCAGTTTAAGGATTTTTTCACATCATGGTGTCATTGTGAGTTAATGTGCTGGACTGCAAAGTCGGTTTAAACCTCAAGGTGGGTGGGTTAAGCTCACCAGCTGCTCCTCAAAACCCTATACAGGGTTGGTGTGAGTTGGAACTGACTTGATGGCAGTTAACAACAACAACAGTAGCACCTGAACTTACAGATATTGTGTAATTTATTGCTTCTATTATTGCTGTGTCTCATAAGTTGAAAAAAAAATTGGTGAGTTTTCATGATAACAGGTTGCTTATCTGATAATAGAAATTCAAGGTTAATTTTTTAAAGTTTGATTTATTTCCAATCTGTAGAGGTGATGTCCCATACCACACTCAATCACATGTAGACATGCATACTTTATCCACCTGGATTTGCCTTACAAACGCCATCCTTAGAGTCACAGGTAGAAAGCCATGATTGGCAGTCCAGTTATGGTTTTTGCTTCCATTGTGAGGGCTTGCCTGTTGCTGTGATTCTGGAAGCTATGCCACTAGTATGTTTAATCCCAGCAGGATCATTCATGGTGTACAAATTTCAACTGAGCTTCCAGACTAAGACAGACTAGGAAGAAAGAGAGAGAGGCTTCTTCTGAATATTTAGTCACTGAAAATCATACGAATTTTAGTATTAGTGGAACACTGTCAGAATGTTGACTATTGAAGTATGATGAAGAGCACTAGAACATTGTCAGATAGAGTGCTGAAAGATGAGTCCCTCAAGTTGAAAGGCACTCAGATACAATTGGGGAAACATTTCCTACTCAAAATAGAGTTGACTGTGATGATACAAGTGGAGTAAAGTATTTGGAACCTTCATTTGCTGATGAAGTTCAACTCAAAATGAGGAGAAACAGTTGCAAACATCCATCAATAATCAGAACATGGAGTGTACGATGTATGCATCTCCAGTTGCAAATTGTCAAAAATAGAATTCAGAAAGATCAATATCCTATTCATTGTTGTTAAGTGCTGTTGAGTTGGTTCCGACCCGTAGCAACCCTATACAAGGTTCCCAAGGCTGTAAATCTTTACGGGAGCAGAAAGCCTCATCTTTCTCCCATGGAACAGTTGCTAGTTTCAAACTGCTGACCTTGCGGTTCGCAGCCTGATTTGTAACCACTACGCTACCAGAGCTCCTTATAGAAGAGTATTAAATGCATTGTTATTGTTAAGTGCCGTCAATTCCGTTCCAATTCAGCAACCCTGTTGTAGAGTTTCTAAAGAGCAGTGAACTGCCAACCATGTGGTTAGCAGTCAAGTTTTTATCCTACAGTGCCACACCAGAGTCCTCTAAATGGAGAATAACTTTTTCAAAAAAATTATTATTGTTTCGAATATACACAGCAGAACATAACACCAATTCAAAAGTTTTTACATGTAAAATTTAAGGATACTGATTATATTCTTCTGGGTGTACAACCATTTTTATCTTCCTTATTCTAATTGTTGCTCCCCAATAATGTGAACTCACTGTCCCCAAGGTTCTAATCTGTTGAGTTGCTCTTATCAATATGATCTCGTATAGATGGTACTTAAAAGAGCATAATGCTCAAGGCAGACCTTCTTACTAAGTAAGCTAAGCTACTGTTTTTATAAGGAGCTCTGGTAGCGAAGTGATTATGAATCAGGCTGCGAACTTCAGGGTTGGCAGTTTGGAACTACCAGCTGTTCTGTGGGAGAAAGATGAGGCTTTCTGCTCCTGTGAGGATTTACAGCCTTAGAAACCCCATACAGGGGCGCTATGAATTGGAACCGACTCCACGGCACATAACAACAACAATGGTTTTAATTTTTTGAGATTCAGCATATTTTTTATTGACAGATCTGGGAGGCAGTGAGAATGCTTCTCCAAAGGCTGCCTTAGCTTCCCCCATAAGGTTGAAGTTTTATATACCCTCCAGGATATTAACCCATTTGTTATTTATTTATTTTAAGCTTTTATTGTGAATTAATGTGATAGTTTACATGGGAGTACATTAGCTTTACATCATCTTACCATATTTCATTTCATTGCAATGATCGCAATCCCCTCCATGCATCATCAAACCCCCCACAAGCCTGCCCCCTGGCCACCAGCACATAGCTCCTCCCCTTCCCTGAGTTCAGAGTCCCCAGCTGCTCCATCTCTCTACGTCTCTGCTTCCATCTGGCATCACTGCTTCTCTGGGTAGGGTCTCACTCTCCACTTCACTCCCTTGATGATGATCCCAGGGACTGCTGCTCCTAAAATATAAAATCAACCACTCCCCTCCTTTTGTTAAGAAATGCCTACCTTTACATTTCCAACCCTCACAAGTCAGTCCTGATAGCATTTATTCACTATTGTACCACAAGGGTCTTACCTCCATCTCGTTTTATCAGCCCCGCCCAGACAGATTGGAAACCACTTAGTGGATATTCTACCTTCCCCTGCACCCTCTGGAACTAGGCTCCCTCTTGAAATCTTGTAAGCCAGTCACTTCTTGCCTTTGTAGCCCCCCCCCCCCAATTTAGAGTACCTAATGTTTAAGTTGCCCATCTTTGTCAACTCTGTGTACTGAGGGAGTGGGAATGATCCTTGCTGTAAAGATTTGTTCCCTCTTTTGAGCTGCTACATCCATCAGTATAGGTCAAGTTAATCAAATTGTATCAGATTACTCTTTTTTATCTTCTTCTAGTCTAGTTCTGATCATCCAGCCATTGAAGCCAGGTCAAGTGGATACTATCTGAAAGTTTGGATGTTCTTGTGCATTTCCCCTCACTTCACATCAGCTGGATGCTTCATTCTCTGCTCTAGTTCTCTGTGGCCATGTCACTGCCTCCGGGCCCAGGAGTCCCCAGGATAACCAGGTCTCAACCCGGGTTCACAGGAGTCTATTGAACATGGTTGGACTTAACCACATGCCTGCTTGTGTATTCCCCTTGAGTCTTAGTCTTGGAAGGGGGTTTCCCTTGAGGGGACTCAACCACTTGCCTTGATGGCTCCTGGGTAAACAACTTCCTTGTTCTTGTAGTCAATTGGACTGCTGTTATTATTTTTGATTTTTCCTGCCAAGAAGTATCTTTTTGTTTTTCTAGCCGCTCCAGGCTGGTCTACTTGTCCTTTCAAGTGGAAATTTCCTACCTCAGAAGATTCTCGATGCTGTTCAGGATTCCACCTATGGTCTTAGGGAAACTAAGTACTCATACTTTGCAATGTTGTCCATGGCTTGTCATGATCCACACAATGGAAAGCCTTTGCGTAGTCAATAAAGGACAGGTAGACATCTTTCTGATATTCTCTGCTTTCAGCCAAGATCCATCGGACGGACATCAGCAATGATATCCCTCGTTCCATGGCCTCTTCTGAATCCAGCTGGAATCTTTGGAAGTTCTCTGTCAATGTATGATTGTAGCCATTTCTGTATTACCTTTAGTAAAACTTTACTCGCATGGAGTACCAAAGATATTATCCGATGATTTCTGCTTTCTGTTGGGTCACCTCTTTTTGGAATGGGCACAAATACGGATTTCTTCCAATCATTTGGCCAGATAGTTGTCTTCCAAATTTTCCTGGCAGAGATGAGTGAATACCTCCAGTGCTGCTTCACTTTCTTGAAAGATTTCTATTTTTATTCCATCAACTCCTGGTGCCTTATTTTTTGTCAATTCCTTCAATGTACCTTGGATTTCTTCCTTCTGTATCGTTAGCTCTTGATCATATGCTACCTCTTGAAATGATTGAATATTAACCATTTCCTTTTGGTATAGTGACTCTGTGTATTCCTTCCATCTTATTTTGATGCTTTCTTCATCATTCAGTAATTTGCCCAGAGAATCCTTCAATAACAAAAGTTGAGGCTTGCATTTTTTCTTCAGTTCCCCCAGCTTGAGAAATGTTGAGCGAGTTTTTCCTTTTTGGTTTTCTGATTCTATATCTTTGCATATTTCATTGTAATTTTGGCTTTATCTTCTCGAGCTGATCTTTGAAATTTTCTATTCAGCTCTTGTACCTTCTCATTTCTTCCATTTGCTTTAGCATCTCTGTCCTGGAGACCAAGTTTCAGTGTCTCTTCTGACATCCATTTTGACCTTTTCCTTCTTTCTTGTCTTCTCAATGACTTTTTGCTTTATTCATGTATGATGTTCTTGATGTCATCCCACAACTCTTCTGGTCTTCAGTCTTTCGTGTTTAATGTATCAAATCTCTTCTTGAGATGATCTCTAAATTCATGTGGAATATATTCAAAGTCATATTTTGGCTTTTGTGGTCTGGTTTTCATTTTCTTCAGTTTCAGTTTGCATTTGCATATGAGCAGTTGATGGTTTGGTCCACAGTTTGCCCCTGGCCTTGTTTTGACTGAACATATGGAGCTTTTCCATTGTCTCTTTTCGCAGATGTAGTCAATTTGATTTCTGTGTATTCTATCTGGTGAGGTCCATGTGTATAATTGTCTCTTATTCTAAAGAAAGTATTTGAAATGAACAAATCATTGATTTTACAGAATTCTCTTATGTTATCTCCAGCATAATTTCTATTACCAAGGCCATGTTTTCCAACTACTGATTCTTTCCCTTTACTCCCAACCTTTGCATTCCATTCACCAGTAATGTAATGATCAATGCATCTTGATTGCATGTTTGATCAACTCCAGATTGAAGAAGTTGGTAGAATTCTTCTATTTCATCTTCACTGGCTTTAGTGGTTGGTGCGTAAATTTGAATAATAGTGGTATTAACTGGTTTTACTTGTTAAGTCTCATTGATTCGGTTCCAACCCATAGCGACCCTGCATAGGGTTTCCAAGGAGCGGCTGGTGAGCTTGAACTGCCTACCTTGCAGTTCAAACGGCTTTTCAGTTTGATGCATTAACACACAGTTCCACATCATGATAGAATTCTTCTATTTCATGCTCACTGGCTTTAGTGGTTGGTGCGTAAATTTGAATAATAGTGGTATTAACTGGTTTTACCTGTAGGTGCATGGGTATTATCCTATCAGAGACAGCATTGTACCTCATGACTGATCTGGATATGTTCTTTTTGACAATGTATGCAACACCATTCCTCTTTAATTTGTCATTCCCACCATAGTAAACCATATGGTTGTCAGATTCAGAATGGCCAATAACCAGTCATTTTAGCTCACTGTATGCCTAAGATACCAATGTTCATGCATTCCGTTTCACTTTTGACAATTTTCAGTTTTCCTAGATTCATACTTCGTACATTCTATGCTCTGATTATTAATGGATGTTTACAGTTGTTTCTCTTCATTTTGAGTTGTGCCCCATCAGCAAATGAAGGTCCCATAGGCTTCACTTCCACGGGCTGTATTCCATTCACGTCATCATAGTCATCTCTACTTTGAGGAGACAGCTCTTCCCCAGTTGCATATTGAGTCCCTTTCAACCTGTGGGGCTCATTTTCCGGCACTATATCTGACAGTGTTTCTTTGCTATTTATCAGTTTTTCAGTGGCTAAATACTCAGAAGTAGTTCATCACTTCTACAGAAGGCTATATCATTTTCATAGACGGTTGAATATATAGTTCATAATTAATTTCCTATGAATAGTTTTTGTTTATAAAAATGATTATCTGAAAATTACTCAGTTTGTTAATGACTAATTTGTTTTATATAGAAGATGCATAATTAAAATAATATTTGTTACTTAAATCATTAAATGCTTGTTTAAAACATTACCTCACTACTAATAAAAATGTGACATATTTTCAAACACCCAATTTAGTTAAGTTAATCCACTGTAACTGTTGGAATGCAGATGTTTTCCCACACAGATGGGCAGCTAACTGAAGTAGTGCTATCCAGTACAGTCAACTCTCAGTTATCTGTGGTAATGGGAAACAACAATACATGGATTATTTGGAAGCAAGGTACTTTATATGTTGTACCTTCTTGTCATTTGCTGTGGCCTGAGCATGTGCTTGGGTCCATGAGGGAGGGTTGGGTGTGGGGCTCAGGCTTTCACAGAAACTGGTATAGGTATCTCAGGGTGACAAGAGGTCTCGTAGTGGAGCCTGGGTTTGGCACGGTGTGCCTGAAGTGTCATGAGAGGCAGCCTTCACCATGTGTGATCAGCTTGGCAACAGCAGTGAGTAAGATGGGGAAACTAATTAACAAGGAACTATGGGAGTCTTAGAGTCCTGGTGTGGCGCTGTGGGTTAATGCACCAGACTGCAAAGCCGTTTGAACTACATGGTCGACGGTTTAAGTTTACCAGGTGCTCCTCGGAAACCCTATACAGGGTCGCTATGGCTCAGAACCGACTTGATGGTAATTCACAACAGCAACATGGGTGGCCTGGTATGGCGCTGTGGGTTAATGCGCCAGACTGCAAAGTCCTTTGAAGTGCAAGGTTGGTGGTTCAAACTCACTAGCTGCTCCTAGGAAACCCTGTACAGGGTCGCTATGGGTTGGAATGTACTCGACGGCACTTAATAACAACAACATGGGAGAATAGTTTGTACAATTGTGCACAGTTGCAGTGATGCTGTTTGGTATGAATTTTGGTTAACAGTCTAGCGTTAATAGTTTTGGTCTTGCTTTCGTTTTGGTCTTCCTTGTTTGCAAGCTGAGCACAGTTCATATTTGCCACAGGTGAGTGATATTATTAAGCTCTATAAGTTTATTTTCTTATACAAATTCAGATATAAATTGGAACTATTTTCTTACTATTAAAATTTTCCCCATGTATTAGTGCAAAAAATTTTAAAAAATATTTTATTGTGAATTATGTGATAGTTCACATAGGAGAACATTAGTTTTACATTCATCCTATCGTATATCGTTTCATTGCCATGGTTACATTCCCCTCCATGCATCATCAGCCAGTCAGAGGGTATACACTACAAGCTTGCCCCCCGGTTGTCAGCACACAGCCCCCCTACCTCTCTGTGTCTAAAGTCCCCAACTACTCCATTTCTCCATGTCATCGTCTCTGCCTCCATCTCAGGCATCACTGCTTCTCTGGGTAGGGTTCCGCTCTCTGCTCTTCTCCCTTGATGGTCCCAGGGACCTCGGCTCCTAGACTGAAAAGTTGTTGTTGTCAGGTGTCATTGAGTCGGAACCAAGTCATAGCAACCTCATGAACATCAGAACAAAACAATGTCCGATCCTGGTCCAACTTTATTATTGCTGCCACACTTGACGCCATCAATGATGTCACCTGGCTGATCCATCTCTTTGGGGGTCTTCCTCTTTTACTCTGACCCTCCATCTTACCCAGCATGACATCCTTCTC
>NW_006408563.1:7053956-7062582 GCF_000296735.1 Chrysochloris asiatica | reverse complement strand
AGATGAGTGAGTGCCTCTTGTGCTGCCTCACTTTTTTGAAAGATTTCAATTTTTATTCCATCAATTCCTGGTGCCTTGTTCTTTGCCAATTCTTTCAATGCACTTTGGATTTCCTCCCTGAGTATGGTATCTTGTTCATATGGTATCTCTTGAAATGGTTGAACATTAACCATTTCCTTTTGATACAATTATTCTGTGTATTCCTTCTATCTTCTTTTGATGCATTCTGCATCATTCAATAATTTCCCCTAGAATCTTTCAATAAGGAAAGTCGAGGCTTGAATTTTTTCTTCAGTTCCCCCAGCTTGAGAAATGCTGACTGTGTTCTTCCCTTTTGGTTTTCTAGTTTCAAATCTTTGCATATTTTATTATAGTATTTGGTTTTATCTTCTCGAGCTGATCTTTGAAATTTTCTGTTCAGCTCTTGGACCTCTTCAATTCTTCTATTTGCTTTAGCTTCTCTATGCTGCAGAGCAAGTTTCAGAGTTGCTGTGATTCTGAGGGCTATGCCACCGGTATTTTAAATAACTGGCAGAGTCACCCACGGTGGACAGGTTTCAGATGAGCTTCCAGACAAAGACAGATTAGGAAGAAAGAATGACAAACTACTTCCGAATTGCTAGCCACTGAAAACTTTATGACTAGCAGAGAAACATTGTCATATACAGGACTGGAAGATGGGAAGGCACTCAAAATGTGACTGGGGAAAAAAATGCCTCCTCAAAGTAAGAGTTGACCACGATGACCTGAATAGAGTTAAGCTCGGGGGAGAAAAGCGCACAGAACCTTCATTTGCTGATGGGCCACAACTGAAAATGAAGAAAAACATCTGTAAAAATCCATTGAAAATTGGAACATGGAATGTACAAAGTATGAATCTGGGAACATTGGAAGTTGTCAAAAATGAAATGGAACGCATCAACATCGATATCTTAGGCATTAGTGAGCTGAAATGGACTGGTATTGGCCATTTTGAATCTGACAACCACGTGGTTTATTATGCAGGGAATGACAAATTGAAAAGGAATGTGTTGCATTCATCATCAAAAAGAACATATCCAGATCAGTCATGAGGTACAATGCTGTAAGTAATAGGATATCCATGCGCCTACAGGGAAGCCCAGTTAATACCACTATTATTCAAATTTATGCACCAACCGCTAAAGCCAGTGAAGATGAAATAGAAGAATTTTACCAGCTTCTTCAATATGAAATCGATCAAACATGCAATCAAGATGTATTGCTCATTACTGGTGATTGGAATGCAAAGGTTGGGAGCAAAAAGGAAGGACCAATAGTTGGAAAATATGGCTTTGGTGATAGAAATGATGCTGGAGAACGAATGATAGATTTCTGCAAGACAAATGATTTATTTCAAATACCTTCTTTAGACAGCATGATGGACCTCGCCAGATGGAACACATAGAAATCAAATTGACTACATCTGTGGAAAGAGAAGATGGAAACGCTCCATATCATCAGTGTAAACAAGGCCAGGGCCAGACTGTGGAACAGACACCAGAATTAGATTGGGCTAAATCATAATGGAGAAAGAAAAATGAGTATGAGTATGTTTTATCCAAATGTTGGCAAACTTTTTTGTAAAGGGCCAGTTCGTAAGTAGTTTAGACTTTGTGTACTATGAGATCTTTGTTACGCTTCCCTCTGCTGCAGTAGAGCAAGAATAGTCACAGATTATATGTAGGCACGTAGATGCATGCAGCTGTTATTCTAATAAGACTTTATATATGGACACTCAAATTTGAATTTCATATAAAAAATGTCATGACATTTTTTTTCAACCGTTAAAAAATATAAGCATCTTTTAGTTTGGGGGTTCTAAAAACAAAACAAAACAGATTAGCTCAGCAATGAGCAATTTGGATTTTCAAATAAAAAATGCAACACCATTTACATTAACTCTAACAAAGGATAAATGCTAACAAAATATATAAAAGTCTATTTAAGAGAAACCATGAAATTAACAGGTTCAAAGATTTCATTTTTTATTGACAGATATTCCATGTTCATAGATAGGAAGACTTAGTACTACTATGTCATTTGTTTCCAGCTTTATCTTTAGATTCAGTGTAATGCCTGTTAAAAACCTAGCAAATTACTTTTTAAATATCAAAAATCAGATTCTACTTTTAGGTCTGGGAGGCCCTTTCCACAGCAGGTGTCATGCTTTACTGGGCTACGCTTTTGGGTTGCTGTTTCTAGAATCAGCCCAGACAACTGTTTTTTGGCCGTTGGTTCTTCTGAGTACAAAGCTGACTTCTTTAACCTCACCCAGGGCATGATCGTAAACCACATTAACTATTGCATAGCTATCACAAGCTTTGTTAATCTGATGGGGTTTTCTGCAGATAGCAAATATATCCAGGTGTCAACAGGAACCTGTAGGCGTCAGGTGCATGAGGTGCCCTGGGGAAGCAGGTAACTGATGTCATGTCATTGAGAAGCTCACCTGGGCCTCTTGAACAAGCAATCTGAAGATGGAGTTACTGGAATCTGGCCACGAAATGCAGAAGACCAAGCCGGATGTCAGCCGACATCAGCCATGACTGACGGGGCCTGAACACTGTCATAGGAGATGACTTTGGACTGCTGAAGTTCTTTGATTTCCCAGGCACAGAACATTTTGCCAAACATAAGCATTACTTTGGACACTTGGCTCACGTGACAAACATCCGTTTCTGTCAGGATGACAAGTACGAGCTCAGCACTGGAGAAGAAACCTGTAGTATATTTGCATGGTGATGTCCGTAAACACCAGAAACCTTTTGCATTTCTGCTGCTGCTGCTACAACCCAGCGGCCAGAAGCAGTGACGAGTAGTCCCCCCAACCCCCTCCTGACTGCTGGGAGTGCCTGCCATACTGGGGGACAGCTCAATCTCAGAATGCACAACACTATGACTCTCTTTCCACAGGATGGACTCTCCAAAGCTGTGGTGCCAACAAGGAAGGTCAAGTTCTATGATGTTAAAACTAATTGCCTCTGTTCCAGAGACAGAAAAAACTATATAAGTAAATAGGCATACACAAAATAATGTAGCCTACTGACAAAACTGAATGCTTCACTTACCCTAGCCAATATGTAGCTTTACATTTGCATCAAAACTTAAATTTTTATGTACTTAAAGAATCATAATATACTGAACAAGACAATTTAAGTTACATGTCGAAGTAATAGAAATAATTGGTTGTCTTTTTTCTGTATATTTAGAGTTCAAAAACCAAATGAGTCATTTATAAGTAAGTTGTTAGTGTTGTTAGTTGCCATCGAGTTAGTACCAACTTAGAGCAACCTAAAGCACGTGAATGGAACACTGCCCGATCCTGGGCCAACCTCACTACTGTTGCCATGCTTGAGTCCATCGATGCTGCCACTTGGCCAGCCCATCTCTTTGGGGTCTTCCTCTTTTTCTCGGACCCTCCACCTTACCAAACATGTTATCCTTCTCCAGCGACTGGTCCCTCCTGACAATTTGTCTGAAGTGTGAGAGACAGAGTTTGGCTATCTTGGCCTCCAAGGTGCACTCTGGCTGCACTTCTTCCAAAACAGATCTATTGGTTCTTTTGAGAAACTTGATTTTTCAATGCTTCATTTCCAGAGTTTTCGATTCATTAACTGCCTTTGAAAATTTCCAGTTGTGTGGACTCTCACCTTCCATAAAATCATCTATTTTCTATGTATGGTGCTAAAATGTTGAAACTGAGGAGGGCTACGGGACCCTCAGCAGGGATAGTATTTGTCACTCATGTCCTATGTTTATGTCAAGGCTTTCACAATGAAGGGCATGAGTTTCTTGCTTGGGAAATTGTGAATGCAGGAAGGTGAACAGCAAAGAAGCTCAAGTTAAGGAGGCAGGGGCTACAATGACTTTTCATTCAGTGCCAGAAATGCAAAATCCAAAATAGAATTCAAACAAAGCAAACTTTTACAAAAAGGGAAGCAAAAACACAACCCCAAAAAAGCTCAAGTGGGTCTAGGAGGGTAAGCTTACTTTTATTTTTCTTGTTAATTCTTAAAATGGTAACAACTGAGGTAACCTGAGGATTCACATTAGATTACCACTTTCATGGGGTGCTGACTTCACAGCATTGATTTGCTTCATGGTGAGCTACAGGTTAAGAAGAAAAATCTCTGCAAAACCAATTCCAATTCCTAAGCCCAAGCCATCTTTGATCAAAAGTATAAAACAAAATAATTTAGAATAGAGTTTGTTCTATAATAGGTGATTTGGGTGATATTAGTCAGGAGAACACCATACATTACCTCAACCGCACTTTACTTATCACTGACCACAGGATACCAACAGCGTAGGCGTTGAATGGAAGGGTGGTGAGGGACTGGTGACCCTGAGCACACAGACTCTGAGTAGGCTGTCCAGTCTTGGTCTTAAACTGTTGATGATTTGCTCCTAGGTAAACAATTTCCTTGTTCTTGCAGTCAATCATTTTCAGTTAAAGAATAGATTAACAGTTACCAAAGAAGTGCCTCAGCATTCTAAATGAATGCTTTTATATGCCATTTTATTAATGCTTTACATTAATCCACAACCACTCATTTGTCAGTTTGTCGTACTGTGGTTGCTTGCATGTTGCTGTGATTCTGGAAGCTGTGCCACGGCTATTTTAAATACCAGGAGGGTTGCCTATGGTGGACAGGTTTCAACTGAGCTTCCAGACTAAGACAGACTAGGAAGAAGAAGAGACAGACTACTTCCAAATATTGAATCACTGAAAACCTTATGAATAGCAGTGGAACACTGTCAGCACCAGAATATTGAGTAGGAAACATGATGAAGAGCACCAGAACATTGTCACATACAGTGCCAGAGACCTGCTGTGATGCTGTGGGTTAATGTGCTGGACTGCAAAGCTGACTTGGACTGCAAGGTCAGTGGTTCAGGCTTATCAGCTGCTTCTAGGAAACCCTGTACAGGGTCGTTGTGGGTCATAGAACTGACTTGATGGCACTTAACAACAACAACAACAATGTAGCCTGGAAGATGAGCCCCTGAGCTTGGAAACCACTCAAAATACAACTGGGGAAGAACTACCTCCTCAAAGTAGAGTTGACTGTGTCAACATGAATGGAGTAAAGTCTTTGGAACTTTCATTTTCTGATGGGGCACAATTCAAAAAGAAAAGAAACAGCTGTAAACATTGATTAATAATCAGAACATGGAATTTATGAAGTATGAATGTAGAAAAATTGGAAATTGTCAAAAAAGAAATGAAACATGTAAACACTGATGTCCTAGGCATTAATGAGCTGAAATTAACTGTTATTGGCCATTTCGAATCTGATAATCACATGGTTTACTATGTTGGGAATGACAAATTAAAGAGGAATGGCGTTGCATTCATCATCAAAGAGAACATCTGAAGATCTGTCTTGAAGTACAACACTGTGAGGATAATGGCCATATGCCTATAAGGAAGACCTTTTCATACCACAACTATTTAAATTTATGCACTAATCATTAAAGCCAGTAATGATGAAATAGAAGAATTCTGTGAACTTCTTCAGTTTGAAATTGATCCAACATGCAATCAAGATGTATTGATAATTACTGGCAATTGGAATGCAAAGGTTGGAAATAGAATCAGTAGTAAAGTATGGCATTGGTGATAGAAATGATGCTGGAGATCGCATGTTATAATTTTGTAAGACCAATGACTTATTCATTGCAAACACTGTTTTTAAACAACACTGTTGTTGTTGTTGTTGTTAAGTGCCATCAAGTCACTCCCAACCCATAGCAACCCTGTATAGACTTTCCGAGGAGCAGCTGGTGAACCTGAACCGCCGACCTTGTAGTTCAAACCGATTTTGCAGTCCAGCGCATTAACACACAGTGCCACACCAGTATTTCTTAAACAACATAAAAGGTAACTGTGGATCTTACTAGATGGGATACACATAAATCAAATGGACTATATCTTTGGAAAGATACAGTTTAAAAGCTCCATACCATCAGCAAAAACAAGACCAAGGACAGATTGTGGAACAGACTATCAGTTACTCATATGCAAGTTCAGACTGAAGCTAAAAAAAATTAAAACAAGTCCACAAGAGCTAAAATATGATCTTGAACATATCCTACCTGAATTTAGAGATCATCAGAAGAAGAGATTTGATGCCTTAGATACTAAAGACTGAAGACCAGAAAAGTTGTGGGATGATATTAAGAACATTGTTGTTGTTAAGTGCTGTCGAATCGATTCCGACCCATAGCAACATTGTATAGAGTTTCAAAGGAGCAGCTTGGTGAGCTTCAACCACCGACCTTGCAGTTTAAACGACTTTGCAGTCTGACGCATTAGCCTGCAGCACCACACCAGGACTCCATCAAGAACAATATACAGGAAGAAATCGAAAGGTCATTAAGAAGAATAGAAAGAAGGAAAAGACCAAAATGGATGTCAGAAGAAACTCTGAAGCTTGCTCGCCAGTGTAGAGATGCTAAAGCAAATGGGAAAAATGAGGAGGCAAAAGAGCTGAATAGAATATTTCAAAGATCAGCTAGAGAAGACAAAGCCAAATACTGTAATGAAATGTGAAAAGACGTGGAGTTAGAAAACCAAAAGGGAAGAATGCACTCAGCATTTCTCAAGCTGAGGGAACTGAAGAAAAAATTCAAGCCTCGACTTGGCATATTGAAGGATTCTGTGAACAAAACATTGAATGATGCAGAAAGCATTAAAAGAAGATGCATGGAGTACACAGTCACTATACCAAAAAGAAAATGGTTGATCTTCAACCATTTCAAGAGGTAGCAGATGATCAAGAAAGCGTCAATGATACTGAAAGAAGAAATCAAAGGTGCACTGAAGACATCAGCAAAGAACAAGGTTCTAGGAGTAGATGGAATACAAATGGAAATCTTTCAACAAAATGTAGCACTAGGGGCACTCACTCATCTATGCCGAGAAATTTGGAAGACAGCTACCTGGCCAGTTGACTGGAAGAGATTCATATTTGTGCCGGTTCCAAAGAGATGTGGTCCAATGGGATACAGGAAGCATTGGACAATATCATTAATATCACATGCAAGTAAAAATTTGCTAAAGCTAATACAAAAATGAGTACAACCATACATTGACAGAGAACTTCCAGAGGTTCAAGCCAGATTCAGAAGAGAATGTGGAATGAGGGATGTCATTGATGACATCAGATGGATCTTGGCTGAAAGCAGAGAATACCAAAAAGATATTTATGTGGACTTTATTGACTATGCAAAAGCTTTTGATTGTGTGGATCATGACAAGCTATGGACAGCATTGCAAAGTATGAGTATTCTGGAACACTTAATTGTGCTCATAAGCAATCTGTACATAGACCAAGAGGCAGTTGTCTGAACAGAACAAGGGAACGCCGAATGATTTTAAATTAGGAAAGGTGTATGCCAGAGTTGTATTCTTTTACCATACTTACTCAATCTGTATAGTGAACAAATAATCAGAGAAGCTGGATTATATAGAGAAAAACTGGCATCAGGATTGGAGGAAGGCCAAGTGGTTTAAAATTAGGAAAATGAAGGAAAATGTGGCATCAGGATTAGAGGAAGACTCATTAACAATATGTAGATGATACAACCTTGCTGAAAACAAAGGAGACCTTCAATATAAAGAAAACAAAATCCTCACCACTGGATTGATAAGCAACATCCATGTAAGTGGAGAAAAGATTGAAGTTGTCAAAGACTTCAGTTTGCTCAGATCAACCATCAACAGCAAGCAGGAAGGAACCTAATATGTATTGCATTAGGCAAATCTGCTACAGAAGACCTCTGTAAAATGTTGAAGAGCAAAGATAATCAGTTTGAGGACTAAGGTGTTCCTGTCCCAAGCAAGCCATGGTATTTTCAATAACATCATATGGACAGTGAATAAGACAGTAGAAGTATTGGTGCATACGAGTTTATGGTGTTGGAGGAGAATGTTGAAAGTACCTTGGAGTACCAAAAGAACAAACCATTCTATGCTGGAAGAAGTACACCCAGGATAGGATGACCCTTGGAAGCTAGAGTGGCCAAACTTCATCTCTCAAACTTCAGACATATTGTCTCCAGTCCCTGGAGAAGAATATCATATTTGGTAAAGTGGAGGATTGAAGAAAAAGAGGAAGACCTCCCAGTGATTTGGACTGGCACAGTGACAGGAGCAATGGGCTCAAATGTAGGAACGGTTGTGAGGTTGGCACAGGACCGGGCAGTGTATCATTCTGTTGTGCATGGAGTCACTGTGAGTTGGTACCGCCTCATTGGCACATAACAACACGAACCCACTGATAGGTAGCTTTCTGGACCCACAATCTTAGTCTCTATGCAGTCCTAATTCTGTGTTCAGTTTCCTCTAACCTTGAGACTGTTGATGCTGAGCGATAACTATGTTTGCCTGTATTGTACTACTGACCTTGCATACTAGTTGACCTGCATTGAAACAGCTACGTAGAAGAACAATGAAATGACCAGTGGTGATATGTTCAACTGTATTTAAAGAGCACTAGATAGCCAGCCAGCCAGTCTGTGGGTCAAGAATACTTCTTTTTTTTTTAATTGTGAATTATATGATAGTTTACATGGGAGAACTTTAGTTTTACATTCATTC
>NW_006408563.1:7027505-7046115 GCF_000296735.1 Chrysochloris asiatica | reverse complement strand
GCTGGGGGTAATGGCTGCAGGGAGGTAGTGTCTGTATTTGATGACGTAAAAGATGCCTTTCTCAGTCTCTCTGTACCATGGGTTCCCCGAATTTCCTGATACCTGCTCCGATATCCCTTTCTATTTGTTTGGCTTTGTTAGTTTATGCTTCCTGTTGTCTGGAAATGCAGCCTTTTAAGTGGGGTTGCTCTAGCCCTTCATTCCAAGGTCTGCAGGGGGCAGAGGACCTCACTGGTGCAGGCATGGAAGCGGGAGCTGCGTGCAGGCAGACAAAAGCTCAAAATGCCTGTAATTCCTCAGCAATTTGATCTTTTAAATAAACGAGCTCAGAATGTTGAAATATAAGATCTTATGTTTGTTCAAAGGCTAGCTGTCTGCTAGACAGAGATTTCCTATGTGCAATTCTTCCCTTTTTCCCTGAGACTGCCCTACCTGAGCTGCCTGGTCAGGAAGTGCCGGAAGTCCTCAACCTCAAGAATACTTTTTTAAAACTGTATTTGTACACTTTTGTATGGTATGATTTTACTCACATGTTCATAAATCCAGCACTGTGTTAAAACATTGGTGTATGAATTTATTTATAATTTTCAAAGTATAAAAAAAATCTTATTTAAAGGCTTTTAATATTTATATGGGAAGGCAAAATACCCAGAGTAGCCAACCCAATATTTAAATCACGAGTTAGATCTTAGCTAGCATCAAGATTTACTATAAAGCTACAGTGATCCTGACAGTGTGGTAATGGCTAAGCAATAGACAAATATATCAGTAGAAAAAGAATGTTGTTGTTGTTAGGTGCCATCGAGTCGGTACTGACTCATAGCGACATTATGAACAGATGAATGGAACAATACCCAGTCCTGAGCCAACCTCACTGCTGTTGCCATGCTTGAAACCATCGATTCAGCCACTTGGCCAATCCATCTTGTTGGGGGTCTTCCTCTTTTTTAATGACCCTCCACTTACCAAACATGATATTCTTCTCCAGTGACTGGTTTCACCTGGCAATGTGTCTGAAGTATGAGAGACGAAGTTTGGCCATCTTGGTCTCCAAGGACCTTTCTGGGTGCACTTCTTCCAAAACGGATCTATTGGTTCTTTTGGCTGCCCATGGGACTTCCAGTATTCTCCTCCAACACCTAACTCAAAGGCATCAGTTCTTCTCCAGTCTTCCTTATTCACTCTCCAAAGCGGCATGCATTTGAAGTTATTGAAAATACCATGGTTTGGGTCAGGTGTACCTTAGTCCTCAAGCTGACATCTTTGCTCTTCAACACTTTCAAAAGGTCTTGTGCAGCAGATTTGCCTAATGTACTATGTCCTCTGATTTCTTGACTGCTGCTTTCGTGAGTGTTGATAGTTGATCCAAGAAGAATGAAGTACTTGACAACTTCAATCTTTTCTCCATTGATATGAATGTTGTTTTTATTGGTCCAGTGGTGAGGATTTTTGTTTTCTTTACATTGAGATATAATCCACACCGGAGGCTGTGCTCTGTGGTTTTTTATCAGTAAATGTTTTAAGTCCTCTTCACTTTCAGTAAGCAAGGTTGTATTATCTGCATATCACAGATTGTTAATAAGTCTTCCTCCAATCCTGACACCACGTTTTTCTTCATAGAACCCAGCTTCTCGTATTATTTGCTCAGCATACAGGTTGAGTAAGTATGATGAAAGAATACAAACTTGTGGCACACCTTCCTTAATTTTAAGCCATTCAGTGTTCCCATGTTCTGTTCTAACAACTGCCTCTTGGTCCAGGTACAGATTCCGCATGAGCACAATTAAGTGTTCTGGAATACTTATACTTGGCAATATTGTCCATATCTTGTCATGATTCACACAATAGAAAGCCTTTGTGTAGTCAATAAAGCATAGTTAAATAAACATCTTTCTGATAGTCTCTGCTTTCAGCCAAGATTCATCACACATCAGCAATGATATCCCTCATTCCATGGCCTCTTCTGAATCTGGCTTGAACTTCTGGAAGTTCTCTGTCGATGTATACTTGCAGCCGTTTTCGTATTACCTTTAGCAAAACTTTACTCGCATGGGTTATCAAAGAGATTGTCCGATGATTTCCACATTCTGTTGGGTCACCTCTCTTTGGAATGGGCACAAATATGGATCTCTTCCAATCACTTGGCCAAATAGTTGTCTTCCAAATTTCTTGGCAGAGATAAGTGAGTGCCTCCTGTGCCGCCTCACTTTCTTGAAAGATTTCAATTTTTATTCCATCAGTTTCTGGTGCCTTGTTGTTTGTAGAGCACAGAAATAGACCCATACAAATATAGTCAACAAAGGAGCAAAGGAACTTCAGTGGAGAGAAGATTGTGTTTTTCAACAAATGGTGGTGAAACAACTGCACATTTACATGCAGAAGAAGAATATAGACATAGAGCTTACATCATTCACCGAAAATTAACTCAAAATCATCTTTAGACTTAAATGTAAACTTAGCAACTTGTAGAAGATAACATAAGAGAAATTGTAACCTTGGATTTTATGTTGACATTTTAGTTAAAACAATAAAAGCATGGTTCAAAAAATGAAAAATTGATAAATTGACTTAATTAAAATTAGAATGTCTGCCCTATGCAAGGCAATAAAAAGAGAATGAAGAGAGAAGCTATAGGTTTTTAGAACTTATTTACAAAACACCTCTCTGATATAAAGTATTTGTTTCCAAAATGTACATAGTATTTTCAATAAGAAACATTTAACCCAGTTACACTTGATGTCCAAATTATGGAACCATGGATTTCAATGGTGAATGAGTAAACAAACAGGTATGTTTATACAATGGAGTAGTAGTACTTAGCTATAAAAAGAAATGAACTATCAAGCTGTAAAAAGACATGGAGGAACCCTAAATGCATATTGCTAAGCGAAAGAAGCCAATCTGTAAAAGCTGTATAATATACAATTTCACCTATATGACAGTTTGAAAAAGTAAAACTATAAACATTTGGAAAAAAATCATTGTGTTTGCCATGGACTTAGGGAGAGGTAAGGGATGGATAGATGGACACAGGGCATTTTTGTTATTACTATTATTGTTAGCTGCCATCACATTGATTCTGTGCACTGCAGAATGAAACTCTCCTAGTCCTGCACCATCCCCATGTTGGTTGCAGATTAGGTTCCATTGGCTGGTTTTCAGAAGTCGATCACAAGGCCTTTCTTCCTATTCCATCTTAGTCTGTAAGCTCTGCTTATACATGTTCAGTATCATAGCAACACATAAGTCTCCACTGACAGGTGGGTGGCTAGTGGCCGTGTAGTAGATGCACTGACAGGGAATCAAGTCCAGGTCTCCTACATGGAAGAATTTCCCCAATGGTGGACACATTACATTATGTTGTTAAGTGCCATCCAAGTGATTCTGACTCATAGCGATCCTTTATAGGGTTTCCAAGGAGCTGCTGGTAAATTTGAATCGCTGACCATATTGCACTATGCAGTTATCAAAATCCATAGCGTAGCACAAATTGTGAACCCTAGAGGTGCCTTTGCTTTCAGAAGGTCACAGCCTTGAAAATTTTATAGAAAAGAAAGCAATAGAGTGCACATGGAGTCATCATGAGCTGGAATTGATTCAGTGTAATTAATAACAGTAATGAAAACTATGGCGTCCCTGGGTTGTGCAAATGGTGAATGCACTCAGCTGATAACCAAAGGTTAGCAGTTTGAGTCCATTGAGAGATACCTCAGAAGAAAGGCCTGACTGTCTACTTCCAAAAAACCAGCCATTTAACCCTAGAGAGCACAGTTCTACTCTGACACACATGGGATCAACAAGAGTCGAAATTAACTAGATGAAAACTATGGACCAATGCGCCAGACTGCAAAGTCATTTGAACTGCGTGATCGGTGGTTCAAGCTCACCAGCTGCTCCTTGGGAACCCTCTACGAGGTTGCTATGGGTCGGAATCAACTCGACGGCAGTTAACAACAACAACATGAACTTAAGTTAATAATACTATATCAATATCTGTTCATTGGTTGTAACAGACATGCCTTTGTATGTTACATCAGCTTTTTATTTTCTTTTTCTAATAACTTTGGTCAAAGAAAATAGGTTTATAAGTATACTTAATTATCTTCTCTGCAAAATTAGAGGACTGGACTTTGTAGATTCCTGCCAGCAGTAGGAATCCTGATTTTGAACTCCTATTACTCTTTTTTAAAAAAATGTTTTATTGTGAATTATCTGAGAGTTTACATGCGAGAACATTAGTTTTACATTCATCCTACCGTATATTGTTTCATGGCCATGGTTACAATCCCCTCCATGCATCATCAACCAACCAAAGGGTATACACTACAAGCCTGCCTCCCTCCCCCAAGTCATCAGCACACAGCCCCTCTCCCTCTCTGTGTCTAAAGCCCCCAGCTGCTCCATCTCTCCACTTCATCGTCTCTGCCTTCATCTCAGGCATCACTGCTTCTTTGGGTAAGGTCCCGCTGTTACATTAGCCTTTAACAAACATGCTTCTTCTATTATTAACATGCAGAATATTAATAATACAAGAGACAGTATGCATGGGACAGGAGAGTAGTGACAGTCCTCTGTACTTTCTACATACTTTTTCTGTAAACCTAACATTTCTTAAAACATGAACTCTGTCTAGTAAGTTTTTAAAAATAGTGGTGGGCCAGATTTGACCTGTGAGGCATTGTGTGCCAACTCCTGGTTTAATTTTTAAATGGAGATAATCAGTAGTACAGAAAGGAGAAAATTCAGAAAATACAGTTGATAATTTGGATAGCAATATTAGACTTTTAGCCTATTTATATTTTTATTTTTCTGGATACTAGAGTTACACATTTTTGTGTTATGTCTATATTATATTTTACAGACAGTTGACATTCATAAAGAGAAAGTTGCAAGAAGAGAAATTGGTATTTTGACTACCAATAAAAACACTTCACGGACACATAAGATTATTGCTCCAGCCAACCTTGAGCGCCCAGTTCGTTATATTAGAAAACCTATTGATTATACAGTTCTAGATGACATTGGACACGGAGTGAAGGTAGGTATACTTTCTGTCAAGCTTTTAAAACCAGTCACCAAAAGTTACTTTTATCTTTCCTTCTTTAAAAGACCAGTCTTGGGGCCCCTTGTGGCTTTGAAGATTTTTGCAATGTAACTGGTTTACCTCTTTTACTTAGTGCTGTGTCCTCAAGTTTTGAGTCAGTCATCTTTAAATGAAATGCATTTGTTTAATCAGATATGATAATACCTCATTTAGTTCAGGTATGTAAGTTGTGATATGTAATCTTAATGATTTAATATGACTAATTATAAAAGTATTCAATATGTTATTGAAGAATTTACCTTACCTCAAAAATTTATCAGCAGAATTTTCGACATTAGTTTTTAGAAACAATATTTACAAATAAATATGTACTTTGAATTTTTCAAAAAAACGTTATCTCAAGTTTTTGGTGTAAGAATAATATGGATAAAATATATGAATTAATATTTCCACTGCTTTTGAGTCATTTTTTTAGCTATCTTTTTAAAAATGTATTTGAGTGCCTTGTATATGTACAACATACCATAATCAAAAGGCGTATAAACTTCATTTAAATTGGTCTTAGTACTTTAAAAAACTATTCAGAGCTTCAGCTAAGTATTTTAAAATTTACATCTGATCAGTAATATGAAAGATAATGATATACCAAATATGACTTTGAATATATATGAGGGGGGGCTTCAAAGTTTGTGGAAAAGTTCCTTTATCTTTTAATTAACATTTTTCCACGAACTTATTAAAGCCTCGAAATGTAAATCTATATACATGTGTAGATATAGTGTACATATTAATATATATATGCATACACCTGTATATTCCATCTTCCTGTAGATGAAATTTGCTCATGAAATGTGTTGCTCATGAAATTGACTTACTTCTGATAAAAGCATATTGTAATATTTCTGTAAGTATTATAATAATAATTGAAGTAACTAAAGTATTATGGCTAGAAATCAGTTGAAATCTAAGTTTTATGTTGGTATAGGTAAAAGAAAATGAAAATGTACAGTGTAAATGTACTTAATTTCTTATTCCTCAGTTTCGATATAAGCGCTATTATTTGGAATTTGATATTTGGTTTCATTATTGATTCTTACTTGCATTTAGATTGCTATACTTGTTGTTAAGTGCCATTGAGTCGGTTTCGACTCATCGCGACCCTGTATAGGGTTTCTGAGAAGTGACTGGTGTGTTTGAACCACTGACCTTGTAGTTTGATGTTAAAATAGGTTGTAAAATTGGATAGTAATATAAATGTATTCTAGCTTGGGAAATCTTTTGAGATTTATTCAAGGCAAACAGCTACTTTTACTATTTTTTAGGGTGCTGTCAATCTTATGCCAGAAAAGCACTTAGAATATGAAACATATTTCTGCTTGACTAGTTATATAATGGAGTTCTGGTGTGGTGCTATGGGATAAAGCACTGGACCATAGAGTTGGTTTGAACCACAAGGTCAGCGGTTCAAAGTCATCAGCTGCTCCTTGGAAGACCCTATACAGGGTCTCTATGAATTGGAAATGACTTGATGGCATGTAACAACAACTTGTATAATAAAAAGAGAATTTCACTCTCCCCTACCCCAATTCTTATTTCAGTCCTCAAAGTAACATGTTATTTAATCCTTTGGAACTCTGTATTCCCTTCATTGTTGGACTTGTAGTGTTTAAGGGCCACTAATTTGAAGCAATCTTTAATAAAATTAAGGTTTTTCAATAAAACAGTGTCAAATAATTTCATCAGAAAATCTCTTGTTCATGACACATTCTGCTTTAACCACTCTTTCTATGATCTATTGAAACATTATTTTGTTAATGCTGAATGCTTAACTTGTTTTTTGTTTTTTTCTTTTCTCTTCACATCCTGAAGTTCCAACTAACCTTTCAATGCTTTTTCTCCTTACCCTTTTATTTGCTCCATTTATGCATTAAGTGGTTGCTTAGATTTAAGGTAAGAGATTCCAGGGCTGGATTTCCATTCTTTGTTCTTAAGTAGAATATTACATATGGGGAGTGAAGATTTATTTGGCAGTTGGCCTCTTAAAACCATGAAGTAATTTCTCTCTGTATTTTTTATCATGCAACTTTATGGTATCTCTTCATGTTCCCTGAGGACAGATATTTTTATCGTCTCTGTTTCTGCCCCTTGTACCTATAACAGTGCCTAACTCTCGTTAGGCATTCAGTTAAATACATTGACTAAGTGGTTATTTTGTAGCACTAGTATGTTTTGTGAAATTGAAAACTGCAAGTTACCCTGGTATCAGATCTTATGAAATAAAATTAGTTGGATTTTTGTAAATGAAGAAATTTTCTTGTGAATTGGAGGGCCAACTAATGTGCTTCATTTAACCCTCCCCCTGTGTAATAGCCTTTTTATTCTATAAGTGGTGTGCTGTATAATACATCTTTTGATTATTAATGAATGTAAAGAAATTGAGAAGCAGATAATAGCTTAATGTTTTTTTTTAATTGCAGTATCAATGTATTTTGCAAAATTAATCTTTTTTTTCTTAAAAATTGGTATATAAAACAGTTTTTAATATTAACTCCCTTTGAGAGTTTTTAAATTGAGTAGAACATGCAAAGCATGAATTTATGGTAGTGTATAACAAATTACTAGCTAAGATTTAGGTAGTACTTTTGTGGTGGTTTTGTTAACATTTTAAATTATTGATGTTAAAAGAAATTTAAGTATGTACAAGAAAGCCTATCAAATACAATCTTAGTAAATTTATATTTGCCACACTTAGCATTTGTTATTTTTACCTTAGCCAAATTTTATGATTTTTCTTTTTTAAAATATATATTTTCTCTAATATCTATTGTTTGATGTAGAAAGTTATAACCAGAAGACGAGATGACTGAGCTCTGAATCCTTAACTAGCGTATCTTCGTTTCCCAGGGCTGCTGTAGCGTACAAAATACCACAAACTGAGTAGCTTATAAAATCAGAAATCTAGTCTCACAATTCTGGAAGCTAGACACCCACATCAGGATATTAGCCATGTTGAGCCCTTCTGAGGGTCTCTGAGAGGAACTGTTCCATGCTTCTCTTCTAGCTTTCCGTGGCGTTTGCGTGCATTCTCACATGACATCTACCCCATCTCTAACTCTGTTTCTGATCTCCTCTTTAATGAGACACTGCTCAGATGAGACTAGGACCTATTCTTATTTCAATATGACCTCAAGTTAGTGGATAGGATTTGCAAAATTCATGCTCAGAGATACCAAGGGTTAGGACTTCAAGATGTCTTTTTGAGAGATGCAAATCAATTCATAACAACTAGCTACAAACCTTGGCCACAGAAAGTTGACTAGGTTCATGTGAGAGAGATCTGATACGATGAGCAGGCAAATGTACTCCTGGTGTTACTGACTAGATAGAGCCTTGGCTCCAAACTCTCTGTCCCAATGAGTGAGGCTTTACCATGTAGAGCTGTGAGATTCATGTTGCTTAAAATAGGTATGTTGCAATGAACTACACCAAATGTGGCCTCTGTAAGCTGCCTTAGTTATTTTCCCCTGATGTCTGTATTCAAATGTTAACTGTTGATGTGTAAGGTGATAATAAGTGCACAGAAAGTTTAACTCAAGGAAAAACAGAGATGAATAAAATCCATGTTCCTTTTAAATTTTGACCACCTTACCTAAGGTCTACTACTTCATACTCACTTCCTCCAAACCTTGCTATGATTCCTAACCCACTTGGGTTCAGCTTCTGTTCCATGTGGGAGATGGACCAAGCTAAGTGGAAATGAGACACTCTTAGAAAGAAGGCTATAACAAGGAAACATTCATACTTAATTAAATGGCCTTAACATCTTTGCTCTTTGCACCAAAAAGCTGAATTCCTGAGTGCTTTTCTATATAGGTGTATTTTGCTATTCAGTGGAGGAGTTGGCAGAATGAGGAGAATACCCTGAATTCATTCTAGAAACTGGAATGTGCTAATACTCTGCCTTTCGTTTTTTCTGTCTTTCTATGTGAATATTTGGGTCTTCTCTGTAAACTTGTAGCATATCGTTAATAATTTTGATTAAATTTAAACCAAGTACAGTGGGGGAAAATATCACATATGGCAAATCATTCTTCCTATGCTAGTGAGAAATATAATCTTAGTGAATTTGGAAGGGTGATTAATAATTTAAGTATGTGTTAAAGTAGAGGTTAGAATGGAAGAATCTGAAACTTGAAAGCGAGTCTTGGTGTGGTGCTGTTGGTTAGTGCGCTGGACTGCAAGGTTGGCAGTTCAAGGTCACTAGCTGCTCTTTGTAAACCCTACAGGGTCGCTGTGTGTTAGAACCGACTCTACAGCATTTAACAACAACTAAGTTGAAAGGGATTACAAATATAAGCAAGTATAGTGGTTTTCCAACTGAGCTTGTTGGAGACCTTACAGATTCTGCAAAAAGTGCCTTTGAAATCTGATGGTAGATAGATTATGGATTCCTTATCTGGATCTGTAAATCTTATTTAAAGACCTACTCCTTTTTCTTTCCATTTCTGCTACATGTATCTCTTCTTAAGCGCTTGGTACGCTCTGTCTTTGCTGGCAGACTCTTGATACCAATGACCCTTCAGACTGATATGTTGGGACCAGACATATTTTACTTGACTCAGGAGAGACCTCCTTGTTTAAAAATACATAATTTTTAGCATTTAGTATGTTCTGGTGGAGTCCTGGTGTGGCGCTGTAGGTTAATGTGCTAGGCTGCAAGGTTGGTTTGAGCACAAGGTTGGCAGTTCAAGCTCACCAACTCTCCTTGGAAACCATATACAGGGTCGCTATGGGTCGGAACTGACTCAGTGGTACTTAACAACAACAGCAACAACAACAATAAATGTCTAGTGGTGTTTAGTGGTTGTTTTCATCTGAAAGCTGACTTTGCCATTTCTTCAGTTAGCCTGAAGCACACAAGTTACAGAGTTCAGTGTATAAAACGTTTGAAAGTAATGTGATATTTTTACAATAAAGGTCAGACAAGATTAGGGAATAGAATGCCAAATTGGAGAGGTTTTAGTATATACTTGTGGCCATGTAAAAGTGTACTTACCCTTTGTTAGTTTGTGTACTTGTCACCACTATATTTTAATAATGAAAAGAGTTTTGAAGCCCTGTTACTGAGATCAGTGTGATGCTTTTGATATGAATTTTCCTTTTGAAAGCAGTAAACTTGTTTGTAGTGGAGCTGAGCTTTATACTTTGGAAACAAACATATTAGTTTAATAAGAATAACAAAGATTTCTCATCTATGATTCTAGTATTTGGAATCCTGATGTGGCATTATAGGATAAGCACTTGACTGTTAACCACAAAGTTGGCAATTCTTACCCATCAGTGGCTTCTCGGGAAACTGTTCTATAACAGGGTCACTATGAGTTGGAGCATATTCAGCAGCATTTAATAACAACTCTAGTATTTATTTCAGTTGACCAGCTCAAGAGAATTATGACTAAAAATAATCATGAGGGACTAAGGACTTACTTTATAACTAGCAAATTAAGATTATAATGTTTTTGAAAATTTTGCCTGTGATTTTGCAGACTCACAATTTAACCTCCTGTTAAAAATGGGCTAACATATTTACTTGAGTGTTATCTCTAACATGTGATTGTCATTTTTCACTGAAGTGTGATAAATTGCCTCTTGTGTTCCTGATTTTCCTGAAGAACTAAGGGTTCACTTTTTTTCTTTTGAAGCTTTTCATTATGAATTGAGTGAAGGTTGACAGAGAACATCTTCAGTTTTACATCAACACATCCCTTTGTAACAACTCCTATCCACTTACTCCCTGTGGTTCTTATTTCAAGTCCCATCTCTTCTCAACTCTATCCTGAGGTAAATGTTTCCCTTTTGATCTTGAATGGGTGACCATTCTGTGGTGAGAATACCTTACTAGTGTTGTCATCCCCCCTGTATACCTATCTGCTACTTAGCTGAACAGTGGATGAGATCCGTCCCATACCTGAAGGGTGGGTGGTCAAGAGCCTTAGCCTTAGGTTCTTCCAGTATCTGACTGGTATAACTGGTTTTTTTTTTTGTTTGTTTAGTTTCTTTATGATTTTGAGTTTTGTTCCACATTTTCTTCCACTCTAATTGGGGCCTTCTAATGTGATTCCTTGGAGAGCAGTTGGAGTGGTATACTCACACCATCTAGTTCTGGTCTCAGAGTTGTGACTGATGTTCATATATTCTGTTTGTCCATTGGACTAATTGATTCCAAGCGTCTTCAGTTTTCATCCCTCTTCTTTCTTTTGCACATGGTGAGATCAATAGTTGGACCTTAGATGATCGCTCATAAACTTTTAAGATCCCAGATGCTACTCACCAAATTAGGAGATAGAACACTGTCTTTGTGGACAATTTCTTGGTGAAGAAATTCCATAGTATTTTAATGTGAGTTTACCATGGTGTTCCCTGAAACTATGGCACTGATCTCTCAGGCCGAACAACTCATTGCTTCAAGATGTTTGGTAATATGTAAGTTTTCCTCATTTTGCCCCCTGTATGCTTCACCACAGGAGTCCTGGTGTGGCACTATGGGTTAATGTGCCAGACTGCAAAGCTGTTTGAATTGCAAGGTTGGTGGTTCAAGCTCACCAACTGCTCCTCGGAAACCCTATACAGGGGCACAATGGATCGGGATCGACTCGATGGCACTTAACAACAACACTGCTTCACCACATTCATAGATGTGTTTGCAGCAAAGGCAAACACCCATGTACAGTACAGATGTCTTGTTAAACTCTTACTTATGTGTGGGTATGTTACCACTCTCCCTCCCATATGCATTCAGCCTGTGTATCTGTCCATGTATCTACCTGTAGAACACTGCCATTCTATGGTTGTGTACATAAATATTTACGTTTACCCCCTTTAACCTTTGCATTCCTCCCTGTGTCTTTCCCTGTCTTCATTCTTTTGTCAGCCTCTCTCCTCTTGTATATTGCCCTCCTTGTCATCTGAGTTAACATGTGTCTGCCCTCTAGCCAGTAAATTACTCCATCTTCTTTCCTACCCCTGATTACCATCAAAGAATATTTCTTTTAGCATGAAAACCTTTCTTGAGGTTTTACAATAGTGGTCTCGTATAATATTTATTTAAGGGTTCACTCTTAATCATTCCTTTGACACAACACTTGGAAGAAAAGCTATGATAACAGCAACCCTGGAGATCTCCATCTGTTTTTTTTTAAAACAATCTTTGGCCAGTTTTATTAAAAAAAAAAAAAATTATGTATTTTTCACCAGTCTGTTCTGGCATGCTTTTAATGATATCAGAATCACCTGGATCAATGATAGCCAGTTTGCAGACTCTGTAGTATTTCCTGCACGTTGTGCCCAGTTCGATATTATTACCACCGTAGTGATGGACACCAGTCTGGCCAACATGGCGTAGGACTCAATCACGGGTTTCCTTAAGGCCGGGCAGTTGTTGGCGAGGATGAGCAGCTTCGCTTTGCCTTGCTGGATCATCTTCAGAGTCTGCATGTAATCCAGCACGTATTTCCCGCTTTTCATAACAACTTGGAGCTGTGAGTTGATCAACTCCAGCAACTTTTTTGTCTTCATTTTGGCCATCAGCTTCCCGTCTTAGGTTTGGGACGGCCCCCAACCAAGAGCAGCTGCCAAGGTGGCCCGGGAGGGAGAAAGGCTCCGTCTGTTTTTGCCATCAGTTCCATCCTTGAGCCATCACTTCTCTTTTGGCAAAAGCCAGTTGTCAGAAGCTTTTTAAAACCAAGCAAAAATCTGTCTCTTTATTCCAAGTATTTTTTACTATCCTTTCTTCACTTGTTTCTTAACCCACTAATTCTCAGTTTCTTATCCCTTTCACTTTGTGATTCTCAAACCCTCTTACCAAAATAACTGTCCTGAATTCATCCTTTAATTTTTGGATTCTTCTTTAATTTATCTCAGAGAATCTTTTGTTCTTTCTTCTGTTAGCCCTGACAGACAAAGTGTAAAATTGAAGTAGGTATATACTCCTCTGGGATATAGAGGTATATATCCTTTGAGGAAAGGAATAGAGACTTCTAGGAGTCCAGAGGAGGACTCAATGAGTGGGACTAATGGGAAATAATATTGCCAAGAGAATGAAGACCCAAAGGACCTTAAGCACAGTTCTGCCCTTCCCATCTACTGCACATACTGACATTTTCTTTGTACACTCACTCCACTCCTCTTGCTGTACAAGGGGGCTTCACAAAGTTATTGAAGAAATTCCTTTATCTCTTAATTCTATTTTTCCTTGAGTTTTTTGAAGCCCCTTTTAGTTAAATCCTACTGACTTTTAACAGTACAGCTCAGGTTTGTTTTTATGTGAAGCCTTCCTTTACATATTGATATTCCTTTTTAAGGGACTTCTATAAATTTTCATCTGGAGTCCTGGTATGGCACTCTAGGATAAGCACTGGATTGCTGACCACAAGATTGGTGGTTCAAACCCACCAGAATCTCCTCAGAAATCCTATACAGGGTTGCTGTGAGTTGGAACTGACTCAGCAGCACACAACAACAATAGAATTTACAGAAATGTATTTTTATTTTAAAATGTAGTCTTATTGCCTCTAAAATATTACAGACTCTTTAAAAGCAGAAATCCTTTTGTAGATTTTAGTGTCCCCTAGTACCGTCTTTTTACATTTTTTCTTACTTTAGTAGCCTGGTGGTGGTGGTGGTGGCAGCGACTGTGCCACCGAGTTGGTTATGACTCAGCACAATCCTGTGTATGGTTTTTGAGGCTATAAATCTTTCCAGTGGGCAGAAAGCCTTCCCTTTCTCCCACATTAGTAGTATGGTAGGTGGTTGATAGTGGTGAACATACCACAAGTATTATAGAATACATTTGCCTTGGTTCGCTATGTTGCTAAGTACCATCAAGGTGGGATCCGACCCTGTACAGTGTTTCCCAGGAGCAGCTGGTGAGTTGGAACTGCCCGCCTTAACGGCTCAAACCGATGTGGCAGTTTACCGCATTAACCGGCAGCACCACACCAGAAGTCCTCTTCTGTCAGATAGCTTTTAGCACTAGAGGTGATTTCTTCTATGGACTAGGACTATCTGGCTGATCAGCTTTATAAATAATGCTGAAATTCATAAGGTTTGGAAAGCACTAAGATCTGTAATGAATGTTATATATCAAGGTTCAAGGAGATAGTGAACGTACCAAAAAGGATAAACTGGAAAGGGGGAAGCACTATAGAAAAAAACATAATAACTGGCCTGTTGGGTAGTGTCATCTATAGGGCTCTCCAAAATTTGGGAGACCAGATCACTCTTTGGTCAGATAAGAACTACTCCACTTCCAGTATTGTCCAATCCCTTAGTTACAGGCTAGAGAGAAAGTATCTGAGCGGTGGCTGTGCATTACTCTTCATCACCTAATGAAATACATCTTCCATTTAGGGCATTTCCTGTGGTATGCGGAGGAAACAAGAAAAGGAACTTTTCCTGTTGTTAATTTCTGCATTGCTTCACTCTTAATCATCCTCTTTTTTGCTTCATGGAACAAACAAAATTATATACTTGCATAATTGGGTTGTTGTTGCAATCAGCTACTGAAATTTCATTCCAAGGCCCCAGTGAACCTTTGAAAACTATAATAAGTGCTTTCACTCATGATTCAGGACCATTAACCACATATATGTGCCAAATGATAGTTTTGCTCATGTTTGTAGTTTTAAAAAATTCTGCAAGTGGAATTGGTATTCTGCCATTGTGGCAGTATTGCCTTGTTTCTTTGTCCTGAGTTTGTGGTGTACATATACATGCGTACATCGGCTAAACCTGTGGGCGTAACACACATAGTTTAGTCTCGTGTGTTGCTGTTTGTTAGGAAATGTTGTTTTCCCCTATAAACTTCCCTTAAAATAGTTTTCAGAACTATGATGTTTTTCAAAATTATTTTAGATTTGAAATACCGTTTCTGCACTAATTATAATACAGATTCCACCTGTTGTCCTATTATAAAGAAAGTAAGTTTTTTACATATTCCTATTGACTTTCTTTTTCCTGAAATTTAAAAATAAAAACAAAAATAAACCAGTCGCTGTCAAGGTGATTCTGATTCATGTTGACCCCATGTGTTACAGAGTAAAAAATTAAATAGGATATTCTTGGCTGAAAAAAAAAAATTTTTTTTTTTTTCTTAAAGTGTTTATTGTGGATTGAGTGAAAATTTATAGGGCAGATCATCAGTTTTGCATTCAACAAATCATACAACTTGTTTCATCACAATGATAACAATCCCCTCCATGTATTTCTAATAGTATTTCTCTCTTTTCACTTTAGCTCTTTTTTTAATGCTTAAATGGATGTTTGTTGTTACGTTATTAAGTTTACTGGGTGTCTCCTGGTGGATATGATCAGGAGATAGGCTTCTGTTTTTGCATGTAATGCTTAGCAGCTGTTAATTGGCTCTTGTCTCAATGGTGGAATATTATGGGGTATGCTTATACCTTGGTTACATGGCCACAATTGCTGTCTCTTCTTGGGTTACGTAGGGAGAAAAAGCTCCCACCTCCAGGAAGAATGTGTGATCAAAAGGACCAAAAGCAGAAGTGATATAAAAGCAGAGACAAAAACCACCACTTTGAAACAAAAATAAAACTGTGGCCGACTGTCCAGTAGCCCTTCCTATACAAGCAGTGTGTGTGCATTGTAGAAGCCTCCAGCAGTGGGTGGGGGTTTCATTCGCTCAGGCCCCTCTTCTAGTCACCACTATAGAGGTGCACAGATAGATAATGAGAAGTTAATGGGAGAAAGATTGTCTATTATTTTTGCTAGGTATCTGCGTGTACACAGTGTAATTCAATTCTCGAGGTAGTTGTGTCCTTTTATGTTGGGGTTTTACAGATTGTTCTATGGTTTGTCTGTCAGGCCTAATAGGCCTGCTTTTTTCTTGCTAGATAGGCTGGAGTAAAAGGGTCCTGCACAAGTTAATTTTAGGGCTGAGACCCCGAGGTTGTCGTCATAAGCAGCCGCCAAGCTCTTTCTCTCTGTGTCGTGAGAAAACTGTGGGTTTAGCGCTGGACCTTTTTATGGGGGGTGCACACCCACCTGCCTGAAGGCATCTGGGCTGGGCAAAGAAGGTACAACAGGGAGGAGGACTTAAAGATGTGTAGAATCCCCAGCACCTCCTTTTGCAAATGTCACTGTACCACTTTAAGCGCCAGTTCCCTGTGTGGGTCTGGCTATAGCTCCACCCTCAGAACTCCGCTGGGGTGGGGTGGCCACAGAGGGAGTCGCATCTGAAGCAATTCTTAAATTGCAGTATTTTCCTTTATATGGTGATTTTTACACTTGCGCATGCGAGAAACTGATACCCTGAACCTTATGCTAGATCCAGAGCTCTGGTGTTGTTCCATGAACACAGCTTCTCTGGAGTTTCAGTCTCTCCCCCACGGAGCCTTTCCTACCTGGATGTCTCTGCCACTGCCAAGACTGGAAGTCCCAACCCTAACTCTTTTTTTAATAAAACACTCAGGCATATATAACAGTTTATACCACCAAAGGGCACATTTTGCAAGTCAGCCTCCTGGCCACTATCTCTTAGTCCATCTCGTCCCAGGAATCTAGAGTTATCAGCTGTTCCCCCGCTCCATGTCCCCATCTCTGGCATCACTGCTTCTCTGGATAAGGTCCGGTATTCTGCTTGTACTCTTCTCCCTTGATGGTCCTAGGGTTCTTTGTTTCTGGACTGTAAGATTAACTGCTTTCCCATTTTTGTTACAAAATTTCTAACTTGACAATTGTAACAGTTGCAGTTAGTTATGATAACAGTTACTCACTATTGAATCTAATCTCCCCATCTCTTTTTCACCAGACCCAACTAGACAAGATGAAAACTATTCAGTGGGGACTCTTTTTTCCCACACCCTCTTAAACTAAACTCCCTCTTGAAAGCCTGTAAGCCAGTCACTTCATGCCTTTATCACCCCCTCATTTTAGGTAGCCAGTGTTTAAGTTGCCCATCCCTATCTACCCTGAGTACAGGGGATAGCATTGATACTTGATGTGAAGTCTTCACATACATTGATGTGAAGACTCCTTCCCTCTCTGTTGATATTTAGAGTTACAACCTCCATGAGTATAGGTCAGGTCATCAAATTGTAGCAATTTACCCTTGTTTCCTTCATCAAAAATGGTTTTTTAATTTCTTAATCTTCTGCTAGTTGAGTTCTGATTATCAAGATATTGAGGCTAGGCCAAATGGGTCCTATCTGCAAGTTTGGGTGTTCTTGTGCATCTTCTCTCACTTCATATCAGCTGGATGCTTCAATCCTAAGCTTTAGCCCTCTGTGGCTTTGTCCTTGTCCATAGGCTCAGGTGTCCTTAGGTCTCACCATACTTTGGACCAATAGCCATTCTTCCTCTCTCTCTCATCCCCAGGTCAGTGGGAGTCAATGAACCGTGGTTGAACTCAGCCCATTTCTTTATTGCTGTCCTTCCCTGTCTTCTACTCACCAGTAGACCAATGTGGTCATGTTTTCACTGTGAGTTTCAGTCCCAGAGAGGGTTTTGTCCTGAAGGAACTTGATTGCTTGCCTTGATGGCTTCCTGGTGAACAGCTTGCTTATTCTTGTAGTAGCCAGTCATACTGACATTTTTGTTTTGGGTTTTTCCTGGTGATCTTTCTTTGAAGATGCATCTTGTGTTACTCTGGTTGTTCCAGGCTGGTCTGCTTGTCCTTGCTAGTGGGAATGTCCCATCTCAGAAGGTTCTGTATGGGACTGAGGATTCCACCTAATGTCTATACTCTGCAAAGGCTCCGCAAGAGGCCTGTTTGGGCAAGTTCTAGAACCTCTTTTAGGTATTCGAATCAGTTTTAGGCCGAAGATGGGGGTACAGGTTTTCTGTAATCATGTTTCCCAATGTTCCTTTCTATCCCACTCAAGTGTCTATTTTACAATAATAGGTAAGGGAAACCAATATTCATAAGACAGTCAAGCATCTTAATATTATGTCCCCTCTTCAAACTATGCCTAGATCTCTGTATCACAGAGCCCTGTTGCTCCAAGGTTGAGCATGCATCACTATTTACCTCTGTCCCACTTAGGCCATGCAAACCTGTCTCAGTGTTCCCAGGTCTTATGTTGTTCTTCCACCTCCTCCCACTTCTTGTATTGCTCTCCACAACACCCGAACTATGATGTGTCTGTCCTTACCCTGTGCTTTACCATTGCCTCCCTCCACCTCCCCCTAAAACTTCTACCCCAACCCCACCATTGTGGTTAGCTTATATTCCATTAATTTTCCATCCATTTAAGCTAGTGTATTTTATCCTGTCATCTACCTGACCTCACTACCTGGATCTGTTCCTCTGTGTTTACCTTCTTTCGCATTGTAATTGTTTTGATCATAGACTGACCTCCCAGATCCTCTGAATTTGTTCATATAGTTTTATTCTGTTCTCAACTCTTCCATTTGTAGATTGAGTTCCGGGTGATGCGGCCATGTACGTCAATCTCTGGTTGTTGTCTGTTCTTGTTGGTTCTCAGTCCACAGAACTTCCTTTAGGATGTTTTTCATTGCAGGGTTGGCTTTGGAAAACTCCCTTAGCTT
>NW_006408563.1:7014878-7026845 GCF_000296735.1 Chrysochloris asiatica | reverse complement strand
TTGTTAATCGTTTGGACCTCTTTCTGTAGGTTTTGAATTGTTTCCAATGTTCTATCTTATTTGATTGTTCCTGTATCACTTTCCTGACTTCTTCCTTATTTTTCTTAACTCTATTATAAAGTGTTTTGATATATTTTGTAATCATTTTTCTGAATTGCTTCTCAGGCATTTCTAAAGCCTGCTCTCCTTCCAGTATGGAGTGTAGGTCTACCTCCAGTTCATTTGTCTCAGTCACTTTATCTCGTTTCTGGACGTGTGCTGATGTGGTCATCTGTTTCTGCTTTTGGGGGCATATTCAGTAGTTAGCTGTGTCCTTAGTACTTAGATGGGTGTGTGTTTTGGTATTTTTTATGCTTTCTGATTCCTTCCAGGTAGGTGTGATCAGGAGATGGGTTTCCCTTTTGACTCTTCTTCCTTTATCTCTGCAATTCTGTCAGGTGTCCATGGCTGCTCTGATCCTTCTCCTTTTGGTGTAGCCCAAGATGGCCTTTCAGGGAGCAGCTGAGCGCATTGAATTAGAAACCACTGGATTTCTTGCTTCTGCTACTAATTCCACTGGCTATAAGCCTTCTAACTTTCTAAGTATTCCTTTATATGTGGTTCAGAGTTCTGAGACCATTCCCTGAGCCTGCTTGGTCCGGTATTCTCTGTTGTTGCTGAAGGAGCTCCTCACTGCACTTCTACCCTATCCACCATGTTGTTCTGCTTGGCTGAAATTTTTACAGAAGCAGATTTTCCAGGTATGTCTTCCAGAATGCTACAGTGTGGGTCAGACTGCCAACCTTTAGGTTAATAATGTTGTCAAGAACAAACTATTTATGTAACCCAGGTACCTTTCCTGAAGTTAGATAGAAGTGTTTATATTATGCACAGCATATTCATTATTTTATTCAGCATAGATATCTTTTGTACAAAGGAAAACTACCTTGAAATACTGAAGAAACTCTTTTAGCTTAATATAAAGGTGGATGTTTTATATTAAGCTTAATATAAAACTCTTTTAGCTTAATATATCCATCTGGATCACTGCTGTTGAGTTGACCTCAACTCATGGTGTCTTTACGTTCAGCAGAAAACAGTGTTGTCCAGTCTGCATTAATGTCACAATCAGCAGTTTGTTCTAGTGTATCATTTCAGTTACCATGTCAATTCATCTCACTAGTGTCTCTTTCTCATTTCCTCGCCCCTTACTGCACCAAGCCTGATGTTCTCCTTCAGTGACCGATTCTTCCTGGTGATGTGTCCAAAGCAAGTGAATTGGGCAGTATCTTATTGTGACCCATAAGGTTGTTACTGGCTCCTTTTTGAAGTGGATCAGCAGATCTATCTTAGTCTGTCAGCTCTGCTGATACCTATCACCATGTGTGAGCCTGCTGGTATTTGAAATACTGGTGCCTAGCTTTCAGCATCACAGACACATGCTAGCTCCTACAGTATAACAAACTGACAGGTGGTGTCATTGTAAAGGTTGTATAATATTTATCAATGATGATGTTGGTGGTGATGTTATCAGCCATTGAATCGGTTCCAGCTCACAGCGACCCTATAGATGGCTTCTGAGGAGCAGCTTGTGGCTTCATTGGTGTTAAGTATTAATAAAAAGTATAAAATTATAGTTTGGATGTTCTACGGGGACTTTGATTTTGAAAGTAAATTATTTATCCAGTCCCATTAACCAAACATAATTATTTGATGATTCTACAGATGATAAAGTAGATCCTGTTTTACTTAATGAAATATCCACCAGATTTTAATTTAAATATTTTATTTTAAGTAGATTGAATATACTTACAGAAGATACTGCAATTTAAACAAAAACACTTTACATACCAAATCTAAAATCTGAGTTGGAAGTTTGTTTTTAAGTATTTTAGCTATTCCATGTATAGAATAAAATTGTCTTTTACGCTTTTTTTTTCTGTCCCTACTCCTTTTCCTTCCTGTTTCTAGCAGTTTGATGCAGTTTAGTGTTTGGTTTACTTACTTCTCCCTTACCACTTTGGGTTCTGTGTTGTTTAAGGTTGAGCTTAAAGGACTTTGGTTGCTACTTTAAAAAATCTTTCGGTATCATAAATTGTGATTTACATTTTTAAAAGTTAATTGGTTATTGTCTTATTAGTCTTAAAAATTTCCCCAAATGTGAATTGGTTTCCTTAAACTTCTGTGGCATTTCACTTTATGATATGATTAATATATAGGCAGTCCCTGGGTTACGAACATCCAACTATCGACCTGCAGTTATAAACCAACCCCCTTAAAGCCTATTATATTACAAATGTAGGGCAAGTATAATGGTTCATAATAACAGATGGGCGCTAATCTGCAACATGCATAAAAACATTATGTTAAAGATGTTTTACTGTACCTGGACATGTTTTTTTTTTTTTAAATGCATAGAAAAGAAAGGTACACTATATGCTATATTTGACAAACATTTGACTGATGTTAGATATATCTGAACCATACTTAGTTGTGTTCTGATTTATGTACAAATCAGACTCAAAGACAGATTTAAGAATGGAACTTGTTCGTAATCCAGGCACTGCCTATACTCTCTGCTTATTGTTCAGGGAGAGAGCAAGGATAAGTTCATCTTTATTCTTACTTCATAATTGATTTGTTTGGTAATCATGATTTAATAGCAACAGCAAAAGGATTACAGATGAATGCTGTATATAAAAGTATCGACATTTCAAAGGTATCATTTGTCATTAAAGATTGTTTTAACATCACACGCAATTTGTTCACTGGGCTATTCATTTGAAGTTGTTTATTTATATACAAAGGGGCTTCACAAAGTTTGCAGAAAAGCTGAATTATAGGATACTGGAATTTTTTTTTTTTTTTTTTCTACAAACGTTTTGAAGTGCCCAAGTATTATTTCTTTCCTATCCAGATAGCAATTATAATTTTAGGATATCTAAAAAATAATCCTAAACCAAACTTATATTGGTAGCTTCAATACTTCGTATACTGTCATGACTTGATTTCTTAAAATGTTTATTTTGAAATTGACTGTTTTCTAATTTTAGTGGTGTAATGCCTTATATTTTAATTTTCAAATGCAATTTGAATACTCTAGACATTTTTAGGAATTTTAAATGGGATCATGTGGATAAACATACTGAACTTTAATTAAACCTAACCAATTAGTAGTCTCAGGCAGCTTTAAATTGCGTTCCAGCTACCTTTGTGAATGAACTGTCTTAGCTCCGTAAGATACCAGATTTCTAGGACTTTCTTAAATGCTAATCTACTCCTTTGGTGGCATTTGTTGTCCAGATCACCCACTTTTTCTACACTAACATTTTCAGTTGGGTGTAGCGAATGGACTCATGGCCCAGCTCTGACTTGGAACTATAAAACATTTCTTTCATGCTTAAATTAACCTTCACTTTGGACCTGAGGGTCCAGTCTCACTGGAGCTGGGACAGTGCCGCTAGCCTCTGCTCACAGTTGCATGGGAGACCTCTGACCTAACTTCTGGGTTAGATATTTAGGAACATGCCTTGAGCTTCTAACTGTTTTCAGGTGGGTGATTCCCTCTTAAGAGAACATTAAAGAAGGTTTATTTATAACTTAAAAAAGCTAAAATTTTCACTATTATACAATTTTAACTTTATTTTATACCCTCTATTTATAATGGACCATATGCATAGTTGCATATTTTTATTTGGGAAACATTTTGTTTTTATATGTTATACTTGATATTTAAAGAACGCTATCTAAAACTGAGGAACTGCTTAAATGCGTTATTGTTTCTGATTGTGTTATTCTTAATTAAAATTAGTTTTAATAGTTATCCTATTGAATTTTAATTAAATATAATATCAAATAGTCTAACCAGTGATCTGTTGGTGTGATGGCCTAATGGCAAATAAAGTCTTTGTATACAAGTTTAATCATTGGAAAATTTCATGTTAGGAAGAGTCCTTTGAGTACAACTGTAGAATAATAGTAGAGTAGAAATTGCATATGAAATGCATGGCCTCTAATATTTTTCCTGTTTAAGCCTTCCCATTTCCTTTGTTGAATAGCATAGCATTATTTTCCAAAGTGCCACATCATTTCACTGCATACAATTTAAGTTGAGATTTCCTCAACATTTTTTAGGTGAGTACCCAGAATATGAAGATGGGTGGGCTGCCACGTACAACACCTCCAACCCAGAAACCCCCCAGCCCTCCTATGTCAGGGAAAGGGACACTTGGGTGAGTATGTAACTAAGTAATAATTTAAAACCATTTTACGTAGTGTTGTGTGAAAACTAAAAACTACATACATATTTTAAAATTAATTTTGAGTATTCAAAGACAAAATGTTTTCTTCCTAGGATTATCTTATTTTTTGTGTATAACTTTCCCCATTCCTGAGAGCCATTTTTGTAATTTGAAAGGCATTAGTTATATAAATTGTTTTTATAATTTTAAATTTGAAGGAAAATTCTGGCCCAAATTCCCATGAATTTAAATTTCAAAAATTTTTTAGTTTTAGTATACTTGAATTAAAATTTACTAGTGGTTACGAATCGGGCTGCGAACCACAAGGTCCTCAGTTCGAGGCTTCCAGCTGTTGTGTTGGAGAAAGATGAGGCTTTCTGCTCCCGTAAAGATTTACAGCCTTGGAAACCCTGTACAGGGTCGCTATGAGTCGGAACCGACTCTCCATGGCCCATAACAACAACAACAACAACATTCTTTTTAAGAAGGCTGTTTAGATTACAGAATTCTGTGTAACTCTTGTTTTTATGAGAATATTGAACTTTAGTTTGGTGATGCAGAATTTTGGGCTCTGGATTTGACTTTTGGCAAAAGTCAGTTAATAGAAAGCTTGCCTTTTTACTTCTATAAAATCATGATAGTTCATAGCAGCGTATCATGGTTGAGAATTGTGTTCTGGTGGGTGTATTATATCCCAGAAGTCAAATGACTCAAATCTACCCAGATCTGTTGCTCACTCTGTGGTCTCACATAGTCAGCCTTTCAGCAATTCAGTTTTTTCATCTGTAAAAGGGGGTAATATTTGTCCTCTATCAACTTTTCAGGGACGCTGTATCACAAATTGGATTTTAAAAAATGTTTATGACAAAAAACAAAATGCTTTGAGAATCATTGGCTTTATGTTCTATGCTTTAAAGCATTTAATTAACAATCTAATTTTTTGGCCCCCTCACCAAAAAAAAACACAAAAACAAACACACATACACACACAAAAAAAACCCTAAATCAAGCACTGTTCATCAGGACAGGACAAGGATGATATAACAGAGGATAGTGTTAGAAAATTATAGTTAGAATGGAGGGAGAGAAGGAACAGAAGTGAATTTCATCCAGGAATCTAATGGTTTTATTTGGGGTAGACAAAAAATTCTTAGAAAAATAGTGGATCAAGTGAGAGGTTTGAACTTCAGGGTAAATTGTAGATGACATGGATGGTAGAACATAATTAATTGTGCAGGAGTGAGATTAAGGAGTTAGATCAAGAAGGGCATATTTGTTTTTTTCCCCTGTGGAACATACACATTTCTGTCATGTATCGTGCCTAACAGACTTTGCTTGGTTTTATTTCAAGACTATATAGCAAGGTAACCCATTGTAGTCTCTAGTGAAATATAATTTTCTGTTGCTTTCAAATTTTGAAGATTCATGAATATGATGGTATTGGTTTTTCATGTGTATTAGCAAGGATTGTGCAACATTCTTGGATACCAGAATTGCTGAGTACCACGTAGTCAGTTGGTTTGCAGCCTGACTTTTTCTCATGGTCTTTGCCTAGCCACTGTATTTTGCTTTTTTAATTATTTACCTTATAATTACTATTTTTTATCATTGCTTTCACTCTACAGTTTTCAGTTAGGCAAGAGTTTTTCCATGGATAAACAGAACATTTTTACTGTCTAGGAAAAACAAGATACTTGGAAATTAATCAGTTTTCTGTTGTTTTTTAAAAATAAAGACTTAATGTCTTTTTAGTATGGTAAATCCAGTCTTAACATTCTTTTTTCTTTCTTTGACCCAATATTACAGTCAGTGCCCCTTACTTGTTTTAAATTACTGTTGTGTGTGTATGTATTTATGCAAGGACATTTTGAAGGTAAGGATGGATGGGGTTATTGAAAGTGAACTCATCCAAAAATCAGTAAGCCATACTCAAGTGGCTCAGGAGAGTAATCTTTAAAGGAACTCTGGGAATCTTTTGGAAAGTGAATCATTGAGAAATACAAAAGCCAAATGAGCAACATTACTTTTTAGTTTTTGTATCTTGAATGCTGAATTTTGTTGCTTTGCAGTCCAGAATCTCATTGTCAGTTTCATGTCAGTTAAGTATTTATCATTGTTATAAATAATTCAGAAAACTTAGAAATGCCTAATTTTCACATAGGTTGTGCCCATGTAGACAACATGCACATGCACAAAATGCATAGGATTATGCAGTTTTAAAAATCCTGCATAGTATGTGTTGTTTGCATAAAACCACAGTTTATGAGACCTAATTTAGTAATCATGTATATTCCAGTATGGATCCTAGTTTCTTTCTTATTCTTATCCTCTTTCTTTAAAAAGAAGTTTTCAGAAAAAGAGGAAATATATGTTCATGAAATCCAGTCTGGTATGTGCTTTACAGTTCAAAATAGGTCTTCGGTGGTCTTTTTCTTTTTTTCCTTTTACGTGTCAAGCTGTGAGGAGGGTCAGAGTAAAGAGAGATGAAGGTGAAGGTGCAAGTTGAGAGAGAAAGTAAGGTGAAATGGAAGGAGATAAGTTTAAATTGTATTTCTGTGTATGGTTATAGTTTAATTTCTTTGTATTATGTAGAAAGAGAAATGAGTTGTTAGGCTGATATTGATCATCTGTGGGAGTTGTGTAGCCAAATTCTAGATATGTTTAGCCTATCTGTGAGTTTGTTTGCTTAGTGGGAGATGTGTGAGGAGGACAATTAGTGTGTTCATGCAATGCAGTTGGGAGACTTTGACATGTTACTAAACAATTCAAACTTCTAGGAAAAAAGCAGTGTCTGAAAAACATTAAGTGGTGTGTTCTTTGAGAGTGAATGAACAAAATTGCATTAGCATGGGGAATTGAGGTTGGAGACAAAAATAATAAAACTCCTCAAAATCCTAATGTGGAGAAATAAATAATGCTCTAGGAAAGACTGAAATTTGGTAGCTGGGTTCTGTTAAAAACACATTTAACTAGCTCTGATTACAAATTGTATTTCACTACTGGCAACTCTTGAAATTTATTGTGCCGAAACTTGCCTAATCACACAATACATACGCTCTTCTTTTTGTAGGCGGCACTCCCCCTATCGCACACTGGAGCCAGTGCGTCCTCCAGTGGTACCAAATGATTACGTACCTAGCCCAACCCGTAATATGGCTCCCTCGCAGCAGAGCCCTGTGAGGACAGCTTCTGTGAATCAAAGAAATCGAACTTACAGGTATTTTCTCTACCTCAGTGCAAAATGTGATGGTCATAGTACCATAATCTGTTCAATTAACTTCAATTAAATCTCTTTCATTTTCCAAGCACTAAGTTCTTTTCCTCACTCTACTTCCCCGAACCTCATCTGATTCCACCTCTCTCTCCTCATGTTCTGATGCAACTTTGAGTAGCCAGGAAGCTGAAAAAACAGACATGTTAAATAAACTTCTCTGCAGGGTTTATAGTTTAGTTGACCTGAAAGAAAATTATGGACCGGACCAGATATGGGAAATTTCAAGTTATTTTTTGGTGGAACTTTACAGATGAAAAACCATACACAATAATTATTAATATGGAATAATATGTCAAGACATCATTACAAATTAAAATTAAATAATTTGTTTAGGAAAATTATACAGAAGTCTCTATAGACAGGCATTGAACTGGAGTATAATAAGGTAATATTTACTGTGTTCAGCCCAAACATTTGCCACTTTCACTTATGCAGAAAGTTTTCATTTTTTCTAATTTCTTTAATACTTGTATATATATAAGGTCAAAACTCAGTAAGAAATTCTTATTTGAAGTAGAAGGCTTTTGAGTTATCTTAATTGTAGCTGTGTTCATTTCAGAAAATTTAGGAAACGCTGGTGATCTCTTACTGTATTATAAATATTCATGTTTTGGTGGCTCTTGTTTCTTTAGCAGCAGTGGGAGTAGTGGAGGAAGCCACCCAAGTAGTCGGAGCAGCAGTCGGGAGAACAGTGGAAGTGGGAGTGTAGGGGTTCCAATTGCTGTTCCTACCCCATCTCCTCCCAGTGTCTTTCCAGGTAAAGCATTAATGATGCTTCATCTACATTTGTCCTTTCTAAATTTGAATTCAGTGTGTGATTTAATGGCAGTAGGCTTTCTTCATAATCAGGATTTTTTTCCTTGTAGGACTCTGTAAATATTGGGAAGTTATTATACTTGTATTATCTTTAACCAAGTAATTGGTACGTTTTTGCTCTGCATTTCTCTTAGTTGGTTTTATGTCTTTGGTGCTCAGTTGATGCTTGAGGTTCCATATACTACCTTGGTATGAGTAACATGTTAAATTCCTGCTAGTAGTGGTTACGAATCTGGCTGCGAGCTGCAAGGTCAGCTGTTCCACTGGAGAAAGATGAGGCTTTCTGCTTCCATAAAGATGTACAGCCTCAAAAACCCAGTACAGGGTCACTATGAGTCGGAACCGACTCCATGGCACATAACAACAACAACAGTATTATGACAGTGCATGTCTTTTACGTTGTGAGTACTTAGTCTGAGAATCGTCATGCTGTGCAAAGGAGTAGACAAATATACAAGATCACCTATTCTTCATTTATTGGCTGTCTTAAGTCAGCATTTCCCATTATAACAAAAGTAAAAAAAAAAATCTGACGAGTTTGCACATTAAAGAAGTGGGACTGGTAGTAATGAAGAGGTGTGAGGTAAGAGTAAACACTCGCTGTGAGGGTTAAGATTATGTGCTAGTTTGGCTGGGCCATAATTCTCAGTGGTTTGAAAGTTATGTAATGATATAATTCGGTAGTTGTTTAATGATGAAATTTGGCAGTGATGTAATGATGAAAATTTGGCCATGATGTAAACATTTAATTTGGCAGGTATATAATGATGTAGTCTTCCCGTATTTTGCATTATGACCTGGTCTTAGGAATTTACCCGTGTTGATAAGTGAAGAGTGGGTGTAATCTTAACTGTTAATCTCTGATACAGTACCTTCTTTTTTAAGATGTAGAAAAATGTGCTTATTTGACTTGGGGACATATAAAATGAAAATTTCGTTTTAAAAGCATGACACAAATGAGTAATGGATAGAATGTCACATATTTAATTTACTTAAAATAACAAGTAGGCAGTACCATTTTAAAAGCCAGGGAAAAGAGGGATTTTTCTTAGTCTGATAAGATATTTATGTTGGAAATATGTATTTTCAGATAACTATAAATCCAAATGAAATACTGTTACTCTCTATTGTGTTATATCTAGTTTTGTATATTGTTTACAGAATGTTATGCTTAAAAATAGCAATATAAAGGGAACATTTTTCTTCCAGAGTAGTAGTTTTCAGGTAGCAAGTAATGTTTGTTTTTCATGAAGTTTTCCCTGAGCATCTTGAATTATTTGCTGCATACCTGATAATCCTTTAACTAAGCTTCATTCTTTTTTTCACCATTTTCTTCTATTCTTTTGTTTAGTACGAATCACTGAATATCTAACGCTCAGTTTTCTGACATGTTTTCTAATTCTGCCTAATGTTACTGCTTCCTTAATGCTGCCTCTTAACTCTGCTCTTTCCCTTCAGCCCCTGCTGGCTCTGCTGGCACTCCTCCCCTTCCTGCTACTTCTGCCCCTGGCCCTGCCCCTCTTGTTCCTGCTACTGCCCCTCCCTCCACTGCCCCAGACGCTGCTGCTGGGGGTGCCCAGACCCTTGCTGATGGCTTCACTTCTCCAACTCCCCCTGTTGTTTCCTCCACTCCCCCTACAGGTGAGTATTGGCTTATTCCTTAGCAGGCCAATCCAGTCATCTGGCTATTCTCTTACCTGGAGCCTCTGGCTTTATGATGAAATGTTTTTTTTTTTTAAATTTGGTTGTAATTTGTATTGAAAACATTTGAAAAATAATGTGTTACCTGCAAAGTGGCATGTAATCAACAATTAAAATGATCTGAGAAAATCAGGGTACACTTTCTTATTAACGAACACATATGTACAGTTTTCTTACTTGAATTCCATTTAGTAGATATGTGAATTTTGTGTAGAACCATCTTCTGTATGGTTTTGAGAAGGTGTCATTAGAAATATGCTTCTTCTACTGGTTAAGTTATTAACAAAAAGAAAAATCTATGCAATGATTCTAAGCTATATTTTTTAGCGTATATGAATATTTGATGCAACCATGTAAAAGTCTGCAAGTCTGTTATACCAGAATCTGTTTTTTATTATAGCAGTATTGGGAATTCAGATAGTGGGCTTATTTTTTAGAATTTCAGGATTTGTTTCAGTTTAGTAGTGTTTCAAAATTGAAACCTATAAAATATATGTTGGTAGGAGAAGAGTTCAAGACTCAATTGCTACAAAATACATTTGCACAGTTAACAGTAATGCTGGTTAGCAATCAGTGTCTCATTTATATAAAAAATGTATGTGTTGAGACACCCATAACTGTTAGTGTTTTATTGTTGTTGAGTGCTGTCAAGTCACCTCTGATGTGTAGTGACCCTATATTATGTACAACAGAATGAAACACTGCCCAGTCTTAACGGCATCCTCACAATTGTTGCTAGGTGTTTAGCTTACTGGTAAAATGCTTTAGAGGATAAACTCAGCTCTTCTGCTATAACGAGCTGCTTACATGTTTTCAAAGGTACTTTCAGTGAAAATGGATTTTGGATTTTTTCTATGGTATAGTTTCTAAAATAGCACTTGTTAAGAATTGTTGTAAAAATAGAAATAACACCACTTTTGCCAATTTAACATTTTTCACATATACACAATTCAGTGAAGTAAAAATTACATCAGTCATGTTGTGCAACCAACATCAATGTCCTTTGCAAAATTTTCCATCCTCATAAACAAAAAAATCAATGCTTCCTAAATAATAATTTTCCTCCTCCCTCCTTCCTCCCACTCCTAGTAACCTCTTATTAAACTCTGATCTGTATACAGCTGCCTTTCTGTTTATTTCTTATTAGTGAGATCATATAATACCTGTCCCTTTGTGATTTACTTATGTCATTCAGCATAAGAAACACTTTCAATAGTGTATAACAGTAAACATGGACTATTCTTTGCTCTACAAATACGTCGTAGGCCAGACTAGCTGGACAAGCATAGGCATCCTCTGCTGCCTCTTCATCAATATAGGGAAGAATGCATTTTGCAGTTGAGATGTAGTCCCAGATAGGACAAATCTACATTTGAGTTATTAGATAGCTTAGTAACAGGTACTTGGTTCATAGTCTGCACTGAATAAAACTTTTTTATATGAATGCATAATTAACTGTAGTTTTTTTTTCTTTTTAAACCAAAAGCAAGATAGATGCCTGATTTGTGTTTATGTGGTTTCTTGTATACAGTGTAAAATTGAACCACGAAGTACTTGTAAAAAGTTTAATTTATGTATAGTATAACACACTGTATTTCTCTTTTCTTTAGCTTATTTATTTTGTTTTTGTTGTTGAGAATATACACAGCATAACATACACCAATTCAGCAGTTTCTACTTGTCCAATTTATGGATATTTACTGTGCTCTTCAAGTTGAGCCACCATTCTCACCCCCCATTTGGTTAAGGTGGTTGTTGTCACTTTGATCCCATATAGATAGTTCTTAAAAGAGCATATGCTAGGGGAGAACAAACAAGATGGCGGATCGGGTGGACGTATAGCAGAGAGCTCCGCCAACAGCAACACAGAATACCCGACCAAGCAAGCTCAGGGGATGGTCCCAGAACTCTGAACCACATATAAAGGAATACTTAGAAGGTTGGAAGGCTCACAGC
>NW_006408563.1:6984360-7011953 GCF_000296735.1 Chrysochloris asiatica | reverse complement strand
TGAAACTGATGATGTGCCCTGTAAACTTTCACTCAATCCACAATAAAAACCTTAAATTAAAAAAAAAAAAAAGAGCATATGCTGAATGTAGACCCTTATATTCATAAAGTTTAACTATACTCTTCAGTTTTAAGAAGACTTCAGATAGTTTTGATTTAAGCTTTAATTGTATCAGGGCAAAGATCATTTCAGTGATTCATCAGCCTATGTGGCTCCAGGAATTCACAGTTCATGAGAATTTGAATTTTGGTTCTGCATTTCCCTCATTTTGATCAAGATACTTATATGGAATCTTTGATGAAAACATTCAGTAATGGTACCCTGGCACCATTCGTATGGCTTCGTGGCAAAGGAGATAGTTGTTCTTGGAGACAGTTAGCCACACATTCCATATCCATATCCTTCCTTCCTTCTATTCCTATTTTTGATTCTTCTCCTTCCTCTGTTCCAGGTGAATAGTGACCAGTTGTGCCTTGGATGGCCACGTGCAGGCTTTAAGACCTAGGCAGTATGCATTGAACTAGGAGGTAGAACAATTAACTCAATGTCCCATGCAGTTATGACCCTTAGACTATATTCTTAGTGTGCAGTTCTGTGAGTTTTGACAGTCAAGATGTAGAACAGTCCTGTCATTCCAAAATATTTCTCCATGCTCCCTTTGCAGTCATCCTTCCCCTCTCCCCTCAGCCCTTGATGACTCTTTGATTTTTTTCCCTTAAAGTTTTGACTTTGTGAGAATATGATATAAAAAGAAGCATACAATAGGGAGCCTTTTTGGTCTGGCTTTTTGGCAAAATTTATTTGGGATTTATTCATGTTTCAGTATTTTGTTGCTTTTCATTGATAAAAGTAGTGTTTTATTGTATGGTTGTACCACAATTTGTTTATCCATGTCTTAGCTTGGACATTTGGGTTGTTTTCAGTTTTAGGTGATTCTGAATAAAGCTGCCTGTTCAAAGCATTCATACACAGGTTTTTGTGTGAATACAGGTTTCCATTTCATTTGAGTAAATATGTAGGGACTAGGATTGCTGATCATACGGTAAGTGATTATATAAGAAATAGTAAAACTGTTTTCTTAAGTGACTAAAATTTTGCACCCCTACCAACAATGTATAAATCCTGGTGTGGTGCTGTTTTATAAGCCCTGGACTGTGAAGCAATTTAAATCCACCAGTCACTCTTGGAAACCCTATAAAGGGTCTCTGTGAGTCAGAATTGACTCAACAGCACACAGCAGCAACAACAATACGGCAATCTATGAGATGCCCTTTTTTTTTTTTTTAAATAAACTTTTTATTATGAATTGAGTAAAGGTTTACAGAGCCAGATCGTCAGTTCCACATTCAACAAATCATACACTTTGCTTTATTACATGGTTGCAATCTCCTCCATGCACCAACAGTCAACAACACTTACCTCTATTCACTCCAATCACTGCACTCCTCCCTGTGTCTCCCACCACCCCCATCTTTCCTTTGCTAACCCCCTCCGGTTGTGTATTGCCTGTCCCCTCAACAATGTCAGTGTGTGTCTACCCTCTAGTGCATGTTTTTAAAAAACACACAGGGATATATCATCATTTAAACAACCACAGTGCATATTCTGGAAGCCAGTCTCCTGGCTGCCAACACACAGTCTTTCTCTTTTCATGAGTCTAGAGTCTTCAGCTGCTCAGTCTCTTCATGACATCACCTCTGTCTCCCTCTGGTGTCGCTGCTTCTCTGCTTAGGGTCCCATGTTCAGCTTATGCTCTTCTCTCTTGATGGTCCTAGGGTCTTCTGTTCCTGGAATGCAAGACTAACTACCCCCCACCCCACCCTTTTTTTTTTGTTTTTTGTTTTTTGTTACACAACCTCTACCTTTACAGTTGTAAGAATCGCAGTTAGGTATGGTCACTTATCAACTAATCACTATTGAATCAGTGAACCCATCCCCATCTCCTTTTGCCAGACCCGTCTAGACAAAAACTATTCAGTGGGTATTCTGCCTTCCCCTGAACACTCTGAAACTAAACTCCCTCTTGAAAATTTGTAAGCCAGCCACTTTGTGCCTTTATAGTGCCACCCTCCCACCCCCAATTTTAGGTGCCAGTGTCTTAAGTTGCCTGTCCCTATCAATCCTGTGTACAGAGGAGATATGTTTGATCCTTGATGTGAAGACTGCTCCCCTCTTGGTAGGTGGGTATTTTGAGCAACTACATTCATAAGTACAGGCCAAATGCATTAAATTGTAGCAATTTACACTTGCTTCCTCTATTAAATTTCTTTATCTTCCTCTAGTTGGGTTATCATCATCAAGCTGTCGAAGCTAGGTCATTTGGGTACTATGTGCAAGTATGGGCATTCTTAAGCGTGTCCCATCATAGCAGCTGGATGCTTCACTCTCAGCTCTAGCCCTCCATGGGCTCAGGAGTCCCCAGGTCTCACTATACTTGGGACTAACCAGCCCTTCGTCTCTCTCTTTCATGAGATGTCTTTATGCCCTTTTTGTTTTTAAATTTAGCCATTCTAATAGGTGTGTGGGGTCCTGGTGTGGTACTGTAGGATAAACAGTAGACTGATAACCATAAGGTTGGGGGTTCAGGCCCACCATCCTCAGAAACCATGTACAAGGTTGCTATCAGTTGAAACTAACTAGAAAGCACTTAACAACGGTAGATATTTAGTGTTTTCTTATTTGCCTTTCCCTAATTGGCCAAGTGGCAGCATTGATGGACTCAAGCATGGCAACAGTAGTGAGGTTGGCCCAGGATCGGCCAGTGTTTCATTCTGCTATGCATAAGGTCGCTATGAGTCGGTACCGACTTGATGGTACCTAACAACAACAACAACAACAACAACAACAACAACAGTAATAATGTTGAGCATCTTCTTGATTGTGCTTACATGCCATCTGTATATATTTGGTAAAGTTGCCTGTTCAAATGTTTTGCCCCTGTTTCCTTTAATAGGGTTGTTTTCTTTTCATAGAGTTCTTTTTTATCTGCTAGCTACAAGTCTTTTATTCAGTTTTGTGATTCACAAATGTTTTCTCCCAGCTTGTCTTTTCATTTTTTGACTGGTGTGTCTTTAAAAGTGCAAAAGGACTTTATTTTTACCAAGTCTCAATTATTAATTATTTTTGCTTTTACAGATTATGCTTTTGATTACGCTTACAAACTTGCTTACTTATTCAAGGGCACACGGATTTTGTCCTGTGTTTTTTTCTAGAAGTTTACCATTTTAGATTTTGCCATTGTTGTTGTTAGGTGCCGTCATGTCGGCACTGACTCATAGCGACCTTACACACAGCAGAACGAAACTATGTCCGATCCTGGGCCAAGCTTACTACTGCTGCCACACTTGACGCCATCAATGATGCCACCTGGCCAATCCATCTCGTTGGGGGTCTTCCTCTTTTTCTCTGACCCTCCATCTTACCAAGCATGATATCCTTCTCTAGCGACTATTCCCTCCTGACAATATTCCAAAGTATGAGAGACGAAGTTTGGCCATCTTGGCCTCTAAGGAGCACTCTGGCTGCACTTCTTCCAACACAGATCTATTGGCAGCCCATGGCACACTTTCAGTGTTCTCCTCTAATACCATAATTCAATTTTGCCATTAGGTCTCTAATATTTATTTATTTTGGGAACATAAAGCAGTGGAAATGCTTATTAACAGTTAGCATAAATATGTTGTTGTTAAGTGCCGTCGAGTCAGTTCCGACCCATAGCGACCCGGTATAGGATTTTCAAGGAGTGACTGGTGAGCTTGAACCACTGACCTTATAGTTCAAACGGCCTTGCAGTCTGGTGCATTAACTCACAGTGTCATACCGGCCTCTTTTATACAGTGTCTTTGAATTAATGTGGACTTAAGAAGGAGGTTTCAAAATGTTTGTAGAAAAATGGAATTAAAAGATAATGGAATTTTTCCAGGAACCTTGTGAAGCCCCTTTGTATATATTACATGTGAGATTTTAGATTGGATCTCAGTACAAAGGGGCTTTAAAGAGTTCGTGGAAAAATGGAATTAAAAGATTATGAACTTTTCGAAGGCCTTATGTTTATAAAATTCATTATGTGTTAGTTTAAAACCGGGTGATTTTAAACCTGATGATCATCCTAAGTTTATAGTAGTTTGTTATATATCAATTAATAAAATGCTGATAGTGTAGTTGTCTGTGGAGGTCTAAATGTGCCTTTTGCATAATAGTCTTAACAGATTATATGTTTCTATTTTTATCCTGGTTATAATGATGTTTTGTTGATCGGTTATATATAAAATACACAAGATTTTTTATACAATAGAAGTGATTTTTAGGTTTTGATAGTGTCATGAGTAAGATGATAAAATCACGTAGCAGATCTTGAGTGGCTTTCTCTAGTATACGTTCTCTAAATACAAGTTTGAGAAATGTATCGCATTCCTAGAGACCAGTTTTTGTCATATGAGACCTGTTTAAAGTCATGATAAACTGCAAATTGTTAAATATGTAGTTCTGTCTCTTTTTCCCTCGTGGTCACTTCCTTTCTCTTTTCCTCTTTCCTTATTTCTTCCTTTCCCTGCTCATTTTCCTTCCTGGTTTTTTTTTTTTTCTTTCACGTTCTTTTCCAGTTTTCTCCCTCTCCCCCTCCTCCCTTTCTGCCTCCTCCTTCTCTCTTACCTGCTGGAGTTGCAGAGCTGTGGCGTGTGCATGCATGTGCACACTTTCTGTGTGTCTCTGTTTGTCACCTGAATGACTAAGTAGAGGTGGGGTGAAGAACATTTAGGTATCTGATTGCATTAGGGAATTGAATGTCTCCAGTTGTCTTTAATACTGTTGAACTTTCAGCAAAATCTAGTAAAATAGATTATAAATTTATACAGATTCAGGGGTGACGTGAAAATAAGGTTTGAGTCACTTTTTTTTTTTTTTTTTAATCTTAGCTTTTTCCCATGACTGTAGATTTCTTAAGTTCTATTTTTAAAACAGAATATAGCTATAATGATGGATATTTTTGATTGAATAAAGATGTTTTTGATTATTTAGGATTATGCCACTTGATTTTGTAGTTTAGCTGTGCTTTTCCTTTAATCTAATTGTTTCGCTACTTAGATATATCATTACTTTATAATAAGACTAATCCAACATTTTTTCACCTCCTTTCCCAAATGTTTTATTTTATTAAGTTTAGTTGCTAGTACTTAGTGACTGTTTTTGTTTGGGAGGGTTGGGGCATTTATAAATTTTAATTGTGATTTTAAAACCCCATTAAATTATCAATTAATAAATTCAACATAATGGTCTGTTTAGATGTAGCTCTGTAAAGCCTAATCATAATTTTATTTATTTGCCTGATTTTGCACTTTGATTTCAGCTTGCATTACAAAGCAGCTTGTGTTTTTCAGATCACAATTAAATAAGCTAAGCATTACTATTTTTAAGAGCCTTATTAAGATTCAGACAATGCACCTAAGTTTTTTTTATTGTTTGTGAAATTTAATTTGAATGACAGGTGTGTACTCTGTCCTTTTCCCAGGTCATCCTGTTCAATTCTACAGCATGAATAGACCTGCCTCTCGTCATACTCCCCCAACAATTGGGGGCTCGTTGCCCTACAGACGCCCTCCTTCCATAACTTCACAAACAAGCCTTCAGAATCAGATGAACGGAGGACCTTTTTACAGCCAGAATCCAGGTTAGATTTCCTTTTATGTTCTATAAAGTATATCTAGTTAAATAACCTTTTTCACAAATGCCTAACACATAATACTATGTTGAATGAATGGGAAAATGAATGAATTGCAAGATTGCTAATATTTTCTAATTCTTTGTTATTTTCAAAATCAATAAATATCTTCCATGTGAAGTTGTATAACTTAATTTTTCTGAACAGAATCCTCTTGATTTGTTACTGTATATTTGCTTTTTAAAGTAATACTGTGGTGAGCAGTATTTCCATTTTTGATTAGCTATCCTTGCTCTATGGATAGCAAATAGGGAAACTGAGAGTATATAAACAGAATAGAGTTAAGGAGTGGTAAGGACAAGAGAATCAACATTTTTGAAGATGCTTTGTGGTAGGCAACTAGACTGTCTTAGTCAATTCTCAGACCAGATCTTTGATGCAGGTCTTGTATAGATGAGAATACTGGCACTTGGAGAGATTCACCCAGATATAACTATCCATTTTATTGCACCATGCATAGGCATGCATTTTACACTATACACCATCAGTGTTTTGCTTCTTTCTTACAGAGGATAATTCCAAGCATTACACTCTTAACTATTGTGGACCTGTTATGTTAACTTACTGTGTTTTTCTGGATTTTTTGCTAAGAGACAAGCAAGGCTGTGTGTGAATACCTCCAAAGATAGGGGATTTTCCAATCTATCGTCAATATGCCCTGAATTTAATGGAGATGAATTTGTCTTCTTGTGGCTACTACCTATTGATGAAATTTTAGTTTTATCTTAGGAATCTTGTAGAAGAAATCTGATCTCCCTTCGACATAAATACAGTTTAAAGACTGCTTTTCAGTTTATTTCATTTGATTTTTATAATCATGTGTGAAGTAAGTTTGATGATCATTTTCATCTGTATTTTATGGGAGAAGTAATGAGTTGAGGTGATGGTCAGGTTAGGATTTGATCTTAGGTTTTATGACTCTAAGTTCAGTCTTCTATTTATTTTACTATCTTACTTGCCTTCAGATTTTTAAAGCTGTTTCTCCTACCTCCTGAATCTTCTATTTTATGAGGGTAAAAGGGTTGTCCCATTGTATTGTAATGTCCCTGAGACTTTCATGTAGTGAAACCCTGGAAATCATTCTCAATAACTATTTGTTCAGTATTGAATGTATCCTTTGTGTATTTAGCCAAATTCCTTCACTGTTCTGGATCTCTCATATAAATTATATTTTATACTTCATTGGTAGTCCAATGAATGCAAGCATAAAGTGAGTACCACCTGACGTAATTGAAATACATTTTTCTTACTGCTTGCTACCTTTAATCATTCTAAGTGTTTTGAGTGTGCTATACTTTTGATTTGTCTAACAAAACTTCCTTTCTTCTTCGTACATTCTGCTTTAAACCATGTTTCCCAAATTCTTTTATTTGTACAGATGCTCTTTTGTATCTAAATGCTGCATTTAGTAGTCTTTTTAGATAGTTAGCTATAGCCTGTTTCATAGTCTCCTCTGATCATCATAGAAATCTAGACAGTTCTTTATGGTCCTCTGCCCTTCCTGTCCTCATGTGGAAACTTTAAGTTAGTCCATGTTAAAATAAAAAAAAATGTTGTATGCTATGGAATGATTTTGGAGTCCTTGTGTGATGCCATAGGATAAGTACTTAACTTCAAGGTTGGTTTGAACTGCAAGGCTGTTGTTTCAAATTCACCAGCTGTTCCTCAGAAACCCTATATAGGGTCACTATAGTCGGAACCAACTTGGTGGCACATAGCAACAACAATAGAATGAATTTAATGAAAATATCGTTCACACCTATAGATGCAAGGTCAGTGAATTAGGATTATTGACTCCTTGGTGGTTTGTGTGGGACAATTTAGGTTTTTTTTTTTTAACCTGTTCTGTACTCTTTTCTGTTAAGTTCTACTTTTCATTTCAGAAATTTGTTAACTGTTTAAAGAGCATAGTTAGCTGGTTAATCAGACTGCTTCTTGTAAACTTTTTTAGAAGTTCCTTTTTCAGGACTTAATGCAGTACAAACCAGTGTTTGAAGGCTAATGCAGTACAAACCAGTTTTTAAAATCTAATTAAAGGCTCTGTATGAGGGGGCTTCAAAAAGTTTGTTGAAGAATTCCGTTATCTTTTAATTCCATTTTTTCAGGAACTCTTTGAAGCCTTCTCTTATTATTCCCACTAGTACTTATTTTTTTTCAATACTTAGAATAACGTAAGTTATTACTCTTTCCCAAGTAGTTAATTCCTTGATTTAACAAAATTGTGTCAGGTGTGTGTTTTATGAGCATATTTTTGACATTGGAGCCTTGCCATGAATTAGTTTTTTTAAAGAAGTATGCTAACAGTGGATTCATGTTTAATGCAAATTTAACAGAATTCTGGGACATGTAAGTCTAGTATGCTTGTAACTTTACATCTATGTTGTTGTTGTAGTTGTTTTGGGCCGTGGAGTCGGTTCCGACCCATAGCGACCCTGTACAGGGTTTCCGAGGCTGTAAATCTTTACATCTTTCTCCAACAGAACAGCTGGTAGTTTGGAACTGCTGACCTTGCGGTTCACAGCCCAATTTGCAACCACTACGCTACCAGAGCTCCTTTTACATCTATGTACTCATCACTGATTGATGTTGTTAGATTCCAAAAACCAGATCATTATGCAAAAATTGGCATTATGTGAAAATAGAGGATGATCACATCATTAATACCTGCCAAACTACATCATTACATCACAGCCAAATTTCATCACCATATAACTGTCAAACCATTGATGCTCATGGTCCAGCCAGGCTGACTCCACCTTAGCTGTAAAAGGCAGCAGTATTCTTACCTCATCATTTGTTACTGCCTGATGTATGTCATTAATGCTTGAAATAGATGGATAGAAGATGATTTTGCTTAAGTTATAAATGTAAAATGTTGGATCACAAGATAAGTGAGAAATAAATGTTACTGTACCATTTTATTTGATTTTGAAAGGGGAAAATTTGGTTTTGAGTTTTACTCCTTTAACATAGAAATTAAAATATGGAATACACAGTATCTAGTTTCAAATCCCATTGTGAGATATAGTGCTGGAAGATGAGCCCCTCAGGCTGGAAGGTATTCAACACAACTAAGGAAGAGCTGCCTCCTCAAAGTAGGTGGTGGTGGTGTGTTGTTGAGTTTGTTCTAACTCATAGCAACCCTGTATAGGGTTTCCAAGGCTGTAAATCTTTACGAGAGCACAAAGCTTCATCTTTCTCCTATAGAACAGCTGGTGGATTTAAACTGCTGACCTTGGTAGTTAGTAGTCCAACACATAACCCACTATGCCACCAAGGGCTCCTTTCTTAAAAGTAGCGTTAACCATAATGATGTTACTGGAGCAAAACTTTTGGGACCTTTTGTTTGCTGATGGGGCACAACTTTAAAAGTAACAGCTGTAAACATCTGTTAATAATTGGAACATGGCATGTACATAGTATGAATCTAGGAATATTGGAAGTTGTGAAAAATGAAATGGAATGAATAAATTATACACATGGACCTCACCAAAAGGAATACACAGAAATCAGATTCACTACATATTATGGGAAGAAATGTTGGAGAAGCTGACTATCACCAGCCGTACAAGGCTAGGGAGCCGACTGTGGAACAGATCATTGATTGCTCAAATGCAAGTTCAGGATGAAACTGAAGCAAACTGTTTTTGGCTCCATGAGAGCCAAATTATGACCTAGAATATGTCCCACCTGTGGAAAGGCATTTTACTCTGTGGATCATAACAAATTATGGATAATATTGCGAATAAAGAATAGTCTAGAACATTTAATTGTGCTCATGAGAAACCTGTGCATAGTCCAGGAGGCAGTCATTTGACTAAAACAAGTACATACAGAATGGTTTAAAATTGGGAAAGGTGTGTGTCAGAGTTCTATCCTTTTATCATACTTACTGAGTATATTTGCTTAGCAAAGAATACAAGAAGCTGGATTAGATGAAGAAGAGCATGGCATTAGGATTGGAAGAGTCATCAACAACCTAGGACATGCAGATAACACAACTTTGCTTGCTGGAAGTGAAGAGGACTTAAAATACTTACTGATGAAGATCAAAGAACACAGCTTTCAGTATGGATTGCACCTCAATGCAAAGAAAACAAAACCACTCACAACTAGGCCAATATATAATATGATAGAGAAAAGGTTGAAGTAGTCAAAAACAACACTTAAGAAAGCAGTTGTTAAGAAATCAAATGCCATATTGCAGTAGACAGATCTGCAAAAGACTTTACAGTGTTCACAAGTAAAGATCTCAGTTTGAGGATTACATTGTGGGTTAATGCGCCAGACTGCAAAGCTGTTTGAACTGCAAGGTCGGTGGTTCAAGCTCACCAGCTGCTCCTCGAAAACCCTATACAGGGTTGCTATGGGTTGGAACCGACTCGACAGCACTTCACAATACCACCAATCTAAGCCATGGTAGTTTCAAGTGCTTCATATGCATGTGAAGTTGGACAGTGAATAAGGAAGACGGTAGAAAAATCAGTGCATTTGAATTATAATAAATAGTTGGAGAAGAATATTAAAAGTACCACGGACTGCCAGAAGAACAAACAAATCTCTCTTGGAATAAATGCAGCCAGAATGCTTCCTAGAAGTCAGGATGGTGAGGCTTCTTCTTTCATACTTTGGACATGTTATTAGGAAGGACCAGTCCCTGCTTGATAAAATGGAGGGTCCACAAAAAAAAGAAAGACCACTTCCCACAGCCCCCAAACAAGACAGACTGGCCCAGTGGCAGCAACGCCAAACTCAAACGTGACAATTGTGATGGAGCAGGACTGGGCAGTATTTAGTTCTGTTGTGCGTAAGGTCGCTATGAGTGGGAACGCCTAACAACAACAAAGTGTAAAGCCCTAGGAACAATAATAATGTTTGTTTCAAATAAACAGTAACTGTTTCCTATTGAGATTTTTTCAGAAACAAATTCTTGAAAAGAGTGCTTTGACCAGAACATAACTGAAACCCATTTGGTTCTCATTTTTCTTAATTTAGTCCAGCCAGTGAAATAGTGATACCAATTTAGCATTCATTTTGCCTTCAAGAAGGTTCATTGAAACACATAAGACTAATCAAGTGTCTACAATTTTTACTTCAAATATAAATATGGATTACCTTGTTGGTAAAGAATCTGCACATAAGTGTAAGTATAAATGCATACATACATAAACCTTGTTTGTTAAGGAATCAAGAATGTGGTATTTAAGTGTAGTGAGGCCTTTATTGAAAGATAATCCTATATTTTACTGTTCACCTTAATACCAAGACTTAAAAGCAACAATAAAAAAAGACCTTATTCATAAAGTGGGAATATTGGCTTGAAGAAATAGGACTGTATATAATGTATGTTGTAGAGTGATTTCTAAATGTGTATACAGCTTTACATAGAATATTTTGGCTTTAATAACTTCTGAACAGTTGTAAAACAACTAAAAATAAACAGTGAAGAGAAAATGTTAGGACATTGATAATGCCGTAGAGAAACCATTTCACATATTCTCTGAATGGTGGTTAAGTTACAGCATTACCTTAAATCTCCAGAAGAATGCAGATGTGGTAGGGCTTTACAAAGTCTAAGTAAGGAGCAGTAGCAAGAGCGCATTCCCAATCAGTTGTTTTTGGTAATGGTTACTAGAGAAGGCTTGCTCTAGGGAGAGCAGATGGGCAAGAAAGAGAAAACAACTAAAAAGTGTAAGTGCAATATCAGATGACTCTAACATTGGTTTATTAAATACAAGTCATTTTCTTTAACTGTGTATCTTAACCTGCCTTTTAAAAAAAGTTTGGCCTAACATCATACAATGATTTTTTTAAAAGTAATAAAGTAAATGGCCCAATTACTTTAACCTTTCTGACACTATTGATGGTTAATAAGGAACCAAACCATAGTTTTTCTGTTAGCAGAGCTCCCCTTACTGATAAATTCAGTTCATTTTTAAATACCCCTTAAAATAAATTGCTGGAATGTATAAGCAACTACACTTAAGTGGGTTGTCAAGTATCTAACCTCTAGAGGTGATATTCTTTAATGGTTTTAAGTATACTATTGACAATGTTTAGTTTTTCACATCTTTTCAGATTATTTGTAAAGCTCTGAAACTAAAATGTAAGTGCTTACTTCCATGTCTCTTCCCCCACCCCCCAAAATAACAAAAACTCTTTGAACTGGATATTTAAAAATACCATGCCTCAAAGAGGACTTTATAACTCAGAAAGTCTATCCCTATTTCATTAGTATAGACTCATCCTCTGAGTTTGGTTTGCTTACAGAACCTTTTACTATTTATATTTACTTGTTGCTGAGTGCACATAAACTATAGTTCTTACCACTGCTCTGGTTAAGATCTCTATAAACTCCAGTCATTTGGTGAGCTTACATATAAACAGTAACTTCATTATTGTGTAAGGACTAAGCTTCAACATATTACTAGTCTGAGTTTGGACACTTTGGTGTTTAAAGATGTAAAGTCTTACCGTATAAGATATCATCTTAGCTAAATAGAATGAAAACAAGTTTTAAAGTTATTTCCTGCTCTTGCCATGAGATATGAGATAGGTAGGAATAGAGATGAAATATTGCAAATAATTCTTTACATCAAAATCCTGGTTCCCAAGAGTTCTGGCCAGATGAAATCTTAACATAGATCAAAAATAAATACAGTTTCTGGAGTAATTTGGATTATCATATGAAAGGTTTGCCCTAGGCAAGATAAAAAGACTTTTTATTTCTTTAATAAATAAGGTCTTTGTAAACCTCAGACAGAATTGAGTTTTTGAACATACCCTGGACTAACATGCAGGGTGGTGGGGATTCTGTGTTGTTATAAAGTGATTATTTCTAAGGAAGAGCTGGGATTGCTTTTTAACTGGTCTGTTGCTGGTGGATTTCTCAAGGCCACTGTTGTTTCAGATTTGCTCTCTCAGAACTAGAAAATAATTAAAATATACTCAACTTAAAAAAAAAATGAACTCAATCTACCCACAAAAAGACTGCTGTACATTAAGCACTTAAACATTTGTTTTAGCCAAGTACCAAAAGCTCTTCTTTTTTCCCATTTGGAAGAGAAACAAGTTTTTGAAGTGATCAGTTTTCTACTTTTTTGTTACAGGGAAGGGAAGGTTAGGACTTGTGCTAAAAGAGAAGAGTGTTTTCATTTTATTTGATATTAACAAGCATCTCATCTCTGCTTTCCGAATATCTAAAGCTAGTTGCTATCTGCTGCTATTTCTCAGTTTGTTTTGTCTCTGCTATGTTCTCTGTCCGTTGTTTCTTCCTTTTATTCCACGTATTGGAAACAGGCTTTGTGAACATAGCAGTTGTGCCAGGCCTTTGAATGGTACAGAGACACACAGTTAAACGGAGTTACTGCCAAGGTAAATTGCGACTAAAGATAGATTACCAATTCTAAAGACAGGTACCAATTTCTAGGGTTGTTCTACGCTCTTCCTTAAATCTTGGTATTGTTCAAGATCACATGCCTGCTATCCACAGATCCCATATAGCATCAAAATCATATACCTGCATCTACTTGAATCTACCTGTAGCAACAACCATTGTTTACTAATGTCTAGTTCGGTACCTCTTGAGTTTTCATGCAAACTTGAAAAAAGTTTTTCTAGTTTCTTCTGTATTTATACATAAGTAATTTCATGCATCTCATTTATCATTAATTTCTGTCTCTGATCTACCTGTTCACTAGCCTTTTACTTTCCCTGTATTCCCTACCAAGGTTAATGACACTTATGCTTTATAGTTCTGAAGGAAAAACATCTAAGAATTGTCTTCAGCTTTTTTCCTCTCCTTTATATTGTAACTAAATTGTTAATGAAAGAACACTGGAGACACAGTAGTTAAGCATTCGGCTGCTAACTGAAATGTCAGTGGTTCAAACCTACCAGTTGTTCCACGGGAGAAAGATGTTGCTGTCTGCTTCCAGAAAATTATACCGTTGGAAATGTTATTTTTTTCAGTGTACTCTTTTTTTTTAATGTGAATTATGTGATAGTGTACATGGGAGAGCATTAGCTTTACATTCATTCTGTCGTATATTGTTTCATGGTTACAATCCCCTTCATGCATCATCAACCAACCAAAGGATAAACCCTGCAAGCCTGCCCCCTGGTCGTCAGCACACAGCCCTTCTCCCTCTCTGGGTCTAAAGTCCCCAGACACTTCATCTCTCCACATCATTGTCTCTGCCTCCATCTCTGGCGTCATTGCTTCTCTGGGTAGGGGTCCCGCTCTGTGCTCTTCTCCCTTGATGAAGGGGTTTGCTCTGAGGGGACTCGACCACTTGCCTTGATGTCTCCTGGGTGAGCAATTTGCTTGTTCTTTTAGTAATCAGTTGGACTGCCTAAATTGTTTTGTATTTTTCCTGCCTGTCTTTTTTTCAAGAAGTATCTTCTCTTCTTCTGGCCACTCCAGGCTGGTGTGCTTGTCCTTTTAAGCAGAAATGTCCCACCTCTGAAGATTCTGGATGGGGTTTGGGATTCCACCTGTGGTCTTATGTAATGGAGAGGCTCTGCAGGAAGCTTCCTTCACTGGGCACGTTGTAGCCCCACTTTAGGTATTCCATTCAGTTATAGACAGAAGGGACTTACAAGCTTTCTATGGTGATATTTCTGGCTATTCCTTTCTCTCCCCCTCTAGTGTCTATTTTATAATGGTATGCCAGAGAAACCAAGATTCAAAAGACAGCCAAGCATCTTAACATTATTTCCCTCCTTTTCCCCATTCCAACCATGTCTCTATCCCTGTATCCCAGAGCCCTGTTGTTATCCTTGGAAACTTTTGAGGGGAGTTCTACTCTGTCTTCTAGGGTCATATGGACAGCAGTGGTTGACCAAGTACTTCCCCCCACATTATTACTGAGTTTTTCCCTTTATTTTATTTATCCCCTTCTCTTTTTATTGTCTCTCTCTCTTTTTTTTTTATGTGCCAGGCCCTGGGTTAGGCTGAATCATATAGTTCAAGTGACAGAGCAGTTTGCATGGCATCCTGGACCTGTTGCAGAGCCTTCCCTTGTTATGCACCTCACTCAGAACTGGCAGCTTTGATTAATAGTCCAGAATAGCACACCCAAATGAGGGATGTGTTGACTCCATAATCCAGAGAGGTCTACCAGGCCGTGTGTAGTGCTTCCCTGTTAGTTGTGGGAAGGGTCAGATGCAGTAACTTAACCTTCATTTTAGTAAGAATAGCTCGGCATGCCCCAAACTATCAAACCCCTAGAAATTTCACTGACGTGAAAGATGCCTGACTTTTTGTCAGGTTAATTCCCCACCCTCAGGAGTCCTGGTGTGGTGTTAGACCACTGACTGCAAGATGGTGATTCAAACCCACCAGCCACTCCTCAGAATCCCTATTCAGGGTCACTGTTACTTGGAACTAACTGATGACACTTAACAACAACTATTTCCCAACCTCTAGCATGCAAATAAGTCTATAATCATTGTTACGTTACTCCTTCCTTACTAGTTCCAGTTAACAAATGTCATCTATGTAATGGTCCATTGTGATGTCTTGTGGAAGGGAAAGGTGATCAGGATCTCTGTGGACTAAACTATGACATTGTACTGGAGAGGTGGTAGCCCTTTTAGGTAGGATGGTGAAGATGGGTTGTTAGCCTGGCCAGCTGAAGGTAGACTGCTTCTGGTGAGCCTTTAAAACCAGAATTAAGTAAAAGGCATCGGCCAGATCAATAGCTGCATACTAAGTACCCTGAGATGTTTTAATTTGATCAAGCAATGAAACATCTGGAGTAGTGGCTGCAGTTGGAGTTTCCACATGGTTAGGTTTACTGTAATCCACTGTCATTCTCTAGGATCCATCTGTTTTTTGCACAGGCCAGCTAGGCTAGTTAATTGGAGATGTGGTAAGAATCACCACCCCAGCATCCTTCAAGTCCTTGATTATGGCACTGACCTCTGCAGTCTCTCCAGGAATGCAGTAATGCTTTGGTTTCCTGTTGCCTAAGTATAGGTAATTCTAATGGCTTCCACTTGGCTTTTCCTACCACAGGAGCCCTTCCCATATATCATGGATCCTACGTAGGTGTTTTGTCAGTTGCTGAGTTGCTTTTCTAATTATGCATTCTGAAATGGAGGAAATCACTACAGGATGAGTTTGGGGACCCACTAAAACTCTATTAATGACTTGGCCTCTGTACACCCCAACTCTTGACTGGTTGGCCACAGTGTTTATTTTGGGTTTTCAGGAATTAGTGTCATTTCAAAGTGAGTGTCCAGTAATCCTTGAAAAGTCTGATTATTTCTTTCCCCCAGTGCACAGCCACGTAAAAGGTTATGGATCCTTTGAGGATGGCTTACAAGAAAGACTAATAGTATGCAATTTTGGCATTGTAGTGGGGTACTTCTTCAAAGGGACCCAGCCTCCTCTTACAAGGGCTTGTGGGTCTGTAAACTGGCTCAAGCCGAAGAATTGATTGAGGAGTCATGATTCTCTATTCTAGTGATTCAAGTTATATGACAGTTCAGCTTGTACAGATGGAGTAAATATTTAGTAGGTTTCCCATCTGTTGCACTCCTACGACACCCTGCCTACCTAGCCAATGGCAAAAGTCTGTATGAGTCAACTACTCTGATTCTGCTGTTATGGTTAACTACACACACCTTGTCTTTGTTAAGTCTGCCACTTGAACCCCTGCTACTACAGAATCTAATCAGTCCCAATGTAGTTAGGTGTTTACGTTCAATTAGGGCAGTTTCCATTGTCAAATCTGACTTACATAAATCAGCAATCACAGCATTCTTCAAGGATGCTGGGATTCTCTTCACAAATTTGTGTGGTGTGATGCTGTGAGTTAATGCGCTGTACCACAGGTCAGTTTGAACTGCAAGGTCGGCAGTTCAGGCTCACCACGTGCTCCTTGGAAAGGCTATACAGGGTCCCTATGAGTTGGAACCGACTTCATGGCATTTAACAATATTGTGATGAAAGAGATGTCATCTGGGCGGGGCATTCTATGTGTGGGTTTATAGGTCTATCCTGATAAATCTACTCTTAACAAGCCAGTTTCCCTAAGATTTGGGATGTCTTTCACTACAGGTAGGTGTGGTATTTCAACTTGATGTATATTGTAGGTCACAGTGAAATCCATGCTTCAGTGAACCAACCAAATAAACTATGAGATCCTTTCCTAACCTCGCAAGCTGAAATAGTAAATGAATCTGTGCTTAGTTGGCCCATATCAACAAATTCAGACTGATCCAAATTATGTTCATTGCACCATTCCACAACCTTAATAGCCATTCCCTTGCCTATTCTCCAGGTTTTTGTTGGTAGATATTAGAAAAGTCAAGCAGTTCTTTTGGAGCGTAGTGTATTTCTTCCTGGGTCACAATTTGTTCTTTACCTTTTGGGACTCTCTGAGATTTTAGTTAGAGATTTAAAAGCAATAATTGGTGGAGGTGTTTCCAGGGAACATTCAGCAATATCTTATAAGACATCTGCCTCAAGCAGTACCCGTACCCCAAGCAATGCCCCAGACACCATCTCGGGAGGCACAGTAATTGGGTTAGTCTCAGGTAGAGTGTGGACAGAGGGGATAAATGTTTTATGATAATGGATCAGCAGACAAAGATGGAGTAATCTCTGCAGATGGGCAGGGTGGTACAGTAGGCAAGATTGATTCAACAGAATTTTAGGAGCCCGATAACCCCAGTTTCCTGCTTATCTCCCCATATGTTCACATACCAAGTTTCAGGATTCCATTTTTTCCTAATCAGTGCCCTCTCTTTGACATCAGGTACCATACAAAGTTGGGATTTCAACTGGCAATGTGATTCAGTGTCTTTTAAAATAAGACTCCGATTTGTGGCTTTGCCACAAGAAATCGGCTTTCTCTCAGGGTCCAAGCGGAAACTGTGCTTGAGCTGTGACTCCGAGGCCCCAAGCTTCTGTCTCTCTTGTTTACCACTTTTCCTTTACTATTTTAAGTAGGACCAACCAACTAGCTTCCCTGTATTTCTTGTCCTGAGAAAAGTACAGAAAAGCATCAAGCACACGATCACCTAGAGCCCGACTTCTCCCCAATACTTGCTCTATTGGCAGTGATATTTTGTGTATTAACATTGCTGCCTCACTTCTAGGGTTAGCAGCACCCTCCTTACTAATGGAAGCACAGTTATCAGTACCTTGAAAACCAGTCAGATGTGATAACCAATTTAGAAAAGTCATCCTTAGGATTTTGTTTCTCTAGAACCATTTCTGATACCAAATGTCTTAGGCTGGGCTCTCTAGAGAAGTGAAAACAATGGTATATATATTTATATTGAAGGGCCCAATGCCTATATATATAAATTCAACAGAATTCAGGAGGTAAGTATGTATCTGAAGAGATCACTCTGTCTTTGTCTGATGATTCAGTATCAGTAAAACCATTATCAGTAAATCACACAGTTGTAGATTGGTAGTTATAGGAAGATTTTCCAAGTCTGTGGGTCAAATGTCAGACTGGAGGCAACTTATGTAACTCCAAGAACTGATGAACCCAAGATCAGCAGGTCAGATGGACGGCAGGCTTCTAGTTGGAGAGGCAGATGTATCAAAGTACAGCAGGCTGGGAAATAAGACCCAATATATCCAGATTACACTCCCAGCTAAGGTTACTCATGGTATAAGTAGATTTGTGTTATCTTTCAGTAACCCAGAAATTGATTGGAACTTAATCCAACAGCATTTTAGGAGGTTGTGGAACAATATACACTTGTCTGTGGATATTCATCAGCTACATGCTCAAATTTATGATATAAGTAATTCTCAAAGTGAACACTGAGTGGCTACTAATTTGCTACCCCTGCTAGAGAGTAAGATCCCCTAAGAACTTGATTGAACCTCAGCATAGTGATCCTGCTTGGTCACCTTAGAGCAGGTGGTGGGCTGGCAACGTCTGACGCATGGGGTCCCCAGCCGATCTCCTCCCTTCCTGCCTTCGGCTGTTTATGCTGGACATGTAGCCAGAGATGGGTAAGGATCACGTGGAACCTCGGCAACTTAAGACAGAGCCATTGCCATGCTGCAATGAGTTTCAATGACTGGTAAGACTGAGGAATTCGCACTGACTGCCTAAGACAGGCAGCGTCCCTTAAACAAACAATAAATAAGGAGGATTCGGATGCAGACCGTGCAGACCCAGTCAGGAGGCCAAGCCCCTGTGGGCCCAAGCGTTGTTGACCGTCCAAACCATAGGCTCTGAGGATCAGACTTTAGCTACCTAGTAGACATAGCAAACTGTCCCTCATCTGATTATTCAGTAATGCTTGTTAGTAATCTCATACATGAGCCCTGGATATCCACAGACAAATGTAAAAACCTTCCCTAAAAGCTGAGACTGTAAATTCCAAAAAGGCAAGTGTCCCCCCCCCGCCATCCAAAAAAAAAGCTAAAGAGGATAGAGAGAAACACTGTTAACTGATGATATATGGAGGGGATAATAATCAATGTAATGAAACAAGCTATATGAATGGTTGAATGTGAAGCTGATGATGTGCCCTGTAAACTTTCACTCAATCCAAAATAAAAACATTTAATTAAAAAAAAAAAAAAAAAAGTACAGCAGGCTACTGGTTCAAGTCCACAAAACCAGAGACTTACCTTTTTAGTTTTGTTAGTTATAACTAATTTGGAGCGAATCCTCTCCTTACAAGGGATATACGTCATACACATTTTGAAGGAAAGTACAACGTTTGAGCTCTTGGGAAGTTGTACATTTATACATCATTTGTCGAGGTCTAGTGCTAGGGGCTTTGCCAGCTGTTTGAGATAGAGGGAAGAAAACCCTTGAGGAAGAAAAAATTTGAATGAGGACACTTACCTGAAGAGTCACAGAGGAAATGCAATGCACCTGAGTAGGCCAGGTGGTAGGAGTTGAGGATTAGGGAAGATGGTAGTGACACAGCCTTAGCTCTTGAGAGAGCAGTTTTGATTTGGGGCTTCTCGTAGAGTGCTTGCCAGTTAGGAGGAAATCAGTCATTATTTGTTGGTTAATGAAGAATCAATTAACGTGCCTGTTAATGAAAAATGTAAATAGTCATTTTTTTTTCCTCCTGTATTACCGAGCAATTTAAACTTGTAACCTTAATGGTAAAATTCAGAATATCCAATCATTCATGATAACCTGAAGAAATGCTTGCTGTGGAAAGGTTAATTGCTATTATTTGAGAAGATCTGTGTATAATAAATGCCTCCTGCTCTAATTCTGACACCTTCCTAAAAACCCCTAATATTTTGTGTGTGTTAATAAATTATCCTTCAAAGGAGGATTTTTACAATAGCTTAAAAAATGTTTCTGAATACTGCTCTCCCTCCTTACATGTTTGCTTTATTGTATTATTCTTTCTTTTTAATGTAACCTGCCCTTACCCCTTACCCTCCACACCTTTTTTGTTTTTGCAGTATCTCTTGCTCCTCCTCCTCCCTCCATTCTACAGGTAACTCCTCAGTTACCTTTAATGGGATTTGTGGCCAGAGTCCAAGAAAATAGTAAGTTTATGTCTTCTTTATGCTGTAGATCAGATTATAGGCATAAAATGTCATTTATATATGATTGGCTGAATAGTCATTCATTGCCTGACCTTTCACATATTTGAATATTATGGGCAAGTCATGTTAGTGGCTGTGATAATGATGAAATAATTAAGGTGAAGTTCTCTACTTTTAAAATGCTTAAAATCTAGTTCAGATAAGACAAATATAAGGCACATGAAAGAAAAGAAAGATTACATCCAAGTGGAGAGGTGTTATTTAATCACTAGACAGTGGTGGTGGTGTGTTATGAAGTCAGTTCTGACTCAGCGACCCTGAATAGAGTTTCCAAGGCTGTAAATCTTTTATGGGAGCAGAAAGCCTCATCTTAGCCGCGACAGCTGTGTCGAACTGCTGACCTTGAGGTTAGCAGCCTGATTCGTAACCACTATACTATCAGACTTATCACTAGATAGTCCCATCTTTTCCTCAGGGTCGTTCAAACAAGTAATACTCTCATTTCCTATCACTGGAATTTTAGAAATATTATGAACGGCCTCAGGATAGTCCCCTAATTCTGTGATTGCATACATAATATGGAATGGCCATCAACTGGTAGTTCCAGAAGACCAAGCTGCCAGCCTGTCTCCCAAGAAGTCCATACATTGGTAATGAACTTCGCTTGACCTGGGGTCTGGTGTTCAGCCATGTAGGGTCATATAACTAATTTTATTGATACATTGAATTGAGCTCTTTTCTAGTGAAGCATTAATGAAGCTCAGAAGACTGATGTCCATAAATCAAGGAACTTGTAGTGTTCAGTGAGGAATTGTCACAGAGACCAATGAACTTAGACTGTTCAATAAGGAATTGTGTTCTTGTGAGCAGCTTACACAAGGGACCACATAATCATAAAGCTGCACGATGATCATGGGATCAGACTAAAGGAAATCATTAATTAAGGATTTAATGTCATCAGATTGCAGTAGCCCAGTATCCTTATGTTCACTGTATATATCTCATGTGGTTTCACCAATGGTATAGACATTTGCAATCTGTTGCCTAGGACTCCTGCACCTTTGGAAATGGGCATGACAATACTAGACTGTCAGTTCTTGAGAGCAGAGAATTTTGCCTGTTTTGTTCAGTGGCTGAATAAGTTTCCCTAGTACAGGGGTGGGGAACATCCGGCCCACAGACTGTATAAGTCCAGTTGAAATCATTTGGTCTGGCCCTGCCAAGGCAGCCACAGTTCCAGTTTCACATTAGGGGTGAGTTAGTTAATGTTTGACCAAATACAGCAGGATAATTTTTAAGTTGATAGCTTTGTATGGTCCGGGAATGATGTTACAAATTTTGGCAGAAAAAAAGGTTCCCCACCCCTACCCTAGCACTTAGCACATGTGATGTAGAGTGTAGATACCTTTAGTTCTTCCTTTTTTGAGTTATTAAACCTATGTAAACAAGACTTTACATATTTAATACAGTGCATTACTCTTGTGCAAATGGAAACAAAAACAAGTTTAATGTTTCTAGACCAATATGGCTGTTGATTTCTGTACAGTGCCTGCTCAACTGGGATACTTTTAGTATTGCTCCTTTTTGAGCAACACATTCTTTATATGTGTTCCTATGTTAACTGGTTATAATCCAGCCTTATTGGTCTTGGGGCCTTGGTTTCTCTTTCAGGTGTCTTTACATCTGTATTTGTGATTTCTGGGAAGAATTTACTTATTTCTGTTTATTCGGAAGTCCCCCATTGAGCACTTACAATATTTTTGTTACCTTTAAGAGCTGTTTTCCTATATAATTCTGTAGATTTTGCTCAGTAGCATCATCGAGACCCATGGTTCTTTGGCTTTGGTTGACCCATGAGCCTAGGGAGAAGATGGCCGCTCAGCAAGCTCCATCTGGGTCAGCGTGTGCCCAGTACAACCACAGTCTGACTCATTGCCAAGCTTGTGAGGTCCAAAGTAGGATATAAGGTCACTTCATCAAAACAGGGTGAAGTGGACCAACTAGAAGGAATTCAACAATGCTTGCTCTATTCTGCACTTCCCTATAAAGTATTGTGTTACGGTGAAATGTCCAAGCGTCATCACAATAAGAGACAGTTTCTCTCATCATACATCTAAGTTAATTGTAATGATTAATGAACATACTTGGATAATATCCTGAGAGTTTTTTTTTTTTTGCTACCATGATGAGCACTCATCTTGGCAAATTTTAGTAGTCAGTTATTACTACATGATGTCACTCACTTTAATTAAACTAAGTGGGTGCTAAGCAGCTTCTAGAGTAAAGGCCAGATCTTAAAAATGGACATCAACCAGGTGTGTTTGTATAGTAGCAAAAATATTATTCTACAAGAAATTAGATTTAAAGTTGCCTAAGATTAGGAAGCAGGATGTCTTTAGTGAAAGTTGTAAAAGTTTGTAGAAACATCAAAATGTTTCCTCAAAAGACCTCAAAAAGTATTGCTTTAATTTAGTATTACTGAAATGTATGATTGCAAGTTTAAAAGATTTAGGAATGTCTTAAGGAGTTGACTGTAAGGTATTTTGGCAGCACTGTCTGTATTTTTAAAGGAAACCCCAAGTCTGCCAGCCTATCATGCATGATATGATTGCCTTTTGATATAGTTCTTTCTCATCTCTTTCCATGATCATATACATTCTCACCTACAATATGTATAAAGTTTGTGTGTGAAATATGCTATGAATGATTTTATAAACAGCAGAATGTATACATTCAAATGAATCTTTAAAACATTCACCTTGGAAGGGTATAGACGGTCTTTGAAATTATCTTCAGGGTTTTTCGAGTGATTTATTTTGAAGCTGCTCTGTGGTAACAGAATATTCACTCTGCATTAAATTAGATTTTAGGAATAAATATGGAATTATTTGGAACCATTTGCTATTAGTCAGAATCAGCTTGATGGCACCCAGCAAAAGCAAAGTGACCCATTTATACTGGGTGCTCCTTCAAATCATTCTGAGGCTCCCTATTCCTCTTTAGATAAGAGTCCTGAATATTACAAGCCCTGATTTTCTCCAGCCTTCTCATGCCTCTTTATACCACCAGTTCTTCATTCCATCCACAACTGCAAGAGTTCCTGTAGATAAGAATCCTTACACTTCTTTTCTTTACATAGAACATGAAATAGCCACCCTTCTTTGACCTGCTGGCCATTAACTCTTACTCATTAAATCTAATTTTAGGTCTCTGGAAGCCTTCTATTAACCATGCAAGATGTTTGGTCCCCTGATAGGTGCTCCCATAATATCTTAAACACTTACTAAATGAATGTTTGTTGTTAAGTGCTGTTGAGCCAGTTCCAACCATAATGACCCTGTGTAGGAGGATTTCCAAGAAGCAATTGGTTAGCAGTCCAGTGCTGATCCTACAGGACTACACCACGCTGTCCATATTTCCATGAGTTGCCAACTGCTCTATTCTTAGTGCTGAGAATAGTACTTATCCATTGTAGACTCTCAGTTGAATTAATAAAATAAAATATGACTTTAAAGTTGTTAGATTTAACTCATTTCATAGTGTAGCTATTAAACACACAGACATTTTAATTTAAATTCCTGCTTTCCCACTTACTTGTCATAGGACCTTAGATAAATTACTTAAATCTTGGAAGGCCAGTTTCCACATCTATAAAATGAGTACTAAAAACATCACCTTCCAAGTCTGTAAAGATTAAATGAAGTAATGTTTTCTAATGTATTATTACAGTAATGCAAAATCAGTACATCAGAACATTCTAAGTCCTCAAAAAATGATATCTATGTTGATGGTATTCAACCGGCTCTGAAGCAGTTATTTAAGAAAAGGTGAAAATGAGCAATGGCAGCATTTTAAATAATTTTGTAGTTCAGTTTCTCAAGGTGATCGTTTTCAAAGACAAAGTTCCTTTGGATCTATATTTTTGTGAAACTATTTAAAGTCAGTTTCTTTACCTTATAGATACAATGGAATGTATTACTTCTCACCAAGCATATAATTTTTTTATAAAGTACATATAGCACAGTCACATATATATACCTTTTGTTCATTAAAATCGTTATGAACAGAGAATATTTTTAGTGGATAAAGTATTAACATTCATAAAGTTGATGAGTTAGTAAGTGTAGAGTAGTACAACAGATGGAAAGAATACTGATGTTGAGATGCATAGTTTTCACCAGGTATCAGTAGTCTTCTAAAATCTCAAACTTATCAATAATAAGCAGGATTTCCTAGAGAATTATTAAATCATTACTGGTGCCTCATAGGGAAGAATTAGTGGTGTTCAGTAAAACTGGGAACTTGATAAATACAAATCTACTCAGTTTATTCTGTTGAGATGTGCTCAAGTATGTATGTACGAAGTGTTGAAAAGCCTTTAGTAGTCTGAATTTGTGGCACTGTAGGATAAGCTCTCAATTGCTAACTGCAAGGTATGTGGCTGAAATCAATCAGTTGCTCCTTGGAAACTCTATGCAGTGTCACTGTGAGTTGGAAAAGCTGATACTACCTAGACATTTAGCCTGAAGAAACTCTGGATCATAAATTAGTCTGAATTAACTGAAATTCTATATTAAAAAAACCAAAAACCAAAAACCAAACTTCTTCCTAGATGAAACTACCTAAAGTTTGCACCCTTTTTTGGCAAAATGGTTTAAAAATAATTGAGAGAGGAAAGTAGCAGACATTTAAATTTGACTGTTCACTGAATTCATATTCTATAAATCAAATATGGTTATAAATGTCTAAAATATTAACATTTTTATGACCACTCTTCCTCAGGTGTAGGTGTAAAGCTAAGCTATATTGCATTGATATGATTCTTTGGAAAAAAAAAAAAAAAAGGTTGTGTTTTAGCACAAGCAAATTTGAGATCCTTGGTTAATAATAATAACTTTGGATAAACTTTCCTTGGTATCATTACTACCCAAGAGAGAGAAAAGTCATAGGTGGAGAACTGGAACGTTGTACTTGGTGGGGTAACTTCTTGTCCATTTTTTTTTTGTGACATTATTATTTTCAAGTCAGGACTTAACAGTCCATGGAACTTGGTGTAATGTGTAGTTTTGTTGTGAGCTTGATACATTCTTAGTTTCAGATACACCACCTCCACCACCACCTGTGGAAGAACCAGTCTTTGATGAATCCCCTCCTCCACCTCCTCCTCCAGAAGATTATGAAGAAGAGGAAGCAGCTGTGGTTGAGTACAGTGATCCTTATGCTGAAGAGGACCCTCCATGGGCTCCAAGATCTTACTTAGAAAAGGGTAAGTTTCAGAGACAGATCTGCAGAGATGGGGCAAAACCTCCCAATGAGAACATGCCACATTCCCAACTTGCAAGCTGTAACCAGCTTGATTGCTGTTAACAACAATGTGTTCAAGATGGTAAAGGAAAACAGTATGAGAGAGGAGAAATACATTTTAAAGGGGATAAAAAAGAAAAAGAAACCCATATGATGGAATATATTTTAAAGGGGATAAAAAAGAAAAAGAAACCCATATGATGGAATATATTTTAAAGGGGATAAAAAAGAAAAAGAAACCCATATGATGGAATATCTGTAGATGAAAAGTATAATATCTGAAGTGACACTGCAGAAGATTAAAAAAAAAAACAAACAAAACAACAACTTGAGGCTATGGCAGAGTCCCCAGGACAGGTAAAAAGGGGGGGGGGAGGTCAAAGTGTTTCTAAATTCAGTGAAAACTGTAGTAGGTACCTGGTACAAAGCATTCCAAAATTTTTAAACGTCTGAGCTTTTCTGACTCATAGACTTCCACCTGCCTGCAGTCAGGGTACCAGCTGGGGTATGACTTGACTGGAGGAAGGTTTGCTGCTGGGCCACGCTCATGGCTGTTGCTCGGTGTTAGTTCCTCATGGGATGTTGGACTGAGTGCCTGCCCCAGTTTCCTCATTGGCTGTTGTCTGGAGTTTGCCCTACCATGTGGGACTCTCCAGCATGCAGTTCATATCATGGCAGCTTCCTTCAGCAGAGTGGGCAAGCAAGAAGAGCCAGAGAGAAACTGTAAGCAAGACAGAAGTCACAGTGGTTTTGCCACCTAATCTTGGAAGTGACATTGCACCAGTTTTGTCATATTCTGCCCTTTTAAAACAAGTCACTAAGTTCAGCCCGCATTCTTAGGGTTTGTTGTTGTTAAAAGTGCGTTGAGTCCGTTCCGACCTATAGTGACCCTGTATAGGATTTCCAAGGAGCAGCTGATGAGCTTGAACCGCCGACCATGAGGTTCAAACTGACCTTGCAGTCCAGTGCATTAACCCACAGTACCACACGGGCGTGAGTATACCACAAGGCTGGGGTCATAGGGTGCCATTTGAGAAGCTATCTATTAAAAAAATTTAGATCCAAGAAATTTAAGCATGTCTTAATGAAATTGCAAACAAAAACAAACAGTTAAAGAGAAGCCAGAGGAAAAGACACATCATATATTGAGGAACTATATAAGAATGACTACACAGTTCTCATTAAATACTACGCAATCCAGAAGACATTGACAGTACCTTTAAAGTAATGAAAGAACAGAATGTCAGCCTAAAATCTTCTTAGCAAAAATATTTTTCCAAAATTAAAGTCTTATAGACCACCTTCCCCGCACCCTGAAAGAAAAAGGAAAGGGACTGAAAATGCATCACTAGCAGAGATTTGCTAAGAAATGTTAAAAGGAACTTTTTCAGGCAAAAGAAAAATGATACCAGATGAAATCTCAGGTCTGCAAAAAGGAGTAGAGTGAAGTCTGTGGTAAATATGTAGGTAAATGTTGTGAAGTTTGAACTGACCTTGCAGTCCAGTGCTTATCCTACAGCACCACACCAGGACTCTATGTAGGTAAACAGACATTTTCCTAATATAATATCTTTTAAAGATAGTAACTAATATTGAATAAACAATAATAAGATTACTAATTCATTGTTTAAGCCAACACAGAAGTGATTTCATTAGCATAAAATGAAAGGGAAACTCAATGTGAAGTTGTTAAGTGCTGTCGAGTTGGTTACAACTCATAGTGATGCTTTTTTATAGCATTTTCAAGAAGGGGTTGGTGGGTTTGAACCACTGAACTTGCTGTTCAAGCTGACCTTGCGTTCCAGTGCTTTTCTTACAGCACCACACCAGAACTCCATATGTGAATTAGTACAATAATATTTGAAGGTAGATTGAAGAAAATTAAAGATACATATTAAGCCCTAGATAAAGTAATAACCTCATATGGATGTGCAAGCTGGACAGTGAATAAGGAAGATCGTGGAAGAATTGATACCTTTGAGTTGTGGTGTTGGAGGAGAATACTGAAAGTGCCATGGACTGCCAAAAGAACCAATAGATCTGTTTTGGAAGAAGTGCAGCCAGAGTGCT
>NW_006408563.1:6967890-6984070 GCF_000296735.1 Chrysochloris asiatica | reverse complement strand
GAAAACAAAGAAAACGAAGATATAATTAATCCTATAATAGTATATGAGATAAGGAGTCCTGATGTGGCACTGTGGGTTAATGTGCTGGACTGCAAAGTCGCTTTGAACCACAAGGTCAGTGTGGTTCAAGCTCAACAGCTGCTCCTCGGAAACCCTATACAGACTTGCTTTGGGTTGGAACCTACTTGATGGCACTTAACGACAACAAATGAGAGAGTAAGAAATAGTCCAAAAGAAGTCAGGAAAAAAGGCGCAAAAAACAGATGAGACAAATATGACAACACAAAAAGGTTGTGAAGAAAATTTAATTATCTTTTAATCGCAATTTTTCTTGAACTTTTTGAAGCTGCTACATAGAATGTGAGTATAGTAAGATGGTAGAATAAAACCCACCATATAAATAATTGCATTTAAGTGGTTTAAACAACCTAGTTAAAAGGCAGGGGTTAGGTTAAAAAAAGCAAGACCCAATTAAAAAAATTTTGTAAGTGAGAATCAGCATGAAGAACCACCTCCCTTCCCTGTTGCACCCTTGCTTTCTCTGTGGAGTGCAGTTAATTTGCTGCGACTTCACACAGAACTCAGGGACTGTACTTATATGTAATGTAACAGGACAGGGACAAGTGGCAACATGAAGAGGTACTCAGCTGAGGTTTGGAGAGGTCCTTGAAGCGCACTGCACGTCTCTCCTCAGGAATTTCTAGGATTCTCTCTTTCAGGAGCCTGCTTTGAGCTTTAGTGTTTGGGGCTTTTATGAGCCAGGCCATTCCTGCTTTATTGGTTACCAGGTGGGCTCCCTAAGGTCTGGTTTATTTCTATTAAGTATAATACTTTCAAAACACAAAAACCAAGTAAGTTTTTCCTTAGGGGACAGGGGCTCCGAAGTTATGATTACTTTTTTGGTTTGTTTTTAGTGTGTATAATTGCTATTTCAGACCTTACAACCTGGTTTGTATATTAAGCCTGTCTGTATATTAGAGTCATTTTAGGAGCAAAAGTTGAATTTATCTGCACCTCCGAGCTGATTATTGAGCATAGTGGCTCTGTAGGATAAGCAGTGGACTGTGAACCACCGGGTTGGTGGTTTGAGTCCACTAGTCACTCCAAGGGAGAAAGAGGAATCCTGGCTCCCACAAAGATTTACATGCTCAGAAACCCTATAGAGTTGCTGAGTCAGAACTGACTCAATGGTGCTTAATGGACAACATTAACAAGCCTATTACATCAGAATTCTTTGAAGTGGGACCCAGGCATCCTAAGTTCATAAAGCTCTCAGGTAATTCCAGTGTACAGGCAAGGCTGAGAAGCACAGCCATGGGAGCAGAAAATTTTTAGAAAGGGACCCAGAGATGGAAATACCACCTTCAGAAGTGTATAGACCTAGATGGGAGGATATGTCAAGAAGCAATAGCTTCACATTTTGATGTTTTTGTTTAGTAACAGTTTCATCTCAAGCTGATTTATTGTAGAAGGCAGTATTTATAGAAATTAAGAATCAAGAAAGAGTCTAAAAATACCAGGTACACCCCCACCCCTAGAGGTACCATATTACTGCAACGAGTAGGGCAGCGAGGGATGGTAGAGAAGAGTGAGACATTTAGGAACTGCAGATAATTCACATGGCTACAGCAGTACATCGACAGAGAACTCTCAGAAATTCAAGCTGAATTCAGAAGAGGATGTGGGAATGGGGATATCATTGCTGATGTCAGATAACTGGATCTTGGTTGAAAGCACAGAATACCAGAAAGATGTTTACTCATGCTTTACTGACCATGCAAAGACTTTCACTTGTGTGGATCATGACAAGCTATGGACAACATTTCAAAGAAGGGATATTTATTATTCAGCTGTACTCGTGAGGAATCTGTACATAGACCAAGAGACAGTCGTTGGAACAGAACATGGGGATACTGCATGGTTTAAAATCAGGAAAGGTGTGCACCAAACTTGTATCCGTTCACTATATTTATTCAATCTGTGTGGTGAGCACATAATCTGAGAAGCTGAATTATATCAAGAACAAGGCATTAAGACTGGAGGAAGACTTATTAATGATATGTATATGATGCAATTTTGCTTGCTTGATGAAAGCGAAGAGGATTTAAAATACTGATGAAGATCAAGACTGCAGCCTTCAATAGGGATTGTACCTCAGTGTAAAGAAAATGAAAATCAACGGCACCAGTAAATAACATCATGATAAATGGGGTAAAGATTGAAGTTGTCAAAGACTTCATTTGGTTTGGATCCACAATCAACACTTACACAGCAGCAGCCAAGAAGTCAAACAACGTATTGCATTAGGCAGAGATATCAGTCTGAGGACTCGGGTGCGTCTGACCCAAGCCGTGGTATTTTCAGTAGTCTCGTGTGTGTGAAATCTGTGAACAATATGGTACACCAAAGTAGAACTGATTCATTTGAGTTGTAGTGGAGAAGAATATTGAAGGTACCTTGGCCTGCCAGAAAAGCAAATCTATCTGTGTTGGAAAAAATAACAGCCAGAATGTTCCTTAGAAGGGAGGATGGTGAGACTTTGTCTCTCATACTTTGGACATGTTATCAGGAGGGACCAGTCCTTGGAGAAAGGATATCATGCTTGGTAAAGTGGAGGGACAGTAAAACAGAGGAAGACCCCCAGTGAGATGGATGGATTGGCACAGTGGCATCAACAGCTGACTCAAGCCTAACGGTTGTGAGGATGGTACAGGACCAGACAGTGCTTCCTTGTGTTGTGCGTTGGATCACTCTGAACCAGCAGCAACAACTACTTTCCCTGAGAATGCTGAAGGGTTGTTGTTGTTGTTAGGTGCCATCGAGTCGGTACCAACTCAGAGCGACATTATGCACAGCAGAAGGAAACGCTGCCCGATCCTGGGCCAACCTCACTACTGTTGCCACACTTGAGCTCACTGAAGGGTATGTTTAACTAAATGTCATCTTTACCATTGGTATTCAGTTTAGAACCTAACTTCCCTCTCTGACAATGGATTCCATTGAATAGGACTGTATATTGGGGCTGAGGGAGTACTTGGGTGTGTTTAGAACAGGTTTGAGAAACTTTTTTCTCCCAAAATTTATATCATTTGTGGGTCATAGCGTAGTGATTACAAATCAGGCTGCGAACCACAAGGTTAGCAGTTCGAAACTACCAGCTGTTCCCCAGGAAAAAGATGAGGCTTTCTGCTCCCGTAAAGATTTACAGTCTCGGAAACACTGTGGAAACACTGTACAGGGGCGCTGCGAGTCGGAACCGACTCCAAGGCACATCACAACATGAAATTATCAACTTAAAAATTAGCCTGCATTTAATTAACTCACGCCTAATGTGATCGAGTCCTGGTATGGTTCTGTGAATTAATGCGCCAGGCTGAAAAGCTGTTTGAACTGCAAGGTCAGCGGTTCAAGCTCACCAGCTGCTCCTTGGAAACCCTACACAGGGTGGCTATGGGTTGGAACCGACTCGATGGCACTTAACAACAACAATGTGATTAGCTTAGGAGCTCTGATAGCATACTGCTTACGAATTGGGGGCTGCTAATCTCAAGGTCGGCAATTTGAAACAACCAGCTGTTCTATGGGAGAAAGATGAGGCTTTCTGCTCCCGTAAAGATTTACAGCCTCAGAAGCCCTGTACAGGGTTGCTCTGAGTTGGAACCGACTCCACAGTACTTAACAACAACAACAATGTGATGGCTGGAGTCTTGGTGGGGTACTGTGGGTTAAAGTGCTAGACTGAAAAGTTAGTTTGAACCACAAGGCTGGCAATTCAAGCTCATTGGCCACACTGCTCAGGAACCCTATACAGGGTCACTATGGGTTGAAACTGACTTGACAGCCCTTAACAAACAACGTGATGACTGGATCTGCGGTTGCCTTGGCAGGGCCAGACTAATTGGTTCCACCGTACTTTCCCCACCCCTGGTCTAGAAAGTTACTGTTTGAGTGCTGCAGAAGCAGGCAAAGGTGGATCTTTTCTTACATAGAGATTTTCTCTTAGATACTGGGTCTGTCTGTGTAGGAATATTCTCTTTAACGTGCTATTTTGTTGTTCCCTCCTAGTTGTGGCCATTTATGATTATACAAAAGACAAGGAAGATGAGCTGTCCTTTCAGGAAGGAGCCATTATTTATGTTATCAAGAAGAATGACGATGGTTGGTATGAGGGAGTTATGAATGGAGTGACTGGGCTCTTTCCTGGAAATTATGTTGAGTCGATCATGCATTACTCTGAGTAAAGCTCTCAGCAGGCTATTCTTCCCTCACAGGAATAGTCAGGGCTTCCCAGATTGTCAGAAAGCTCCAGGGATTCCCCTCCAATGAAATGAAGGAAGGATGCAAATGATAAAAATGACTCCCCCCCCCCTTTGGTTTATCTCCCAGTATTAAAAAAAAAACAAACACTGAATCTGAACAAATGGATCTCCCTGCCATCATTTGTACTATGCTGTATTGAAATAAAGTGACTGTTTCTGAATATGTCAAGGCTATAACAAAACTATGTAGCTAAAGCAAATCAGAGTAAGAATGATTCAGAAAAAATCTGGGATCTTTCTCAGGAATACTGTGCACTCTTGTGATTTCTCCTCCTGCTGAACCTGTGGCATTTGATGTTCTTCAGTGTCTATGCTAACGGGTGGGTCCCTTAGCCTCACACTTGCTTGAACTTGTATTAGGGGGAGGGAACCTACATTTCAATACCATACATAACCATTTTGATAATTGTTTCAGATGGCTTCTTCTTTAACACTGTAAATTCTACATTCTGTCAGCACTTGAGTGAACCAAACAAATTGATGCTGAAGCAACTTGCATCCCTTTATGTTTCTCAGTTTTTAGAGTATGAGGATGAAATGTGAAAGTTCCCAAACATTCCGAGGGTGGTTAACACAAGTGCCAGTTTGATTTAATGTGCTGCTCCATGAGGCTGTGTTGCCACAAATGGCCAGCATATCCAGATGCTCCCAGTGTGGGATGCTGCTTTCCAGAAGTTCTGAAGGGGGTGGGGGTGGGGGGACACCATAGATGTGTTCTCCTGAAAGGCATCCTGAACTCTTGCCTTAGGTGCTGTTTTGATGGGTAGGGTTTTTGACCTTATTCCTTGACTACTTTCACTAGTTAGAAAAACCTTCTCTCTTGGAAAATACCAGTTATTTCAGGTCTCTTGACAGTCACAGAAAATAAGACTCGCTGCTATACTCCCTGAATGTCACTAATTGTTCATTAGGCCATTGTTCCCTGCTACTGCCTGAGCTCTGGAAAAGGTGGATAGATACTCTTTCTGATTTCATGAGATTGACCTCTGAAATAACTGTGCCTGGTAAGAATTTGAACCTTACAGCTCAGACTAAGGGTAAGATTCATAAGCCAAAATGTATCCAATCACATAAATAAAAAATAACTTTGAGAGAAATAATAAAGTATTTTTTCATCTGCACAATTAGTTTCAAATTCCATGGTGTTTGTACGGCAGATGACTTTATTCATCGTGTTAGTACTCAGGAGGACTTGACACTCTGTAGATGAAGACTGTGATACTGGGCCAACTCCCAGCCAGGCTCTCCCCATCCCGGTGACTTCCCTGTGTGGAGTGGACGGAAAAGGCACGAACTGCAGGTCACAGATGTCAGCCTCAAGTTTGGATAACACAGATGAGAGAGAAACTTGGTTCAAAAGTGGACAGTGTAGTGATGAGTATAATCCAAATGGGAATAGTCAGAAGTTAATGTTCTACTTGTGAATTTGTGATCTGAACACAAAACTTCCATCTCATAATTAACTGACACCTAACTATGGAGTCTGTCCCTGCCCTTCCCCTCTGCCTGCATAGCTATTTTGATTTTAGGTTTTTTTACAGCACTGGGTTTAACTTTCATTAACTTGCCTCTGTATACCTTCCACTAGTTACCATCTCAATATCCCTTGCTTTCTGTTTTCCTTAAGTTACGGCCCTGAGTGTCTCCTGAGCCTTTAAGTCCTGTATGAACCTCTGCTTGTATTGGTTAGCCTCCTCTTAGCATTGAAAGCAGTTTTTGAAGTCAGATGCCCCCATTTTCTATTAAGTAACAGTTTGTTTGAAAACTCCAACGCAGCTTCCACAGCTCCCAGCTACAGTAGAGAAGGCCACGGAGGCGGAGCCAGGTCAGCAGAAATGGAGCTGTCTGCTGGGTTGGGGAGTGCACTCCACACTGCAGAATGTGGTGGGGAGTCCATGGGCAAGGAATTTCTGTTATTTACTATTGTGTTTGTGCAGTTTTTGCTTTCAAAACAGTACCTGTTGGACTTTCTGCATATTTTTGTACAGTTTTGAATTTTACAGAGTGTCTTAGAAGGAGACTATGTAATGATGATGGGCGAGGCCTACAGTAATTGGAGACTTTTAATGTATGTGATATTTTTAATAGATTGCATGCTATTAATTGTCTGTAAGGTATTTACTGTTTCATTGTAAGTTCTCCCATTTATCTTTTTATAAACTAAAAGATGGTATTAAGAATTCCAAATGAATGCAGAAATCTTACATGCAGTGTTGTATTATTAATTTAGCAAAGATGATCCCAATCTAAAATCTGCTGACCAGTAAGCAACCACTTAGCAGAAAAGAGGGAATCTAATTTAAGGAGCGGAATTTCCCCTGAATTTTATTTTTGACATGTGTCCATTATTTTTTTAAAAAGAGAATAGCTGTCTTTTGTTGTGGGTTCATGGTTTTCTTTTTTGAGGACTAGGGGGGTTGTTCTTATTAAGTGCTGTCAAGTCCGTTCTGACCCATAGCAACCCTGTAGGGTTTCTGAGGATCAGCTGGTGAGCTTGAATTGCCAACCTTGTGGTTCAAACCAACTCTGCAGTCCAATGCATTCACCCACAGCTCCACCCTTGGACTCGGGGGTGGAGTGGGAAATAGTATTTGAAATGTTGTAAACTCAACAAAAATAGTGCCACTGTGTTCAAATCTAGCTGAGAGGCTCAGCCTACTGTTTCAAATATGAATCTTTTATGATGTCTTGCTCAGTATTTTTTGTTTGGGTACTTGATTTCTGCCTCTCTCAGGCACCTACTACTCCTCTTAGAGTAAGGGCGAACAAAATTCTGCCTAGTACTTTTTGCAGTGTTTTAAATGGCACTGGGTGAGACATCATCCCCCTGTTCCCTTCCCCCAACTGCTGTGGTTTATTCCCCAACCAGAGAGCATGTCTTCTACATCTTCACAGTGCTGTCTGTAATACAGCTGTGCTCCCTAGCAGCCTTATGTTAATTATGGAAATATAAGAAATATTTTTTTCTCTATTTGGGAGGCATCAACATGTTTGCATTAACCCCCTCACCCCTAAAATTTCCTTTAGCAGGTGATCTTTCTACACTAAATACTATTCTCCATTTATTTCCTTGTCTTGAGGAGAGAGTATGGCATGTCTTACCTCTGAAAAAGGTTTGATGGTGGAGTGGATAGGTGGCTGCTTACCAAGTCTTGAAGAGTGGGGATTTTCCCATGTCTATTTGGCCAGAAGCTCCTGTTTGGGGATTAGGTGATAGTTTCCCCCACATGAGTGATTGGAATGCTAGGCTTTTAGAGTTGGCAGAGATTTGAGGTCAGTCTTATTTTGTTGGTGAGGCTAGGTGTTTGGTTTCAGACAAATAACTAGGCAATTATGGTAGAGTTCCTGACCTGATGTTTTGTGCTTACCACTGCACAACTGTGTGAATTGAATGTGCTTTATTTTTTCTCAAAAAAATGAAGATACTTGAAAAGATATGCTATGTTTAATAAATACCATCAGAGTATTCTGTGTCATTTAAAGGAGTTCATTTAAGTACAACCTTAATTATTGAAACTTGCTACTTTGTTTCAAAACTACACTCAGTGCAAATGGTCTTCTCCATATGGTGTGTGTGGCAGAAACATGCATCATTTCAACAAATGGCAGGAGCACAGCCAACAGCCATATATGAGAGCACAAAAGTCTCACAGAGTTTTTAACCAAGGCGTGTTGTGCTCATTACCTGACGTTTACTGTAATGTGGATCTTTGTTTCTATTTCTAATTGAGACTCTCATAATTCTTTAAAAACCTGACAAATTAAACAATAGGGCCTAGCTGTGTATAAATGACTCTTGATAAATCTTTTTTTTTTTTTTTTTGGTAAAACTAAAAGCTTATTTTCACATCAAAATGGAAATGTCTTTTGCAACTTCAGAATTCTATGGAAAAGCAATTTTTATCATACTTTTGTGTCCATGCACCTTTTTCTTAACAAAATGGTTTACAAAAAAGAATGTCCACAATTTGTAATCTGGCCCGTTGTGCTTTTTGCTCCCAGCGGGAGGGTTGGTACTGAGTGGAGTCCAAGCCTGTGCAGTACAATGCCAGGGAGCAGTCTGTTGCCAGTGATGTTTCTCTTGTGTGTGCCATCAAGCCACCTCCGGAGTGGGGGAACATTCACTTGTTAATTTTTAAAATTGTATTTGGAATTAATTGTTGCTGTGTATTAAGAACTTTACCTAAATAAAATCCCACAAAGTCTGAGTTTCTGTGCATACATTTATATAAGGGGCCTCTTTTCTTTCCAAGGTGGTACACCTCAGTCTGTTGGTGTGCGGAGCCTTCTGCACTTTGCTGGTGCTTCAGACCTGGGAGCCTCTTTTTTATCACAGTTGTCATCACCACTTGGCATGGTCTCGGGCTTCAAGTGTTTAAGACGTACACCCTCAAACACATTTCATCGCTCTGATATTCTTCTGTCTGTATTTTTGCTAAGTAAACCTTGGGCTTTTTACCTTTTTAAAATGCATTTGACTCTGGTAATAGACCAGCGCTTCTGCAGTTCCCCGCCTTCCCAGTCCCTCTTATTTCCTTTTTAGGATGTCATCTGCTGGCATGGAATGGAAAACAGAGTAATAACCTGCTTGTGCATTTATAGAAAGAAGGCTTTTGTTTATGAATCGGAGGACTTTTGCGCATCAGTTTTGGCCATCTCACAGCTGTGTTGTATTAATTGACCCTGTCTGGGTTCCTCTGGAATTACACAATTGGTTAAAATGTTTTGTGACTGTACAAGGGGGAAGATAAGGGACTTTTCCCCACTGTCTTAGATGCTTGTGTTCACTGCATACCATACAATTCTTCCTATGAATCCAAAATGGTGAAGGAATGGGTCTTGCTTTTCAATGCCTTTGTTCTTCTTTGGTAAAATGATAGTCATTCGTAAACATTTTAGAACATACACATGTATGCAGACGGCAGCCCAACATACATTGTGACTACCAAACTTAGAAACAAATCGAAGTCCTTTCTCAAAAAGCTATCCTTACGTTACGTTAAGTGTTGTCAAGTCAGTTCCTACTCATAGCACCCTTGTATAGGATGTTCGAGGAGCAGCTGGTGGGTCTGAACTGCTGACCTTGATGTTAGCAGTCCAGTGCGTATCCTACAGCACCACACCAGGGCTATTAGCACCTCTAAAGTGAGAATGTATTTTAATTGCCAAACTTCCCCAGTCTATTGTTAGAAGCTCTTTTTACTTGTAGGTTAGCAAATTGAACACATGAACTTTTAGTTTATTCATCTTCACAATTTCTTCTTATTGCACAGCCTATTTTTCAGGAGCCCTAACATTACAAAAGCAAAACCAGTTCTTAATGGTGCCCATCCACACTCAAGGAAGATCCCCATGTTTAAACAAAAACTATGTTTCTGTTTTTATTAAGGATTGGGTAAACTGACATAATGAGAACATGTAACTGAAACCAAAAGTACAATGACTGGATGAGTAGCACCCGAAGCCATTAGGAGAGTCTGCTGACAGGAACTGGCCAGAAGGACTTGAAAAGAATGTAACCCACCATTGTCAGTACTACTGAATACAACTCTCTCTCTCATATATATATATATAGTTTTGCACAATCAGGGAGCAAGGCACATAATGAAATGAGAGCATACATTTACACAGAAGTAAGTTAAGAGCAACAATGCTGAAAAACTACATTTCATAACCAAATAGTAATGCTGAAAAATTGTAATCTTTAACTGTGTAATCCTTTGAACAGTGTTCTCTAGTAGCGGGTACTTTTAAATGCAGTAATGCAGTTCCTTTTGTCTTTTTTTTTCATGCTTTAAAATGTGTATTTCTACAATCTATTCGTGGGAAACGTCCCACGTTCTACAAGTCAGTGTAAGCCTTTTTTTTTTTTTTAAGAGAAGCTGGATTGAAGGAAGGGAGCAATCCGAATTGACTATAATGTACCATTTTTCTTTTAATCTGTGTTCCTTTTCACACAGGCTTGTGGTGCTTTAAATGTACATCTCTGTAAAAGGTCACTGGTGGTAGATAATTCAGCAAAAGTTTTGAAACAATGCAGTTAATGTTATTTTCTAAGAAGGATTATTTACAAAAAGAGGAAAAAATTAGGACGGGGACTCCTGGAAAGCAGCAATTTTTGGTATTAAATTTTTAACAATGGATTGTTTTCCAAAATGGAAGGGCTTTTATAAAAGAAGAGGCTGAGGCTTCACAAATGATGAGCTTGATATTAATAGCCATCCATGATCCACATCCTCACTTCTGAACGAGGCCATCTTTCAAATATGCACACGGTCTTTGGTAGAAAGCAGTGAGACCCACTGGGTAGAGGAAAGTCTCTCATGAGACAGTCCGTTTTCAATACCTGCCCAAACCGGAAATACTCACCGTTTTTCACTTTCTTTAGCACCTCACAGTTAGCTTGTTTCTCCTTTTTATGCTCTTCCTCCCCAAAGAATTCAAGGCACTGGGGATTTCTCATAGTTTATTAGTTCAAGAGCAGACCAAGTGTTTTATCAAGTATTTTGTTTTGCTTATTTTTATCTTGCAACTTTATTTTTTAGCTAAGCTTCTTATTTCTTTTATGGTCCTTCCAAGGGCATGGTAAGAACCAAGTACTTGTTTCATTTGAGGGATCAGCTGGTAACAGCACAGAAACGTTCTCACTGAATCTAAAAAGGAAACAAATCTGAGGAGCTAGTGCACCTCTCCGGGCCCATCTCAGACTGAAAGGTGGTGCCGCCTTCCTGTAGGGTTTGGGACAGCCCTGCTGTATACAAATCACGTGATGTGTATAGAGCACAAATCAAAGTGCCAAAGGAACTTGCATTGTAAGAGGATTTTAGAAATACAACACCTCACCAAGTGCATAAATCTAAATTAGACCTATTTTAAGCAAGTCATCACACCAATAATCATATATAGTCTATAAAGTTTAATTGGGCTAAACTGGAAAAGAATCTATGATATTATATCAGTTATAATCTGTCAGTTGTGAAAGTATGAAAGAGTCTAGTAATAACCTATGAAAATATTTTTTTTTTTTACTTAAAAATAACCTTGTGTCTGAAATTGCTTTTTAGTTTAGCGTCAAAGGTGACAAAGGGTTCTGCTTACTGGTGGCCTGATAAATCAAGCCACATTAATAGGAGCTTCTGGAGTTTGGATACACAGCTCCCAATGACCTTGATCTCAATGCTGGCATTCTACTGAAATTACTAGTATTCATGACCCCCAGTATTGTTTAGATGTGCTTCCTTGATAGTAAACTCAGCATAATTTCCAGTGACAAACTATCTGCCATCAGTGGGCAGGAGCACCTAATCTTAGAGGATTATAAAAAGCCATCTCTACATTACTTTGAAATTTCCAGATGAAAATAAACTCTAACTTCAGATTCAGCAATGTTTTTAAAAAGAGTAATTTAAAAGATCGGAGTTCTAGTTAAGAGGGTATGTGTAAAAGCTTTAATAATAGTTACTTTCCCAAGGGAGGGATACAGCAGCAGCAAAGAAAAAAGGTGTACTTCTTTACTTTGCCTCTGAGTAGTAAATGCCAAGCAGGTAAAATTTCAGTATAGAATGGCTACTGCCATCAAGTCGGTTCCAACTCAGTGACGCTTAGGACAGAGTGGAACTGTTCCCTAGGGTTTCAAGGCTGCAAATCTTTGGGAAAGCAGATTGCCTCATCTTTCTTACATGGAGCAGCTGGTGGGTTTGAACCACTGGGCTTTCAGTTAGCAGTTGAGTGCTTTCAGCACTGTGGCACGGGGACTCCTCAATATGAACTAGTCTTCTGTAGTGATGAACAGGTGTAGATTTGGCTTCCCTTCAGGACTGGTGACAAAACTTTAAGCCTATGAACTTTGAAATGATTTACGGTAAAAATTAAGGTGCTTTTAAGCAAGTCACTAGCTCCCGTAGGTACCTGTTTGCATTGCCTTCAGCAGCAGGGAGACTTCAATCCTGCAGGTCGGGTTTCAGTGGAGTCTTGGCAGCTGTCCAGGTTTCCTCCTCTGATCTGAGGAAGCCACACTGGGCTGAGCTGCTGAGCAGAAGGCAGTGAAAGGCGGCAAGGTGTCATCAGGCCGTGGGCGTTTTCCTTCAACACGCCAGAGAGAAAGGGAGAGCTACAAAAATAGAGATGCCTCAAAAAAGAAAAACCACACTCCAACAAAAAAATCACTAAAGAACAATTGCCCCCCCCCCAGAAAAAATCCCCACTATAAGTATAATCAAAGGCATCATTTTTGTTTCTTGATTTAGTTGTTTCATAATACAACAAAGTTTTTTTTTTTAAAAAGTGAATCAATAGCTGTTTCCATCTGGAAAGAAATGGCACGGAAACAGCCTGTTGTCACACAAGCCATGGGGTTGGGGGTGAGATGAGCACACCCCCATCTGGCCCTGCACAGCGCTCTCTCCTTTATTTACTCCCATGAAACCAGGGCGATCCTTAGACATAAACTGCAGGCAGAAGATTGGTCAGTTACTTCACTCGAGGCCTTCAGTGGAGCTTGGCAACTTGTACTCAAATATTACCCAGCTTTGCGGTGTGTGCTTAAATAAGTAGTGCAGGTGCATCAGCGGCCACGTTATAAGCACAAGAATATCAATCACAGAACTTTATAATTTAAAAGATTCCACAAGTCTTCCCAAAGCAGCAGGACTTTTCCATGTTTAACAGTGACTTACTGCTCTGTTGCCATGTGGAGTATAGTTAACAAGGTCCAGGGGCCCTGGAGATGGGGCTGGGAGAGCAGAGGGACCACTTGTTCTCATGTGATCAGATACTGTGTTGAAAGGATGGTTAGGGTGTTACTTGTGAGAACAGAACGTTCGCCCACTCCAGTTATTTACTGTCCTTGCCCCACTTCATTAGTATGACTTCTTAGAGGACAGTCAAAAGATTTTTGCATTTTGCACTGAAAAAAATCCTTTTAAAATTTTTTATAGGTATGCTTATTTATAGTTGCTATAATGATCAATATTCTCTTATCAATAGCTCTGAGACTGCATTTTGTTCCTTATCTTAAATCGATGAGACAATACACATTTCTTTACCAAGGAAAATTCACTAGATAGAGCCATAAAAATGGGGTGATTTCTGTTCTATCCATTGAACATGCAGAATACATGACCCCACTTACTGCACTCTTAGAACATCCAGTGACCTGAAAAATCTCTGTCACACAAGGGCAGGCCCAAGTGGACTCCACTGGCTCTAGCTGAAACTCTCAACTCTTGTTTATTTCCTTTCCCTCCTAAGATAGTTCTAATTAAAATGGATTGTTTCAATCTAGTATGACCTGATTGAAGACACCTACAGGGGGCCAGTTTTTTTCTTTTTTGATCACCCATTCTTTTAGAGAGTAACACACACACACACACACAAAGACATTTCTGAAAGTGACTTTGTTTTCTGTAAAGTGTGCCCTACCAGGCACAGGATGTGTGTGTTTGATATACCAATTGCTTACAGCTATTTGATATAGACACCTGTAGGTGCACACTGTAAGAAGACAACTGGAGGTCTGGAGACGCTCTCACAGAGCACACATGGCAACTGTGCTGGACTACTCTCAAAGTTGATGAAGCAGCTTCCTAAAAGTCCTAAGGAGGATCGAGTAGTCCCAGAAAGGAACCTAACAGGATCACGGTACACAATCACCCAGGGATGGCAGGCAAAGAGCGCACTTGCGACGACAACACTTACTCCACGGCCGAGATCTGGCTGGGCTCATGGCAGGAGTACTGCAGCTAGAAAAGGTTCAGTTACACCAGAAATTTGTTTTCTCTGCACAACCACTTAACAGATACTGAGTTTTCTCCAAACGTACAGTTCACCTGTTGCACAAAGCTAAGAGATTCTTCTGATTTAAAGTGCCCTCACGTGTTTAGTAATGAAGTGTCAGCCAAGCAGTTCTATTTTCAGTCAACTGGGGAAAAAAATCAACGAAAAGTCCTGTAGATATACCAAACATTCTGCTTGTCATCTCAAACTGAGAAACAGCACATTATATATCTATTCATTAATATATCATATACAACATGCACAAATAGGCCACACATGGACAGACATGTAAAAAATACCTTCTAAATAAGTAATTAGAAGTTTTTGGTCCAATCCACATGATAGAGAAACCCTAAGGGTCAGGACACACATTCCCTTCCATACCTCTCCCATCCCAAATACACAAAACCCATTTTTAAATGAGGACAGAATGGGAATAAATAGAATTACTCTCAGCTCCCATACATGTGTATGCACAGGCACACATACACACACACACACTACCGCTACATATATATATATATATATTTTTTTTTTTATATGTATAGCCGTGTGTACACACATATATTACATACAGCTGGACACCACCTGAACAGCAACATCATAATGGGAGGCTCTGAATGCCTGGATTCATAGATCAGGTGAACTGATTGTAGAACTGATGACAAACATCATGAAAATAAAACGTGGCTACCAGTCTCTCGAGAGCTTGGTGCTCTGGTCTCTTTTCGGGGGAGCCGGAGGGGGCCCTCTCCGCAATGTTGCATAACCTGATATGTGCCCGCCTCCACAAGCAGCCTTCTGTTGCCCAGAAAGCAGTTCAGGGGGAGGGGGGGGCAGTGCCATGTCATCCATGGTGGCTGTGGGCTCCACTCTGGACATCCGGGCAGACGAGAGGGAGCCGTGCCGGGTGATGGACTTCCGCTGCAGTGTCCTGTTGAGGTCGGCCAGGAATCCGGGCTGGACGCTAAGGCTGGATTTGGGGGAGGTGGGCACTTGTGGCACAACTGTGGCCATGGCTGGCTGCTCCGAAACTTCTGCTTGAGTTAGACGAGTGCTGTCGTTTCGTTTTGGTCGTGTGGGTGGAGGGGCCTTCTTAACAGACGTTTTGGACCAGGGCTGCGGTTGTGGTTGAGGGTTAACAACTGCTACCTTGGGCGAGGTGTTGGCTGAGAACACTGCTGGGATCTCGATGGGTGGCAGAGGAAGCTCAATTTCCGGTGGAGGTGGTGGGAAGTCCGAATCTGAGGGAGGAGAAGGGAACTCCACCACAGAGTCCTTGCCAGGCCCACTCAGAGCAGGTGTTTTTGCCATCACGCAGCCTGGTTGGAGAACTCCCGGCAGGTTCACTCCGGAAAGCTGGAGTTTTCCCGGTTTGGGAGGTGCCACGGGAGGTGGAGGTGTCTCTTTGCTAGGAGAACCAGAGGGCTCAGCTGGTGGGGCAAACTTGCTGACCAGACTGTCCACTGACGGTCTCTTGGGCTCGGGGTACTCTGCACACCCGGTGGACTTTATACTGGAGTTCCGCTGGGGGGTGGGGGGTGGCTTCTTCCCCCCCGGGCTGGATGTCTTACTGGCCTTTTTGCCTGGGGATCCACTTTTGTCAGGACTGGGAGCAGCTGTGGGGACGGCTGGGGGGGTGGGAGGAGGAGGGAACCCCAGGCTGCTCTCAGGAGGAGGGGGAGGGAAATCTGGAGAAGGGGCCGCGATGGCGCTGGGCTGCCACTTGGGTTTTGCTTTCACTGCAGGTGGAGACTGGGGGGTGACATTCGCTGGGACTGGTGGTAAGGGCTGCGGGTCCACTGGAGGCGGAGTGGGAGGAGGGGGAAACTGGCTGGCTATCAGCTTCACAACCGAGGGGACCGGAGACAGGGGAGAAGGGGGGGCTTTGACACAGAAGCTCTGCTGTTTGGGTAATGTTGGAGGGGGGACTGGACCAGGAGGGGGAGAGGGGGGAACGTGAGATACAGGAAAGGCCGGCTGTTTTTTTGCTGGGGGCGCTGGGGGAGTAGGTATAGGTGGGGCTATTTGTGTCCCAGTCTTGGTGCTGATTGGTGGGGGAATTGTGACGAGGGGCTTGGGGGGGG
>NW_006408563.1:6956773-6967425 GCF_000296735.1 Chrysochloris asiatica | reverse complement strand
CGGGAGAGGGGGGGAAGGCTGTGAGGCAGTGTGCGGGGTGCCTATCTTAGGCTGTGGGGATAAAGGAGGCATAAGGGGCGTGTAGGGCCGGCTCACAGACTCCATTCTGGCCTAAAAGGAGTGTAAAAAAAAAGGGGTGGGAGAGAGAAAAACAACAAATGAAAAGGTTACAGAGGTAAGCTTCGACTGTGTAACCCTTGAAAACCAGGGACCTGGGGCATGTGTGAAGGGGATGCTTAGCTGGTCAGGTGCTGCAAGAGCTGACCACCTGGGGCACCAGTCTGGATGGGGATGGGGTGTCTGCTTCCTGACCTCAGACTCAGCAGCTTCCACACATCCCGTTTTCAATGCCGGGGGAAACCCTGGCAGTAGGACAAGTTCACCTCTCAGTCCAGGTCTGCACCCCCTCAAGCTGTGTGTGAGTGGGCTTGGGCTGCTGGTGGAGGGGCTGGCGGTGAAGGCGATGGCTTTGCCACATGAGTGTGAAAGTGTTGAGCGGGCATGCACAGGAGTGACTGAGCTTCACACCTGCACTCATGTTTGAGTGAGACACTTGCATCCAACATGCACAGAAGTCCAGAACTGCAGGCAATGGGGAGGGGGGGCATTCTTAACACGGGTTTACTGGAAAATACATAAAGAAATGCTTCATAAACATCACAGCAAGAGATCATCAAAATGCCACTCAGAAAGTGCCACAGGAGTGAGGGGACTCTGGAACGTTAGCATCAAGTGAGTGATGGCGAACTGTGAGCTGTCTGGGCACCGGTGGCCCAGATGATGTGACGGCACCTCGTCATTTATTTCACCGAGCCACTCATGCATGACTGTGGTTTGGGGCCTCCTGGATAGAAGGAAGGAAGGACCCTTGAGCTCTCCTTACTCCATTAATAACATTGGGTCCATCTTTTAGGCTCTTTGAACCACTGGGAGGCTCTGGGATAAACACTGGCATTAAACTATGAATGGCATCTAGTTAACACAGAGAACGCTTGGGTCAGTAGGCTCTAGAGGGCTCATTATCAGGCTGAATTCTATTGCTTCTCAGGACACTCAGAGATTTTGTAAAAATAACACACCACAGTACAAGCATTAGTCTGTAAAATTTGTTATAGGAGTCACCCCGGTTAATGTGTTTTCAAAGAACAGCCCCTGACCTTAACTTGGCCCTGTCCTGGCTGCTTCAGGGCTGTAGACCTGAGCTGTGCTGGCCTTCGCATTGGGCACCTGGGACTGAGGCAACAGGGGAAGAAACACACAGAGGGATCAAGACTCAAACAAGTTGTCATCTTTCTTCCTGAACCTGTGTAGTGGCAGATTGTGTTTCCTAACCACATAGCATCTGAGCCTGTGTTCTCTCCGGCCTTTCAGATGAGGGAGTCCCATGATTTTAAATGCACACAAATCACATCAATAATTTGGGGAGCAGGCACAGGGCTTTTCTTTAAAAGTCCAGCTTCTGAGTTGTATAAACCAGCTTATCTAGTGCATATCATCGGCACCAAACGGGCCTGCCCCGACCACAACGATTAAGTGACTGCGACTCACAGCAACTCTACAGGGTTTCTAAGACTGCAGATCTTTACACAAGTACACAGCCTCATCTTTCTCTATGAAGCAGCTGGTGGTTTTAAACCGCCAACCTTGAGGTTAGCAGCCGACTGCTTACCCTACAGTGTTACCAGGGCTCCTTAAGCAGGAAAAGGGAGAGAGAATTATGTCTTCAAGTGTGAGGCTCTGATAAAGCAATGAGACAAAATGCCAGGGCCCTCATTATTTAGGTCATTAGAGTTGATTCTCAAATATTCATTTCTCCATTCTTATGTTGTGTTCATACCTGCACCTTCTCAGAGCCAATCAACCACATTCGCGAATTAAGGAATAAATTGAGGCGAAATAGTCACATAATTCACAATGGTGAATGTGTAAGTGATTCAGACCAAAAGAACAACAAAGCACCCTGAGATTGGGTAAATGCAAACTGGGCAGGCCTGGTGTGCCTGTGGAGTGAGTTTCTGATTACTGAAGAAGCGAGTACAGGCTAGGGCACCCCCAGCCTACAGAACTAGAGGCAAGGTGCTGGAGAACTAGGGTGTCTTTTAACTTGAGCTCAAGAAACTTTGTTTTTCTAAAAAAGAGAAACCTTTTAAAATTTATTTTTCACAATGGTAACTCATGTCTGTCAAGGAGCTCTGGCAGCGTAGTGGTTACGAATCGGGCTGCGAACCTTAAGGTCAGCAGTTCGAAACTACCAGCTGTTCCATGGGAGAAAGATGAGGCTTTCTGCTCCCGTAAAGATTTATAGCCTTGGAAACCCTGTACAGGGTCGCTAAGGTCGGTTCCGACTCCACGGCACATAGCCACCACCACTCTTGTCTGTCAGCATAATTATTCATTCATAGTCTATTATGCAAGGCTTTGGAACCCAGTATTTTAAGGGGATTGATTTTAGTTTAGAGGAAATTCATCAGTATGCAAAGAAATGACAAAGTGCATAAAGATAAGAAATGAATCTGAATCATTTAAACTACTAATAAAGAATCAATAATAAGCCATTTCTCTAGAATGGATTTAGGGCCTTCGCATCATCCAAGTGGATTAAAGGGGGAAGGGAGGGAATTATTTTCTTAAAACTTTGAGTCACTTCATGAAAGAGTTAATTAAGCAAATTGCCAATTTGTTTTTGAGATTTTAAGTCACGAGAGTCAATTTGCAAATACTTCATTTCTGGCAGTAAAGTTAGATCAGCAGGTTTCTGAATTCTTTTCAGCTATTACAGTCAGGAAGACTAGAGATTCAAGAGAGAAGGCTGACACAGGGCAAGACAGAATTCCCAATAAAGAACGCATGAGCATCAACACAAGTGGATGGACACTTAGAGAGGTGCCTGTAATAGTTAAAGCCAGTGTGTTACCTTGCTGGACTCTTGTAACTGAGTGCCTCGCTTCCAGGCTTCAGAGAAGATGGAGCTCACCGTGCTCTGGGATCGGACATGTCCTGCTGGCTGGGTGTCGGAAACTCCACTGTCAGACTGATTAGAGTGATTTGACTGCGACTCTGTTGGAGACAGTTTATTCAGACAGTATGAATCTATCTACTTTAGATAGGTCTTGTTAGACAAGGTCAAATGCTGTGCAAAACAGCAATATGTCAATTTTACTCAACCCAGTAGGCCTAGAAGCTCCTTCTTGTGGAGGACTAACAGAAAAGCTCGGATTCACTTTAAATGGTTCATGAGGAGATTAATAATTATAATAAAAGACTGACATAACATTATTGGTGTCCTGACAACCTATCTTGAAAACAATCAACTCTTAACCAATAAGAGAATAGCTATCAACGGAGTGAATTTTTTTTCAATCAACAATTCATTACATTGAATATCAGTTTTTTTAATGCCTCAAGGCTCCATAGTTTATCTTTACACAAGGTTGGTTTGAATTGCAAGGTCGGTGGTTCCGATCTACCAGCTGCTCCTGGGAAGCCCTATACAGGGTTACTATGAGTCAGAACTGACAGGACGACGGCATTCAACAACAATATACATGGTAAACTACTTCCTTTTGCCCAGCAACAAGCAATCCTGAGACCCTGACCTCTAGCCACAGCACGAACACGCTTCCCAGGGCTCTGGTATAAGTACCAGAGTCACAACCCAGCGGTCACCTGGCCTCCTGATGAACACGCTTCCCAGGGCTCTGGTATCAGTACCAGAGTCACAACCCAGCGGTCACCTGGCCTCCTGATGAGGCGTGGACAAGCACTGCAGGGATCTGAAGCCCAGTGGGAATGGTTGCGAGGAGAGAGTGCAGCTTTAACTGACATCCAGGGCTAGGGAAGTGGGTGTGGCACTGCAGGATAATGTGCTGAACTGCCAGGTCAGTTTAAACCACAAGGACAGTGTTTCAAACCTACCAGCTGCTCCTAAGAAACTCTATACAGGGTCTCTATGGGTCCACTGGATGGCACTTAACAGCAACAGGCCAGCCAGGTAAGACAACCAGGAGGAAGCACCGCTCAATGTCTGCCACCTAGTGGACTCTCAAATGTTAAACCTAACCCCATCCACTCACTCAGTGAGAGAAGACTATTGGATGGCAGCATTCAGTCAGTGTAGCCAGATTAGTGAAAAGTACAGCAAGATAATATACACACAGAAACTTAAAATCTTCAACTCAGGCTCCTTTGGACAAACTTCAGACCATAAACTCTGAGCTCCAGTGATTCCCTGCAAACCCTTTAGATGAGCTCTGGGACCTACATGGCCTCCTGCTCTGAGACTAGACTACTTCTAGCCAGTAAATTTCTACCCCAAATTATACATCAACAGTTGTTTGTGAGCAGTGAGAGTTTTCAATAACCCGGCATTAGGAGTATATATATTGGTCTTCCATTTCAAACACATTTTTAACTAGCCCATGATAGTCTCCCCACCTAGAGTTTTAATAGCACCTAAGGAGTCCTGCTGTGGCACTGTGGGCTAATGCATCAGACAGCAAAGTTGTTTGAACAGCAAGGTCGGTGGTTCAAGCTCACCAGCTACACCTTGGATACCCTATACAGGTTCGCTATGGGTCGGAATGGACTGGACTGCACTTAACAACAACAACAAGGAGCTCAGAGAGTCCTGGGGTGGCACTGTGGGTTAATGCGCCCAACTGCAAAGCTGTTCGAACTGCAAGGTTGGCGGTTCAAGCTGACCAGTTGCTCCTTGGAAACCCTATACAGGGTTGCTATGGGTCGGAGTCGACTCGACGGCACTTAACAACAACAACAACAACAAGGAGCTCTGGTGGTGTAGTGGTTACGAGTTAGGCTACTAATCTCACGGTCAGCAGTTCAAAACTACCAGTGGTTCCACAGGAAAAAGATAAGGCTTTCTGCTCCCGTAAAGATTTACAGCCTTGGAAACCCTACAGAGGGTCGCTGTGAGTCGGAACCGACTCCACGGCACACAGCCGCCACCACCATTGATTATAATTCAGAAATAAGGTACGGCTGTAATTCTTAAGAACCAAACTGAAATAGCAGGTCTCTCAGAGGCCTTCACATTGGTACTTCAGCAGTAAAACAGTGCTTTGAGGCATTTGGACTACCTGGGATGCTAGAGGAACTGGATCCTGATTTAATACTGGAGCTGGACAAGGAAGTCCAATCATACGCCGACTCTGTCCTCTTCACGGCATCTTGATAGTTCACGTAGAGCTGCTTCCCATACTAAACAGAAGGTAGTAAATTATGACATCTGAACTTTACTGGGCATAGAGTATAGAAAGATGAAGTCGGAAAGTGGGACTGATTTCTGTTTATGGATTCATAATTAGTGCCTAGAGTACTTAAGAATTTTTTTAATATCAGTAAATTATAATCCACTCTTTCCCTACCCCCACTCCAAATTCTGAATCCAAGGACAGGTTCTCAGTATTATTCAGGACTAGGCCCCAAATCTGGGTGATAAATCATCACTACTTAAAGCAATTTAATAGAAAAAAAAACCCCCAACTTGGCTTAGACTACACTTTTCTATAGAAAAATCATTACGATGCATTTTATAAAGCCAAAATAAATCATGTTCATGCAACAAAAGCTTTTGTATTTCAGTCCACAGATACTGTTAAAAGTTTATCAAATCACCAAGTAAAAAAAAATGTTTAAAACACGAATTATAGGCCTGACAAAACTAGATCCTGGCAAAACCATGAAAATAAAACAATCAATCCGTTTTGAACATAAACTGAATTTCAGACACAGTAAACCAATCAGCTAATGTTATGGAAACCAAAACCTCACCATCACGCACCTCATTGGTCAATCTGCCGTCAAACCAAACGGAACCTACCTTTGCGATACGGATGCCATTGACCCACAGATGGAGGGTTCTCACATCATCACAACAAAGGTATTTGATGTATTGAGATTTCTTCTGGATCTGTGGATGCTACAAGATTAAAGGCACAATTCCAAATAAGCTCCCTGAAGAACTGAAGGAAAATAAACTCTATCAAACCTAAACATATCCACAAAAACAGTAATGGCTAAATAATGTACAGTTCTTACTGTGGCATAGTGGTTACGAATCGGGCTGCGAACCTTAAGGTCAGCGGTTCGAAATTACCAGCTGCTCCGCGGGAGAAAGATGAGGCTTTCTACTCCCGTAAAGATTTACACCCTCGGGAACCCTGTACAGGGTCGCTATGGGTCGGAACCGACTCGACGGCACTTAACAACAACAACTGTGGTCACAAAGAGTGCTAGGCTGCTAACCGAAAGGTCAGCAGCTCGAATCCATCTGCTGCTCGAAAGATGAGGCTTTCTGCACTCATGAAGATTTACAGCCTTGGAAACTCTACACAGGAGTGCTCTGAGTTGGAATCGACTCAACAGCATACAACCACCACCACTGCCAACACCATAAAGTCAAATTAAATGTTTCTTCAGTTTGTTTTTTAAAAAAGACAACATAAAAAGAAACGTGTTAAATTTTGGTCAAGGTACTCAAGTTAAAACAAACCTTCACATCACAGGAAATTACCAAGTACTCCTTCCACATTTAAAAGAAATAAAGTCCATCAGAGTTAACAAAGTCAGTGGACTTCTCAAGTCTTAAAGACAATGATCAGGAAAAAGCATGTTTAATCCTATTTCAAAGCCAATGAAATCATGTGTTTAACGGACAGACATGGAGTCCTAGTGTGGTGCTGTAGGATGGGCACCAGACCACAAGGTTCATTTTGAACTTCAAGGTCAGCAGTTCAAACTCACCAGCTGCTCCTTGGAAACCCTATACAGGGTTGCTATGAGTTGGAATTGACTCAATAGCACTTAACAACAACTATTTTATATATTATAATTCAAAGGGTGAAGTCCAGTACCCATTCCTTATTAACAACAATCTTATTAGGTCTAAATAGATAAGGACTCCTGGTGTGGCACTGCAGGTTCAAAACTGGCCTACGAACCACAAGATCGGCTGTTCAAACCCACCAACTGCTCCTCAGAAACCCTAAACAGGGTTGCTATGAGTTAACAACAAATGGTATAGCATATACTTCTTTCCTCTAGTACCCTTCCTTACTCCTTTTAAAATCTGAAGAATAAAGCAAATAGAAGGCTTGATGGAGATTCAAACTATTCCAAAATGCCCAATAACCTGCTCTAAGCCTAACGCCAATTAAAATTTGTAGAGTGAGAAAAAAACAGCCAATGGCTTACTTACCTTGAGCACCAGACAGTAGTCTGTGGGTGCCTTGTATTTGTTCCGATAGTCCTGTCCATAGTAAACATTAACATGATCCAGCTGGAGGAAGCACACAAGGTCACGAGACACCTACGATAAAAACACCCGAGAGACCAAATTGACAACAGTGTGTAAAAAACACACAGCTATTACACCCCTCGCAACCGATTCTGGGGAGAAAGATGAAGCTTTCTGTTCCTGTAAATACTTACATCTCAGACCCTAGACAGCAGGGGTGGGTGGGAAACATCCAGCCCATGGGCCGCATAAGGTCCACAAAACAAGGCAAGTGCACTTCTAGCCATACAAATATAGCAGGCTAATTTTTAAGTTGGTAATTTTGTATGACCGGCGAATGATGTTATAAATATTCAAATGGCCCTTAGCAGAACAAAGATTCTCCAGCCCTGCCAACTCAACGGCACCCAAGAGCAACAACAAAAACAAATGAAAACTTCCTAGTTGAGAATCAAAATGGTACTGAAGAGAAATACTATTTTATAGAAAACAACATAACGAGATTCTCAACATATGTTTCTTTAATTCACAGTGTAGCAAAACTGAACCCTGACTTGTTTGGAAAGGTTGACATTATGTAAAGATACTTTTAAAAAACAGGATAGTATATTAAATATTACACAGTGTAATAGAGCTATCTGGGAAGAATAAACACATACTCAGTATTCAATTCCTATAATGCATATCGCAAATACAACGATTCTCAACTGGGGGTTCCCCACTGGTTAACAACCTCACAGGATGGTTTTGAAGACTAGCTCCAATGATAATGTAAAGAGCTTCAAACAGTGCTTGCCACAGTAAACAGTAAACAATTAATTCTATGGTCCTAACCTGAAATATATTACCTAACAAAGAATGAAAATGCCTTTAATCCCAGAAAAGTATTCTACAACTAACTCTCCCATTCACAAACTTTTTGTTAAGAGTCAGAAAAAAAAAAAAGAAAAAAAATCAAATAATAAATAAAGGTTTAATTACAAATTAGGTAAGAGACTTGAGGTGGGTCAACTAAATAAGCAGACAGTGAACATTTCAAGTTTCCTCTTCTTTAGAATAAGGACCTCTGGTAGCTTAGTGGTTACGAGTTGAGTCGGGCTGCTAACCTCAAGGTCAGCAGTTTGAAACTACAAGCTGTGCCGCAAGAGAAAGATGAGGCTTTCTGCTCTTGTAAAGATTATCAGCCTCGGCAACCCTATATAGGGTGGGTATGAGTCGGAACCGACTCCACGGCACATAACCACCACCCCCACTTCTTTGGAATACATCAATAAGTATGTTAGCCTTCTGTGTCCTTGGAGCTGCACCTCATCAGGTCCTGAGTTCCCTGAGCCAATATACTCAGGATTAAAAGCAATTAGCACAACAGAAGGGCCGCACCTTTGCTTTTCCTTTAGGGACATAGTAGATTCCAGATGCTCGCAAGAGAAAATAGCGCTTTTTCCAGGACTTCTTGCCATCCTCCTTCAACCACAGGACTCCTTCAATTTCTGGTACAGTTACAGAACTTCCACCAAAACATTCCTAAAATGCGACGATTTGGAGAGAATTAGGATCCTCGTAGGGCAGCACTGTGAACCACAAGGTTGGCGGTTCGAGCCTACCAACTGCTTCCACAAAGATTACAGCCTTGGGAATCCTATACAGGGTGGCAAGGAGTCGGAACTGAATTGACAGTACCTAACAATGAGAAGCGTTCATGGAAGCTCTAGTATGGCAGTTACAGGGTTGCTATGAGTTGGAAACAACTCGACGGCACACAACCACAACAAGAAGGGTCCTTGAGTCCTTAACAAAGTTGTGTTTACCTCCATAAAAATCATGACATTATAATTAAGCCAAAAGACAAATGTTGTATTCAAACCATGCTGGCTAATTGACCTCAGAAATTTCTATTCTATATGGATGATTTGGAGTTACTTTTGAGTTACTATGCAATTACTAATAAATCCTTTGAGAAGGTTGATTAGTAATGTTAGTCATAAATGGAGTAAGTTTTCATCTACTAATGCTATTTCTGAAGGAAAAACTCACTTAAAATTTCAGCTGAGTTCTATGTAACAGTACTTAAACACATTTGTAAAATGCTAAATGGGTGATTAACCCTTAAATTTAAGATCAATTTTTTAAATTACCAGTTTATATAATACTAAGACAAAAAGCATTTGTTTTATAAAACATTTGAGGCTGAAAGGAATGCAAACAAAACTCAAATGCTGTTAATGGCGCTATCCGTGCTTAAAGGAGCCCTGGTGGCGCTGTGGGTTAGGCACTGGGCTGCTAGCTGTAAGGTCGGTAATTCAAACCCACCAGCTGCTCAAAAGAAGGAGAAAGATGAGGCTGCTCCCACAAAGAATTAAAGGTCCAGATACCCTATTAATACGGTCACTGGGTTTGAATCGACTCAGTGGCAGTGGGTTTGCTATCAGGTTTTGGTCCATGCTTAGATAAAAATCTAGTCAGAAAATCCACCATATATTCGGTGAAAGAAAAAGAAATCCACATTAAACATTAACATGGGACACTTTGAAACTAAAATTTATTATGGTGCTGTGGGTTAATGAGCTGGACTACATGGTTGCTTTGAACCGCAAGTTCATTGGTTCAAGCTCGCCAGCTCCTCCTTGGAAACCCTATACAGGGTGGTTGAGTTGGTACCAACTCGACGGCACTTAACAACAAGAAGACATTAGAGGAAGGAGTCCTGGTGTGGCACTGTAGGATAAGCAGTGGACTGCTAACCACAGGTTCAACAGTTCAAACCCACCAGCCACTCCTTGGAAACCCTATACATAGTCACTATGAGTCAGAACCAACTTGAAAGCACACAACAACAAAATAGAAGAAAAATCAGGAATGACAAGAGGGCGTTAGTGAATTGTAGCGACTATTATGAAAATGTGAGTGCCTAGTTAAGTTCAGACTTTCACACATTTAATTTCTTTCATTTTAGTTTCTGAAATGAGCAAAACCAAAAAAGCCAAAAATTCAATTACTTAAATGTATTATTCTTTAAGATATACATTTCTAAAATGATCACTGTCATTGAAAACGTTCAAGTTATTTAAGTCTCCGGTGTGAAATATTGTGTGAACAGCTAATTACATTCACGCTGTTTTCCTTCTCAGCAGATACCACACCCTTCACTGAGCAGTCTTTCTCCTGCTCGGCAATCCTTAAAAGTTCTTTACTCACATCAGTCCACCAGGAGTCGGAAATGACTCGATGGTGGCAGGTGGAACAGAGCTAGGCAGAACAATAAAATGCTCTGTGGTGGTCTAATACATTCACACAGCTGAACTCTCTCCTGCACGCTAGTCAAGATTATAGGCTTCAACTGTGGAGCACTGATATGCCTGACTTTAAAAGGTGCTTAATACATTTTTTTTTTTTTTTT
>NW_006408563.1:6948350-6949666 GCF_000296735.1 Chrysochloris asiatica | reverse complement strand
GTTAGGTGCCATCGAGTCAGTGCCAACCCATAGCGACCTTATGCACAGCAGAACGAAACACTGCCCGATCCTAGGCCAACCTCACTACTGTTGCCACGCTTGTGTCCATCGATGCTGCCACTTGACCAATCCATCTCCTTGGGGGTCATCCTCTTTTTCTCTGACTCTCTACCTTACCAAACATGATATCCTTCTCCAGCGACCGCTCCCTCCTGACAATATGTTCAAAGTATGAGAGATGAAGTTTGGCCATCTTGGCCTCCAAGGAGCACTCTAGCTACACTTCTTACAACACGGATTTGTTGGTTCTTTTGGCAGCCCATGGTACTTTCAATATTCTCCAACAACACCATAAATCAAAAGCATCAATTCTTCTATAGTCTTCCTTATTCACTGTCCAGCTTTCGTTTGCATATGAGGTTACTGAAAATACCATGGCTTGGGTCAGCTGCACCTTAGTCCTCAAGCTGACATCTCTGCTCTTGAACACTTTAAAAAGGTTTTGCGCATATTTGCTTAATGCAATACGTTGTCTGATCTCTTGACTGCTGCTTCCGTGAGTGTTGATAGTTGATCCAAGAAAAATGAAGTCCTTGACAACTTCAATCTTTTCTCTGTTGATAAGAATATTGTTTATTGGCCCAGTGATGAGGATTTTTGTTTTCTTTATATTGAGATGTAATCCATACGAAAGGCTGTGCTCTTTGACCTTCATCAGTAAATATTTTAAGTCCTCTTCACTTTCAGCAAGCAGGGTTGTATCATCTCCAATCCTGATGCCACGTCTTTCTTCATAGAACCCAGCTTCTCGTATTATTTGCTCAGCATACAGGTTGAATAAGTATGGTGAATGAACACAACCTTGTCGCACACCTTTCTAAAGTTTAAACCATTCAGTGTTCCCATGCTCTGTTCGAACAACTGCCTCTTGGTCCAGGTACAGATTCCTCATGAGCACAATTAAGTGTTCCAGAGTACTCCACAATGTTGTCCATAGCTTGTCATGATCCACACAATCGAAAGACCTTGCACAGTCAATAAAGCACAGGTAAACATCTTTCTGATATTCTCTGCTTTCAGCCAAGATCCATCGGACATCAGCAATGATATCCTTCATTCCACGGCCTCTTCTGAAATCTGGCTTGAACCTCTGAAAGTTCTCTGTCAATGTATGAATGTAGCTGTTTCTGTATTACCTTAAGTAAAACTTTACTAGCATGGGATAGCAGAGATTGTCTCATGATTTCCGTATTCCGTTGGGTCACCTCTCTTTGGAATGGTCATAAATACATATCTCTTCCAATCAGTTGGCCAGA
>NW_006408563.1:6931990-6947880 GCF_000296735.1 Chrysochloris asiatica | reverse complement strand
GTAAGGGCAGAAGAGGAGAAATCCATACCTCCAGTAGCACTTCTTTGTTTCTGTCCGCCATCTCAGCTGTTTCCTTTCTCCCCAGAAGGTAATTCTAGAAAAATGAGTAAGTGACATTTAGAGTGAATTTGACTTTACTACTCCCTTTGTGTGAGTGTGTATGGTGTGTATATAATTTCTTCCAGAAGCGCAGTAACTCAGAGTCAATTTCTGCCTTGAACCTTGGGATGGTGGTGGCGCCCTGGTGGTAGTTAACCCTTGGGCCGATAACAGACAGGAGGAAGACGAGGCAGTACAGCGTTTTACTCTGAGAACCCACTAGACGGCAGTGGATTTGGTTTGGTTTGGTTACATTGGGGGAAGAAATTTGGAAAGCTCCCTGACTGTCCGTAACATTGCTAAAATGCTTGATGAGGGTCTCCTCTGTAGCTATCCATTTATCAGGAACGATCCCATCAACTGCAGTCCTGCTGTGGTGCTGTAATATAAGCACTGGATTGCTTAGTCACAAGGTTGGTGGTTCAAACTCATCAGCCGCTCCTTGGAAAACCTATACAGTTTGCTGAGTCGGAATCGACTCAACAGCACTCAACAACATCCCATCAACTGACTTCCCCCAAGTCGGGAGGTGACATTACATTCAACAGCTGACTAATATGAAAGCTATTCTTAAAAATGACCTGAAAAGCTTATAAATTATTACGTACTACAATTAAAGGAGCTCTGGTAGCACAGTGCTTACGAACTGGGCTGCAAACCACAAAGTCAACACAACAGTTGTTCCGTGGGAGAAAGATGAGGCGTTCCGCTCCTGTAAAGATTTACAGCCTCGGAAACCCTATACAGGTCTATGAGTCGGAACCGACTCTACGGCACAGAACAATAAAAAGCAAATTCCCTAAAATATGCTGAGCTTAACTGATTCAGATACAGAAAATTTAACTTATGGCTTTTAAAAGGAAATTCCAAATACTCTAAAATCATCACCATATTATTTGCTTGAACCAACAAGAAATCTAAATTAAAATCATTGCCTCGTAATTTTTTTTTCCCACACCTGTCATCAAACTGACACCACTTATCTGTCAGCTTGTTGTACTGTGGTGGAATGTATGTTGATTGATGTTATGCAACCAATATTCTAAATAGCAGTAGGGTCAGCCATGGTGAACAGGTTTCTGCAGAGCTTCCAGACTAAGACAGACTAGGAAGAAAGAGAAGCAGGCTACTTCTGAAATGGTTAACCACTGACAACCTCATGAATATCAGCGGAATACTGTCAGATATATTGCCAGATGATGAACCCTTCATGTTGGAAGGCACTCAAAATTTTACTAGGGAAGAGCTGCCTCCTCAAAATAGAACTGACCATGATGATGTGAATAGAGTAAACATTTGGAACTTTCATTTGCTGATGGGGCATAACTCAAAATGAGAAACACTTGAAATTATCCCTTAATAACTGAAACATGGAATGTACAAAGTATAAATCTAGGAAAACTGGAAGTTGTCAAAAATGAAATGGAGCACACAGAGATCGATATCCTAGGCATTAAGTGAGCTAAAATGGATTGGTACTGGCCACTGTGAATCTGAAAATCTTTTGGTTTACTATGCCTAGATTGACAAAATCAAGAGGAATGGTGATGTTTCATTGTCAAAAAGAACATTTCAAGATCTATCTTAAAGTACAATAGTGTCTGAGATAGGATAATATCCATATGCCAACAAGAAAGACTGCTAACCACAGGATGGCCATTCAAACCTACCAGCCACTCCTTGGGAACCCTATACAGAGTTGCTATTAGTTGGCACCAACTTGACGACACTTAATAACAATAAGGAAGACCAGATACCACTATTTTTCAAATTTACGCACCACCCACTAAAACCAGTGATGATGAAACTGAAGTATTCTACCAACTTCTTTGGAGCCCTGATGTGGCACTGTGGGTTAATGCACTGGACTACAAGGTCGGTTTGAACCACAAGGTTGGTGGTTCAAGCTCATCAGCCACTCCTCGGATACCCTACAGAGTGTTGCTATGAGTCGGAACCGATTCCACAGCACTTAACAACAACAGCCAACTTCTTCAGTCTGAAATTGATCAAACACACAATCAAGATATATTGATCATTACTGGTGAGTGGAATGTGAAAGTTGGAAACAAAGAGGAAAATATGGCTTTAGTGATAGAAATGATGCTAGAGACTGAATTGAAGACCAATGATTTATTTACTGTAAATACTTTTTTAAACAACAGAAAAGGCGGACTATACACGTGGACCTCACCAGATGGAATATGCAGGGGTCAAATTGACTACATCTGTGGAAACGGGAGGGGAGGGAAGGGAAGCTCAATATCATCTGCCAAAACAAGGCTGGGGCAGACTATGGATCAAAGCATCAATTGCTCATATGCAAGCTGAAGCTCAAGAAAATTAAAACAAGTCTGTGAGAGCCAAAATATGATCTTGAACATATCCCATCTCAATTTAGATACCATCTGAAGAACAGATTTAATGCATTAGACTAATGAGCAAAGACCAGAATTGTGGGATGATATTCAGAACATCACACAGGAAAAAAGCAAAATGTCATTATAAAGACAGGAAAGAAAGGAAATACCAAAATGGATGTTATAAGAGACTCAAACTTATTTTCCAGTGTAGAGATGCTAAAGTAAATGAGGAAGTCAAGGAGCTGAACAGAAAATTTCCAAGGGCTTCTCAAGAAGAAAAAGGCAAGTATCAGAATGCAATGTATGGAGACCTGGAGTTAGAAAACAAGAGAGAAGAACAAGCTTAGTATTTCTCAGGCTGAAAGACTGGAAGATAAAATTCAAGCCTAGACTTGCAGTAGTGAAGAATTCTATGGGCAAAATGGAGTCCTGGTGTGGCGCTATGGGTTAATGTGCTAAGACTGCAAAGATGGATTGAACCTCAAGGTCGGTGGTTTAAGCTCACCAGCTGCTCCTCAGAAACCCTTTGCAGGGTCTTTATGGGTTGGAACCAACTCTACAGTACGTAACAACAACAACAATAACAATGGGGAAAATGCTGAGTGATACAGAAAGCATTAAAAAAAATATGGAAGGAATACACAGTCCCTGTAACACAGCCCCTGTAGCTTCTAGAAGCATAACACATGGACTCTGTAGATCAGGCTTTCCACCTCAGTAGTAGGCAATACGCCCTGTGGAGTTCCCTGCCTTTTAATTCTATTAAAACACCAGTAATAGAATAAACTAAGATAGACATTTACTAACCTCTATAGTAAATTGGTCAGTCTTACCTGTGGGTTTTTGAACAGTGCATATTTTTCTATTCGCTCCATAAATATAAGCTTATTTTGGCTGTCTCTTGTCCAATTGAGAAGGTTTTCAACCAAGTTTTCATGGTCTTCAAAGATTCTCTCTGTTCCAAAATAAAACATCAATATTTTGTGAGTGTTCATCAAAACAACATTATTTTACTTCCGGTTTCAGGTGGCAGAAAACTGAACGCCAGGAAAGATATAATAACTAAAGACACGAAACATCATGTATTATCGCACATCAGAATCTAGGGCTCTGAAAGATGATTTGGTCTTTCCTCATTTTTCAAATAAGGAAACATGTCCGTATGATACAAGGGACAAACTTAGGGTCACATGGAAAATTCACGCTAGACTCTAGGAGCTCTCAGGGTAGGTTATTCTTTAGTTGTAAGCCTTTTCCCATGGCAGCCTTTCAGGAAAAAAACTCTTCAGTTGTAGTTAATAAATTTGATATCTTGGTATTCTACCCAGGTCTCGGCACTTAAAATTTTTCCATGATGGCTTCTGCTTTGCCCCATGAATTCTAAACTTAAACCAATCTACTGTTGTTCTTAGGTACCTGAGAGCCGGCTCACACTCATACTTTATGTACAACAGAACAAAGCACTGATGATGCCCTGCCAACCCCACAACTGTTACTATGTTTGAGCCCACTGTTGCAGCCACTGTATCAATTCATCTCATGGAGGGTCTTCTTTTAGCAGATCCTGTATTTATCAACACTAGTAACACAGTGGATTACAAGTTGGGCAGCTATCTGCAAGGTCAGCAGTTCGAATCTACCAGCCAGTCTATGGGAGAAAGGTGAGGCTTTCTGCTCCCATAAAGATTGACAGCCTTGGAAACCCTATACAGGGCCACTATGAGTCAGAACTGACTCCATGACACACCAACAACAACAACCATTTGCTTTCTTAGGAGCCTTGTAGCGCTGCAGGAGAAACACTGGACTGGCAGTCAGTTCAAACTCACCAGGTGTTCTGAGGGAGAAACATGCGGCTTTCTGCTTCCATGAAACTTCAGAACATTGAGAACCTACCTATACAAGGTCTCTAAGAGTCAGCAGCAAATCGATGGCAGTGGATTTACTTACATTCTAATGCTACGTAAATGTGCCCTAACTATGGAATGACTGAATGGACCCCTACTGACAATAAATTCTTCATCACAATCATCTGAACTTGCTGCGCGTAGAGCTTTTAAATCATTGGAACTGCTTCCAGCTGTTTCTTGCACTAAAGTAAAACTATGTGCACCTGTTCTGACTTAACTACAAACTCATAATAATAATCGGAACATGGAATTTATGAAGTATGAATCTAGGAAAATTTGAAATTTGCAAAAATAAAATGGAATGCATCAACATTGAAATGAACTGCTATTGGCCATTTTGCATCTGACAATCACATGGTTTACTATGCCTGGAATGACAAACTGAAGAGGAATGGCATCACATTCATCATCAAATAGAGCATTTCAAGATCTGTCTTGAAATACAATATTGTGTTAGAACAATATCTATACGCCTAAAATTAAGATTAGTTAACATCATTATTATTCAAATTTATGCATCAACCAGTAAAGCCAGTGAGGATGAAATGGAAGAATTCTACCAACTTCTTCAGTCTGAAATTTACCAAAATGCAATCAAGATGTACTGATGTACTGATAATTACTGGTGCTGGGAACGTAAAGGTTGGAAACAAAGAGGAAAGATTGGGAGACATGCAAAATATGGCCCTGGTGATAGAAATATGTGGAGCTTGCATGATAGAATTTTGTAAGCCCAATGACTTCTTTATTGCAAATACCTTTTTAAAATGACAAAAAAATGACAATACACATGGACCAGATGAAATACACAGAAATCAAATTATCTACACCTTGGATAGAGACAGTGGAAAAGCTCCTTATCCTAGGGGCAGACTGTGGAACAGACCATCAATTACTCATATGCAAGTTCAGGCTGAGGCTCAAAAAATGAAACCAAGTTCATGAGAGCCAAAATATGACCTTGAACATATCCCACTTGAATTTAGAAATCATCTCAAAATTAGACACTGAAGATTGAAGACCAGAAGTGTTGTGGGATGACCTCAAGAACATGATACAGGAAGAAAGCAAAAGGTCATTAAGAAGACACAAAAAAGAAGGAAAAGACCAAAATGGATGGCAGAAGAGACTCTGAAACTTGCTCTCTAGCATAGAGATGCTAAAGCAAATAGAAGGTATGAAGAGGTAAAAAGGTGAGTAGAACATTTCAAAGGTCAGTTTGAGAAGACAAAGTATAATATTTATAACAAAATGTGCAAGACCTGGAATCAGAAAACCAAAAGAGAAGAACATGTTCAGCATTTCTCAAGCTGAGGAAATTGAAGTAAAATTCAAGACTCGAGTTGTAATACTGAAGGATTCTTTAAGCAAAATATTGAATGATGCAGAGAGCATCAAAAGAAGATGGAAGGAAAAATAAAGAAAAAAAGAAGAAGGAATACAGAGTCACTGTACCAATGATACTGAAGTAAGAAGTCCAAGGTGCACCAAAGGCATTGGCAAAGAGTAAGGCACTGGGAATTGATAGAATACAAATTGAAATCTTTCAACAGAATGATGCAGCACTGGAGGCATTCATTCATCTACACCAAGTAATGTGGAAGACAACTACCTGGCCAACTGACTGGAAGATATCCACATCTGTGCCCATTCCAAAAAGCAATGATCCAGTGGAATGCAGAAATCATTGGACAGTATCATTAATATTGCATGCCAATAACATTTTGCTAAAGATTATACCAAAAAGGTTGCAACCACACATTGACAAAGAACTTCCAGAAGTTCAAGCCTGATTCAGAAGAGGACATGGAACATGGGATATCATAGCTGAGGTCCTATGGATACTGGCTGAAAGCAGAGAATACCAGAAAAATGTTTACCTGTGCTTTATTGAGTATGCAAAGGCTTTTGATTTTGTGGATCATGACAAGCTATGGATAGCACTGAAGACAATGAGTAATCCAAAACACTGAATTCTGCTCATGAGAAACCTGTACATAGACCAAGAGACAGTTGTTTGAATAGAACAAGAGAACACTGAAGGGTTTAAAATTAGGAAAGGTGTGCACCAGGGTTGTATTCTTTCACCCTACTTATTCAATCTGTATGCTGAGCAAATAATCTGAGAAACTGGATTACATGAAGAAGAACGTGCATCAGGATTGGAGGAAAACTCATTAACAACCTGTGACATGCAGATGATAAAACCTTGCAAGCTGAAAGTGAAGAGGACTTAAAATACTTACTGATGAAGATCAAAGAGCACAGCCTTTGGTATGGGTTGTACATCAAAGTAAAACCAATAAACAACATTCTTATAAATGGAGAAAAGATTGAAACTGTCAAAGACTTCATTTTACTCGGATCAACCTTCAACACTCATGGAAGCAACAGTAAAGAAATCAAACGACTTATTGCATGTTGGAAGAAGTACAGCCAGAATGTTCCTTGAAAGCCAGGATGGCCAGACTTCGTCTCTCATACTTTGGGCATGTTATCCTGGAGGATATATCATGTTTGGTAAAGTAGAAGGTCAGAGAAAAAAAGGAAGACCCTAACAAGATGGACTGGCACAGTGGCAGCAGCAATGGGCTCAAAGGTAACAATGATTGTAAGGTTGGCACAGGACTGGGCAGTGTTTTGTTCTATTGTGCACAGGGTGCTATGAGCTGGTACCGACTCGATGGCACCTAACAACAACTGAGAAAGTTACAACCTAAGAGGTGTGAGTGAAAATGAAGAGCAACATAACTGACTTAAAATAATTTACAATCTACTCTTTTTCATGCCTTCAAGTTGGTTCCAATTCAGTGACCCTTTATGGGGGTTTTTGAGTCAGTAAATCTTTATGGGAGCAGAAAGCCTCATCTTTGTCTACAGAGTGGATGGTGGGTTTGAATGCTGACTTTGTGATTATAGTCCAGTATTCACCCTACAATCCCACCACTGCTCCTAAAACATTATGTTGTTGTTGTTGTTGTGAAGTACTGTTGAGTCGACTCCGACCCATAGCGACCCTGTATAGGGTTTCCGAGGAACAGCTGGTGAGCTTGAACTGCTGACCTTGCAGTTCAAATGGCTTTGCAGTCTGGCGCATTAACCCACAGCACTACACCAGGACTGTGATGACATATGACTGCCAAAACACTATAGTCAGTTATATAAATGGTAATATTCCCATGTGTAATCTTTTTCTTTTAATTATATAGTTGACTAAAATAGTATAGGCAACTATATAAAGGGTAAAAGAAAAAGAATACACATGGGAATATTCTAAAATTCAGTACCCAAACATTTTCTGATTCTATGAATTCAAATTCTTAATTTCTCTAGGAAAGTTCTGAGTGTTACTAGGATACATGTCCTAGTACCCTAGTTATATAAGTTGTCGTTACGTCTGCTGAGTTGCTTCTGACACATATGACTCTCTACAGGGTTTTCGAGGAACAGCTGGTGGATTTGAAATGCCAACCCTATGTTTTTCAGTCCAGTGCTGATCCTACAACATCATACCAGAAGCCCAGGATACATGCTAATAATCTTCTAAAGCCCTGTGGTTTATTGTCCAGAGTTATATTCATTCTGGCAGAAAAGAAGTAATAGTTAAATTTTTATTTTTCTAGAGAGTATGACAGGATATTGAAAGATATAGTAAGAGCAGTACAAATGCATTTAAAAAAATTATAGCAAGAGGAAGTTGATAACTGATTAATAAAGCTTAATAAAATAACTTTAAGATTTCTATAATCAAAAAAAGAAAGCATATTTTTTAAGGACTAAAATTCATTGTTGTTGTTAAGTGCCGTCGAGTCAGTTCTGAACCACAGCAACCCTTGTATAGGGTTTCTGAGGAGCAGCTGGTGAGTTTGAACCATCAATCTTGCAGTTCAAATGGATTTGCAATCTGGCGCATTAAACCCACAGCGCCACATCAGGACTCCATTAAGGTTATATATAATAGGAATTTAAAAAATTAGACTATATCATATCAAACTATAAAAGCTATAGGGATCTAAGACTTAGCACAGAGTCCTGGTACAGTGCTGTGGGTTAATGCATTGGACTGCAAAGCCATTTGAACCACAAGGTTGGCGGTTCAAGACTACCAGCCATTCCTTGGAAATGAATGGTCACTATGGGACGGAACTATACAGGGTCACTATGGGACGGAACTAACTCGATGGCACTTAACAACAATAAGACTTGGCATACTAATAATATGTGCTTTTAATATTTTCCCTGAAAGTCAAATGCTAATATAAAGGCTTTTTGTAAATACACATAATTCAGTGGTCTCTTGTAAATGTGCTGATACGTACACACTTATTTTTTTTTTTTCCCTGCCTCATATTTATTTGTACAAACAGCACAGGAGGGCACCAGCTCCATACAGATGGTAGCCCAAAGGGTCACGCCAATCCCTCTGTCCTCAGATGGAGAACTCTATTCCATCTTTGTGGGGGCCTAGGCACCTTTGGGAACCTGAGGTGAGGCCTTGGCTGGGGCTGGAGTTGAAGCCTTGGTTGGGGCTTGAGTTGAGGCCTTGGCTAGAGCTTTAGCTGAGGTCTTGATTGGAGCTTTAGTTGAGACCTTGGTTGAAGCTTCAGCCTTAGTTTTAGCACTGGCCTTGGACTTTGGCCGACAGAGCCTCAGACCCTTGGCAATGCATGCCCGAGCACGCTTCCCCTGCTTGGGATGGACAATGTAGGCCAGTCGACTGAGCTTGCGGTTGACACCCCTTGGGATCTTAGGCTTGATCTCCTTGGGCTTTATGAGAGCTTTGATAGCCACAGCATGTTCATCCATGGCCTTGGCGTTGTTGGCCTGCATCTTCTTCAGGCCCTTCTTGTTGTGCTTCTTGGCAAAGCGCATGTTCCTCAGAAACTTGGGGTCCACCCCCTTGAGAGACTCATATTGTTGTGATCGGGGGTTTCTTGATACCATTTCTGTGACATTTTCGGGACTGGTTGTGCGTGGTGTGGTTCTTGGACTTGGCCTACATGTCTGCACTGACGCCCGCAACTCCCAGCCCACACTTATTTTAAGGAAAAAAAATATTTTTGCTATCTTTTGAAAAACCTGTCTTAGTCATCAGAATGTTGGAAGGGAACTGGAAATGATCTTATATTCAAAGCATTTTAAATTACTTGAGAAAAAACAGATTACAGAGATAAAAAGTCAAATTACTAAAGGTAATGTTATAGAAATGCCTCAAAATGCTTTCAGTAACATGAAAACTGTGGGAATTACAGAGGAACCAAGAAATTCAAACCAATGACGTATTACTCACCCATCTGTAACTCGGAGATGGTTTCTACTAGTGACCAGTCTGAGCCATACCCGCAGTGGGATTTGTCCATCAGGTTACCTAGCACTTGTCTCACCGTCTGCCGCTCATCCACCATCATTGTCTTAGAGCTGTCGTCAGACATGTGCACTCTAATTACCAGCTGTAACAGGTAAAAGAGAAAGCTGAAGCCATGAAAACAACAGGCATTTTAGAAATGGATTTCTCCCAATACCAAGTCGTATTCTAATTACTGTCCTTATTCACTATAACTTAAAATGCAAATAATTATATCATCAAGAAATACAGGTTAAAGATTCAGACATCTAACAGTGTACCTAAATAAAATATGAAGCATTTTATTTTGATTAATTTGTAAGACTAGGTAAGATTATAATGGTAAGGTGATTTTCTAAAAAGTCTTTTAAGAATTTAGAAGTAACCAGGAAGTAATTATTTTAATAATGTGAATGCATTTTGTCTATATGAAAAGCTACAGTTAAAAAAAGCCCACATATCACCTTTTTCACTTGTGCCTCTTTAATTTTCTCTAGGGCAACTCTGATCTTCTCAGCTTTCAGTTTTGCAGCCTGTTCTTCCTGTGAATGAACACAAAGCATTTCAGATAAACTAACAATAAGATGATGAGAATATCTAAGAAGTCATTTATTCCTTAAGGATGTTCCTAGCATCAAATTTCATGAAGAATACAGTTATACATAGAGCATGTTTTCACACACTTATACATAGAGCACATTTAAAAACTAACACCGTTCACCTATTGCGATCAAATATTATAAAGTACATTTTTGCAGAAACAAATTTGAAGATGTCTTATACTAAGACTAGACTCCATAGTCAAGGGAAAAATATCTGTGCTGTGAGCCATGAGTTTCATTTTGACATATCTAAAGCAGATTAATTTTAGGTTCCGGGGCAGGGAAGAAGTGAATGAACAATGACCACTTGTGGATCTACGAATTTGTCCCACCAGCATAATCCTTCTACTCGGAATTGATATTCCTCCCTTTCAAGGTTTGGGTAATCTTTTGCATACTTTTATTGTTATACTGAAAATGTATCACCACAAAAATATTTTCAGCAAAAAACATATGAATCTCATTATGTGTAACCATATGAATGCCCTTAATAAAAAATGTAGGTATCTCTCCATTAGTATACCAATACAAATAGAAGAGGCTTGGTTCCATAGTTTAAGAAATTCATAACATAATCAATGTCTCATGTTAGTCAACTGAAAGTTGTTCCTGTTAATTTAAAGTTGTTTTTTTTTAAAGTACTTAACATAGTTTTCAAAACACTGAATTTAATTTCTAGAAAAGTTAGATTATAATGAAAATTATCAAGAATAAAAATATAAATCATTTGTCTTATTTTTCCTGAAATAGCATATAGTACTTTTAACACATATGGTACTTACTTGCAACTTCCAGCAATAGGCCATAATACACTGTAGCAATAATCTCCAAGTGAAAAATAAAAACTCATGTAAGTAAACTCTTTTGCTTATAAAGCACGATTTTCTATGTTTAAGCTCTTGATTACGCTAGAAAATACCTAAGAAAAATATGTACTACTATCTTGTAGTCCTATATTTAGTATGAATTTAAAAAAAAAGAAAGCATAATTTTATCAGCCAAAATTTATCCTCTCTGGGCTGTGATTAAAAACACAACCCATGTATTATTCTTCATTAAAAAAACTAGAGCTTTGAGGGCAAAAAACAAAACCAGAAAGTTGATTCATTCAGCAGACTTATTCATAGTTCTGTTCCAATTTCTGCTGGCTTCTAGTTTATGAACTGCTTTGCTTTTCATTTCATACTCTCGGCTGGCTGTTCAAGCTTAGCATTTACTACTCTGCTCAACAGAGATGAGAAAACAGTGCTTAGGGAAAGCAGCAGCTTTGTTTGCCAGAAATTCGATCCCTTTCAATGAAAGGAGTCAGTGAATTAACATAATGACCAAGGTCATGAAACACTATCTGTAAACCCAATTAGGCAAAGAACAAAGCATCTTATTTTAACAAATGGAGGGTAGTAAGGTAAGACTCGATTCATATACTAATATAGATATTTTCCTTCCATCAAAAGATTTAATCATCCTTTAAGTTACTCCTTTATGCAAATAAACAAATATTGTTGTTGCTAAATGCCATCTAGTAGGTTCTGACTCATAGCGACCCTGCATAGGATTTCTGAGGAATGATTGGTGGGTTTGAACTGCTGACCTTGTGTTAGCAGTCCAAGGCTTATCCTACAGCTATTGTAGAGAAGAAAAATTTACCAAGGCACAGTTTCTTTCATATCATGACTCTGAAAGGTAAATGTAAATCTCAAAGTCTAAGGAAGAAAACCCAGTGTGTGGAATCAGTGCTTTGTTTATTTAGAATATAAACATGAACTTCTAAAAAATTGGTTTTCTTCTGATATAATTCATCAGTAGAAGCTTAAATAAAGTCTTTTCATACTCTCATTTTAGTCTACACCCACTCTTCACTATCGACAAAGACCAGATCATTAGGTGGAAACTGGTGTTCTGTGCAAGTAGAGGACAACCACATTCGATTAGCAACGTGGAAGATGACTACATCATTACGTAACTGTCAAACCACTGAGAATCATGCATGGCTAAGGCAAGATGACACAAAACCTTAATCAACACACCTCAGCTTGCTTCTTGGTGTCTCTTAACGGACAGATGTACATCATTAATGTGCAAAATTATAGATTTTTAACTGCTGTAAAAAATACAAAATGTGAGATAACATAACAGTTGATAAGTGAGGAGTAGGTGTGATATTATTTGTCAAATGTTCCAGAAACAACCTGTGCTATCTTTTGAAGCAACTGACCAAAAAAAAGTTATTCAATTATACTCATAGATAAATTTCTGCTCCACAGGCTAAGAGAAAGAGCTAACATCCTGAAAGAAAGGATTTTAAAAAGGAGATAAGTGCATCTCAATTAATATATATTAAACCAATTAGATTTCCTATTGATCAATAAGGAATCCTGGTGTGGTGCTGTAGGACAAGCACTGGACCGCTAATCACAAGGTTGGTGGTTCAAATCCACCAGCCGCTCTTCAGAAACCCTACACTGCTTCCCTAAGAGTTGGATCAAATCATAGGTACTTAACAAATAACAAGCCTTAATAGGAGACAATTTTTATGTAAAGTAGCTGGGTAAGGCTACTTAAATCCAAATCCAGTTATTCCTCCATTTGATCAAAATACTACTTTTTATATAACTACATATATTGTTCCATATTAAAACTACATCAAATTTAAATTTAAGTGGTATTTGTTTAATCTCAACCTAGGCAAATTTTTAGAGTATTCTTTTCCAGTTTATTATACGGATAATCCTTGCTAGAAGCTTTCTGAAGAAACAGAACTGATGGAGATATCGCTAAAATTCAGAGTCTAAATAATAATGTCACTGGAACAAAAGTGGATTATGAAAATACATGTTATCAGATTACAAGATTCCTTGTATTTTATGTTCCCTGAAGGAAATACGCTCTCTTCCTCAGACAGTTACATTTTATTGACTATACAAAGGCATTTTATTGATCATAACAAATTGTGGATAACACTGTTAAGGAATGAGCATTCCAGAACATAAGTGCTCATGATGAACTCGCCCAGACAAAGAGGCAGTTGTTCAAACAGAATAAGGGAATACGGAATGTTTAAGATCAAGAAAGGTGTTCATCAGGGTTGTATCCTTTTATCATATTATTCAATCTGTATTCTTAGCAAATAATCCGAGCAGCTGGACTGTATGAAAAAGGCAGCATCAGGATTGGAGAAAGGCTCATTAACAACCTGTGATGTGCAGATGAAATAACTTTGCTTGCTGGAAGTGAAGAGGACTTAAAATATTTACTGATAAAGATCAAAGATTACAATTTTCAATATGGATTGCACTCCAAAGTAAAGAAAACAAAAATCCTCAGAGCAGGGCCAATACATAACATCATGATACACGGAGAACAGATAGACACAGCCAAAGACTTCATTTTGCTTAGATTTACCACCAACACTTATGAAAGCAGCATATGGTCAACAAATCAAACATATTGCATTAGGCAGCATATCTGCTGCACAAGGTCTCTTTAAAATGTTAGAGAGCAAAAAGATGTCAGTTTGAGGATGAAGGTGTGTATGACCCAAACATGGTACTTTCAATCACCTCATATGTATGTGAAAGTTGGACAACGACTAAGGATGACCACAGAAAAACAGATGCACTTAAAATACAGTGCAGGTGACAAACATTGAAATTACCATAGACTGCCAGAAGAACAAACAAATCTGTGCTGGAAATAATACAGCCAGATAGTTCCTTAGAAGCCACGATGGCCAGACTTCATCTTCCTGACTTTTAGACATGCTGTCATGAGGAACCAGTCCCTGGAGAAGGACAACATGCTAGGTAAAGTGGAGGGTCAATGAAAAAGGAGGAAGACCCCGAACAAGATGGACTGACAGAGACAGCAATAATGGGCTTAAACCTAACAATTGTGAGGGTGGCACAGGACGGGCAGTGTGCTGTTCTATTGGGCACAGGGTCGCTATGACTCTTGGAACTGACTTGAGGGCATCTAATAACAAAAGGAGCTCTGGTGGCGTAGTGGTTACGAATTGGGCTGTGAACCGCAAGGTCAGCAGTTCACAGGAGAAAGATGAAGCTTTCTGCTCCCGTAAAGATTTACAGCCTCGGAAACCCTGTACAGGGTCGCTATGGGTCAGAACTGACTCAACAGCACTTAACAACAACAACATATTTAAGCCATGTCATTGTTCCTAAGTACTGTCAAGTCAGTTCTGACTCAGAGCAACTATGCATAGAGTTTCCAAGGAGCTGCTGGTGGGTTTGAACCGCTGGTCTTGCAGTTTGCAGTTCAGTGCTTATCCTACAGCACCACACCTAGACCCCATTTAAGCCATGTTGTTGTTAAGTGTGGTTGAGTCAGTTCAGATTCAGGAACCCTGTAGTGGGTTTCCGAGTCTCTAAATCTTCACAGGAGCAGAAAGCCTCCTCTTTCTCCCATGGAGCAGATGGAGGGCTTGAACTGCAGACCCTGTAGTTCACAGTCCAGTGCTTATCGTATGGAGCCACTGAGTTTCCCAGGTAAGCCATAGCCATGTGTATTATCCATAACAACCTGAGAAAGGAAAAAAAAAGTTCAGAGAGTGTGCAACAGAAGGGAAGACCAATGAAACTTTGCTGATTATGTTTGGATTATATACTTAGAAGATCCCCAGCAGTTTCTTTTAAGGTGCAAATCCATGTTCACTGTGTGTAGCCCATATTTAGTACAAAGGACAGAGCTTTATTTACTCGATGCCCTCTCTCTCTACTTAAAGCTGGCAGCTCATGCTCAGCCCATGCTCTGAAGTCTTCAGCCCCCTCTCTTTGGTTGTTCCTTTTTTTCATACTGTTTGTGTCACAATCCTTCTAAGTGTAGTAAAAGATCCTTTACACATATAAAACTTAATTTTCTTTCCTACCCATTCTCTTAAAAAAGAGAAAAAGCCCATTTTCTACCTGAAAAACTCCTGTGTTGCTATCAATGACCATCCAAAGGCAAGCCTCCTGGAATTTGCATAAAGGACAAAAACTAGTGAAGATCTTATGATTAAAGGAAAGTCAATGCTGTGGTTACAAAGTGTTAGGACATTTTCTGTGGTGTGAAAACCAGAATACTTACAGAAAACAATAAGAGTTGCTAAGAAAGGCCAGTGAATTCGTTCAACTAATTATGAAGGCTTCTGGGTTCAGAAGACATCTGAATGAAATTAGAGAGTCCATTAGGGACCCAGTAGTAGTGAGTGGTGTTTTTCAGAATCTAGTTTTATTTCACAGACTACACAATAAAAAAAGTTTTGTAAATCAAAATGATTCAAATAACACTTGGAATGATGTAAACAGTTAAATTTATTCTGTAAAATTACTTAGAATCAAAATAACAATGAGTTCTGCTCACTGATCAATGAGATCAGCACTACACTGTGAACCATGAGATTGGCAGTTCAAAACCACCATCTGCTCCTTGGGAACTCCATACAGGGTCACTCTGAGTTGGAATCGACTTGATGGCAGTTGTTGTTGTTGTTAGGTGCCATCGAGTCAGTGCCAACCCATAGCGACCTTATGCACAGCAGAACGAAACACTGCCCGATCCTAGGCCAACCTCACTA
>NW_006408563.1:6910703-6929895 GCF_000296735.1 Chrysochloris asiatica | reverse complement strand
AAATCATTGGTTTTGCAAAATTCTATCATGCATTCTCCAGCATCATTTCTATCACCAAGGCCATATTTTCCAACTACTGATCCTTCCTCTTTTCTCCCAACCTTTGCATTCCAATTACCAGTAATTATCACCATGGGTGACCCTGCTGGTATTTAAAATACCTGTGGTATAGATTTCAGAATCACAGCAATTCACAAGCCACCACAGTACGACAAATAACAGATGAGTGGTGGATTATTTTTCAATAAATGGGATAAGTTTTTCAATAGGTTTCCCTTCTTTGGAAATTACATGTCTTTAAAAAATGCTTACCTGACCTATATCAGATAAGTCAGAAATGTAATCTATACACAACCTGCAAAATTGAGATATACTTGTTTCACTGAAAATAGAAGTATATAATATGTTATTGGAGTCTTGGTATGATGCTTTAGATAAGCACTGGGTTGTCAACCACAAGGTCAGTGATTCAGACCCACCAACTACTTCTCAGAAACCTATTCAGGGTCACTTTGAGTTGGAAACAACTCAATGGCACGTAACAACAACATCATGTCCGTCAGTGCTAAGTACTACAGGCAGAAAAAGAAAGGGCAAAGAGTAAAGAGGGACACAGGCTGCTCTATTTGATCAGGTTTGGGAGGTCAGAGAAGGCGTTAGAACGGCACCCAGAGATTCAAAGGCATCAGATCAGCAGTGTGTCCTCTGCCCACAGCTCCCATTTTCGATGATATAGTTCTCTGCTGGTAGTGCGGCCACTCCCAGAAGAAAGTGGTTGGCTCCCCGGGGCAGGAATGGATGTGGGATGGTTATCCCACCAACAGTAGTATAGTGACAACTGGACCAGTGTTGGAAAATAAAATTCAACAACCTTCCTTTGCTGATTTGGGCTAAGCACAGTGCTAGTGTGTTCATTCTCTGGGTGTTATATTTACCTAGTTATAGGTTCTACTATTACTTTCAGCAGACATATGGCAGGGCTTCAAAAAGTTGGTGGGAAAATTCCATTATCTTTTAAATCCATTTTTTCATGAATTTTCTAATCCCCCTTATATTAGGAAAAGGGTCAATAACTGGGGCACCATGGTATTAAGTAAGTAAGCTGGACAGCACCAAAGATGGTATCATACTCATTTTTGCTTCCAAACAGCCAGGTGCTTTGGTACCCAGGGTGCTCACATTAGTGCAATCTGAGAGGTCCCTGTAGTTTAGGTTGCCTAGGAATATCTGCCACCTATACTCCCTGATGCCACCCCTACCCACGACATAACTTTCTAGGTTTTTTGCTACTCAATCACATTCCTGATCAAAGTCTATTGCAAGTATATAATACGTAGCCAGAGCCAGATGTTGCCCACCTACACCACCACAGCCACCACTTAAATAGCAAAAGGAGAAGAGAGTCAGGGCAGGAATGGCTCTGACATCACTGCTGGTATCTCTGTCTCTTGAGCAGAAGGAAATGAGAAGTTACTGCTTTCACTCATCCAAAATGTGCAGAGACTCATTCTTCCTGTGGGAAGAACTTTTTTTTGTTCAGTTGTCATATTTCCAGTGCTGTAAACAATGGCACTAAGTAGTTTCAGGTGACCCTTGAACAACACAGGTTTGAATAGTGTGGGCCCATTTATACATGAAATTAAAAAAAAAAAAAAACCACACACAAAAAACACCATGCCTCCATATAATCAGTTAAGTCTCTCCAGTAAACTGCATATTGCAGTAACAAGTAATCTTGCAAGATTCTCACATACACTTCATCCTGTTTAGTGCAATTTCATAAAGTTTTAATAACACCAGGGGACCCGTACGAAGTGCCACCAGTGACGTTGGAAGTGCTCCCATGAAGCAGAGAAAAGTTATGACATGACAAGGGAAAGTGGAACTACCTGCTATGCACTGTAGAGCAGTCTGCAGACACTGTAGACTGATCTGCAGCTGTGGGTGTCTGTCAAGATAAATGAATTGTATCCAGCACAAGGACCACTGTCAAACAAGAAAAGGAAATCTGAAGCCATTGCTGCACCTACACCACCAGCTGTGAAAACCTTACACTTTTTATGAAATACCCTTTTATCTCAGATTGAAAATCCAGCTTTTATGTGGTGCAGTATATGGGGTATCAGCATTCTAGTTCATATATGCACTAGTTTATTCCAAACAAAACATGATTAAGCATGTCTTTCTGACCAGTGGATGGCTGTAGACAAGTTTCCTCAGTAACACACTTGTCTTAGTCTCTTTTGTGTTGTTGTTAAGTACCATCGAGTGGGTTCTGACTCATAGCAACCCTGTATAGGGTTTCTGAGGAGTGCGGCATGTGGGTTTGAACTACCGACCTTGAGATTTAAACTGACCCTGAGGTCCAGTGTTTATCCTACAATGCCACACTGGGTGTCTTAAAAAAAAAAAAAAAGCCCACTCAAAGCAGTGGCTCCTGAGAGGGTCTGCTGCGTCAGCTCTGGAGATAACGGCCATTGTTTTGGGGATTCGAAACAGGTAACCTTAATAAATTTTCTTAAAGCACATAGGATGATCATAGGAGTTTACTGGAGAAACTTTAAAGACAATGGAAAGCTGCATTACGAAGAAAAGACCAGGAAAGTTGTACTGAGGCATCTGTTCATTCTTTGAGAGTAGCAAGGTCTGTCTTAAACATTTTGTTGGACCTTACCCTATCCACTGTACAGTACAGTACTGATGCTGCCCTTTCAGGCTTTTTTTTTTTTTTTGGTTCCCAAACGAAAAGCACATTTAAAAGAAACATATGAATTTCTCAAGGATGCCGAAACTACTCTTTTAAGGTATTAAAAATTGAAGAGTGCAGAGTTCTTTGAGAAAAGGTCAGAGTGATGGAAATACCACCTTCAGAAGTGTATAGGCTTAGATAAAGGATGTGTCAAAAAATAGCTTAGCATTTTTGATATTTTAAAAAATAAGGATGTTATTATTTTATAGCAATATTTTTTACTTAACCTTGTATAATAAATAGGTGGTGGTGGTAGTTATGTGCCATGGAGTTGGTTCTGACTCATAGTGACTCTGTACAGGGTTTCCAAGGCTGTAAATCTTTATGGGAGCAGAAAGCCTCATCTTTCTCCCGCGGAATAGATGAATCTTGCAGTTCACAGCCTGATTCATAAGGGGACTTCAAAAAGTTGATGAAAAAGCCCCTTTGTATACATACAAAATTTCTGTTTATTGACTGTTTATGTTATTTGTAAGACTTTTAGTAGTTAAGTTTTGGGGGAGTCAAAAATTATACTCAGATTTTCAACTGTACTCAGTCAAATTTATTGAAAGGATGAAGTTATTCTCTTCAGGAGTTTCCCACTGCATTTGGAGAAATAGAAAACTCCCTTAGCACGGCTTGCATGAACTGGCTTCTGCCTATGTCTCCAAATCCAGACCAAGACACTAGTACCTTTAATCATTGGTGGTGGCTGTGGTCTCTTACACATGCCACATTCTCTCCTCCCTTGGCTTGTCTACTGGACCATTCCTCATCTACTCCACACTGGCTTCTTGGCATCCTCAGGAGGGCCTTTTTAGGTCCTCCCAACTAACTTAAATATCTTCCATGTCTTTACCCTGGTATACTCTATGGCTCTACCTTGTTCCCTTTGTTAACACTTAACATGGTTTAGACTTTTCTCTTTTTCTTTTAATGTTTGCTTGTTAATGTTTATCATCTATCTTTGTACTCAGGCTATGAGTTCATCAGGTGAGGAGAACATCCATCCTACACAACACTAGGTCCCACCTCCTAGAATAATAAAGGCTCAATAAATACTGGGTGGGTAAGTAAAATGAAAATTGTGTCTGAGAACAATGTACACAATGAATTGGAGAAAGGATAGATAAAAATACAGACAACTGGAATAACTCATAAGAGCCTATTATTAGAGTGGTAGCAACTGGAATGAAATGCGTGTGCTCAATAAATACAATAAATAGATCAAGTTTTATTAGATTAGAGGTTTGAGATGATAAATTCGTGGAAGAAAGTCACCAAGGTGTACACCTTGGTACTTGGGAGAATGACAGAAACAGAAGTGTCAAAAGGAGATAAATAAACATTGTGGGGCTCTAGGGAGCATGTGGGTAAGTACACAAGAGACCTGTGGGATTTGAGGTTCTGATGAGGAGCTGACATCTTTCAGGAAATGTTTCCCAGCTCTCAGAAAATGCAGTGCAATTAGGGAAAGAGATCTAATCTAGAGTAGAGTGCTGAGTATGAACTCCAGGGAGAAAGAAACTGAGGAGGATGAGAGGAGAGCCAAGGTTCTTGGTGTGAACTGCATGGTTACAAACTTCTTAGATGTCTAAGACTCGAAGCTTCTCTCCCCATTCCTAGATTTGCCTTGTTGTTGCTGTTGTTATGTGCCGTCGAGTCGGTTCTGACTCATGGAGACCCTATATAGGGTTTCAAAGAGTGGCTAGTGAGTTTGAACCACTGACCTTGTGGTCCAGTGCTTATCCTACAGAGCCACACCAGGACTCCAGATTGGCCTTAAGGAGAGAAAAATGATCTGATTGTTGATTTTTGTTAAAGGGTCTCTTCTCTCTGAACTGCTTCTCAGGGGAGGTTTTAATTCTCAACTTTATCTTCTTTCACAAGTTTCCAAGGTTAGGAAGAAAAGGCTTAAACAAAACAAAACAAAATAGAGAAACATAAAGAAAAATAACTCATATAATAACAACTTAGACATTATCCATAATTACTATTATATTCTCCAGAAACTATTAATAACCAACTCTGCTATTCTTAAACACTACTTAAGTAAAATAATGAAGTAAAGACATGATTGGAAGCCTTCCTTCCAATTTGATTAAGTAAAAGAATCTGTTTATGTAAGTATTCTAATTAAACAAAGTGATGATAATACAAACAAAGGTTAGAAAGCAAAGCTTGCTACAGAAACCCACATTATGGATGACCATTAGTAGTGAAAGTTCAAATTAAAGCAATGATAAAAATGCAACATACTTAATTAAGGAAGATTGCCAGACATTTACAAAAGCTTAAAAAGGCTAGTAAAAAATTATTGGAAATATTTTCCACCCTCAATATTTTTCATTATGATCAGTAAATAATTACTTTCACTAAAGGGAAAAAAGTACTTCTGTTAAGAAGGAAGGTGCTGAAATATGATTTAATCTGATAGCACAATCAAAACAGAAATTATATTCTACCTACAGGGCAATAAAATAGTTACATGTAGGTAGACAGAAGAAGTATCACCTTGGTCAGCAAATGAGAAGGTTTTCCTGCAATGTTTCGCAGAAGAAGGGAGGTTTCCCTGTCCAGATAGGAGTGCTTGTGCAGAAAAAGAGAGAAAAAAACAAACAAAAAAAGGCAATAGAAGTCAGTGGAGGTTTTATGTGTTTAAAATATAAAGTAGACAAAGTAAGAATGATTATCTATAACAAATCTCATATCTTTTTCCTACACTTATGAAATATGCAGAGGCTTCAAAAAGTTTGTATGAAAATTCCACTATCTTTTAATTCCACTTTCCATGACCTTTTTGAAGCCCCTCATACATGTAGAAATCTATACCTATATTTAAAGGTGGGATGAGGTGAGGCAGATACCATGTACGTCAGTAGGTGTGCCCTAGCAGACTTCTGCTAGCTCCTCACTTTAGGAAAAGCGGTCTGGTCTGGGATCCAGGGCCGTGTTTGTGAGTGCTGTATACACAGCACAAAGAAACGTGTTGACGACCAACAACTGAACCTATTCCTTCTTATTTTTAAAGCCCATACAAGACCTATATAGGTTTAAATATTATTTTCTGGGTGGTAATAGAATTTAGACTTTAAATTTGTAAAACTGGTGCATGCATTTTTGACCAATTCAATAATAATTACATTAATAAGAAAAATACCATAAATATTTTACCTAATGTACACCACCCATTTTCAGTAAAATTTTCTGAATCCACTCAGTATATATGAATTAGGATAACAGGGCTGTGCTGCAAGTGAAGGACTTCCATAGCAAATTTATATGGACAAAATAGTAAGTATTACTCCCCTAATTGGTTACATCTACTTACACAGTTAATATATTCTCATAAAGAAATCACTTGTGAATAACATAGTCCCTGGCAACCTTTTTCCCTCCTTCATAATTTTCAGTAGCACCTTGTAAGGCAACTTGATGCAACTGTACTTAATGAAACAATTGCAGCTGTTTTACTATATATGTAATTCAGACTTGCCTGCCTATGAATAATTCTGAGTTGATATATATTTCTTAATGCTATGTTACCAGTTACCTAGTTACCAGTCACCATTAAAAACAAGGCATGATACAGCTTAGTAGTTATAAAAAAGATTCTACATTCTATTGTTCTATTTTATAAATTTAACTGCATATCTAACAAATCCTTTGGAGAAAAGCATTAATGATCTAAGAGCAGCACCCATTCTCAGAAAGTACATGGTCACAAATAATAAACACACTTCATGATGAGAAACACAGTTAAACAAAATACAATTAACGTCATCTTTTTCGTATCTACACAACGTTTGAGTGTGCTACATTGTATTTTACTGACTGTATAGCTTTGTTGTTGCTGTTAAGTGAATTGTTTCCAACTTACATTGACCCTGCACAGGGTTTTGATTCAAGATGAGCCTTACAAGTATACCTAACCCCCATCTAACCAAACCAACCAGAACTTAAAAAAAAAAAAAAAAAAGGGTATACCCTTTAAGATTAGAACTAGCAAGGTCAAACAAGAACAAGAACAGAAATTACCCTAGGTCCTCAATGATTAGTCCCCACCTAGTCCTGGTGTGGCGCTGTGGGTTAATGCACCAGACTGCAAAGCAGCTTGAACTGCAAGGTTGGCAGTTCAAGCTCACCAGCTGCTACAGGTCGGAACCAATTTGATGGCACTTAACAACAACAAAGGTAAAGATTAGTTGGGTCATCTAGAAAGATACTATATAAGGAGAAATTTCTGAAAATTCCATTTAATTTGAGGTTAGCAATCAGCTAAGCACTAGGGACAGAATTGGGAAGAATGAAAATGGCCATTAAAAGGAGTTAATGAAAACACTTTCTATCTTACTCCCATTCATTTTTCTCTATTCATACTTCATGGGGAAAATGTATTCTTACACAAGTTATGTCAAACAAAGATAATAATTTATTGAAATGCTAATCCTACTTACTTTATTTTACTTATATAAGTTACTTTCTCAGAAAAAGATCCCTCAAAAAGTAAAATAAAAATAATCTGGTTCATCAACAAAACATGATTTGGTAAACATTCATTGTAGATATTAAATTCAAATTTAAGCTTAAAAAAACAAAACCCTTTTAAGATTTACTTAACTCTCCAACTGAAGTCACCTGTAGCGATCAAACTATTTTTAAAATCACTAAGAGGCAGGATATTTAATTGTGGTTGTTCAGTAATATAGAAGTAGAAACGTATCCATTAAAAAATCCTCACAAAATTTAAGATAAAAATAAAAAAGGGGTAATCATTAGGGTTGATGACCCCAAAATATGCCACATCTAAATAATGAGACAAGTCACAGTTACATATGATCATAAATTACTTGACAGTCACTTGTGTTTACTCATGTAGCCCTATTCATGGCTTGCTCACTAGCAGGGAAGGAGCCCAAGTGTCCTTCCCTCTGTCTAAACTATAGGAATCTTCATCAGAAAGAAAGAACATCTGGAAAACAGAAGCAGCAAACTCCTTCCTTCACCAAATGGCTTGTATATTGCTCCCAGAATTCCTGGCTCCTCAGAAAGAAGGGGAGGACAGTGGGGAACTGGTGACTGCAGAAGGGTTCAAGACAGGTGGGAAGAGGCTTACAGCTGGAGGACCGGAGTAAAAGACAAAAATAGCACAGGAGCATATTATCCAATCAGCCTTTAGTCTTGGTACGTGTTGTGTTCTGGTAACAAAAATACTTTCTACAAATAGGGCTTTCTTAGATTTTCTTCCATTCACTAAATGAATACAAAGTCAATGGCTCATTTTTAATCCAATTCACTCCCTTTCTGCCCCCTCTTCTTTTAATCTATTCAACTAATAATAGCTATTAGGCTCCAGCTGTGAGCCTAGAACCATGTTAGGCACTGATGATACAAGGGTGACCCAGATATGTACTCCTTGCTCTCAAGAGAGTTTAGAGTCCAACAGGGAGATACAGACAAGTGAGGAAGAGAATCACAATACAGTGTATTAGGTGGTATGGGAAGTAACTAACTCAAAATTAGGAGCTCAGTCAAGTTTATCTGAAAAAGCCTAAAGGAGGATGAGTAAGAGGCGTAAAGACAGGGAGAAGGAAGCCAGAAATGCTAGATGCTTGCACACTTTATAATAATGAAAGAAGTCCTGTAGCCTATATGATTTTTCAATATCCCTATATAGAAAGGGGAGTCCTAGTGTGGCACTGTGGGCTAATGCGTCAGACTGCAAAGTCGTCTGAACTTCAAGGTCAGTGGTTCAAGCTCACCAGCTGCACCTTAGAAACCCTATACAGGGTTGCTATGGGTCGGAATTGACTGGATGGCACTTAACAACAACAACAGATAGAAAGAGTCCTGGTGTGGCACTGTAAGATAAGCATTGGACTGTTAACCACAAGATCAACAATTTAAATGCACTAACTACTTGTTGGAAACTCTATACAGTTATGAGTCAGAACCAACTTGACGGCACTTAACAACAACAAACATACATACAGAAAAAGTGGTGCAGTTGGTTACGCACTGGGCCATGTACCTCAAGTTCAGTGGTTCAAACCCACCAGCTGCTCTATAGGCTAAAGATAAGGCTGTCTGCTCCCACAAACATTTTGAGTCTCAGAAACCCTTTTATATAGGGTCATTATATAGAGTCAACATCATGTTGATGGCATTGGGTTGGCTTCCATATCAATAACTATAGGTGGGAAGTTCTATTTCTAATGATCTGAGCTTAGAACCTAACTAACACATATTTTGTATAATTTTAACATTCAATGAATTTTCCAGGAATGCACCACCATGTAACCTAAATTAAGGGAAGCCTACATTTTCTCTTGTTTGGGAACTTTACTGAGTGTACCCTGCTTGAAGTAAGAGTTACCTCTGCTGCATGCAAGTAAATGACAGGATAAATGTGGAATTCCTTCAACAGAATTAATAACTAAATACTACTAAATTAATAAAAACATGAAATGAAGGAATTTCAGAGTTTCATTAAGAAAGATTGTTTAAAATAGCTACAGCACAATGAGAAATCCTTTTAAAAAAAAAATCAAACCACTATCCAATCCTGTGTACTTCTCCATTTTCTCTAATTTGCCCTGGAACCATATGCCCATTGCAGTTAAGACTGTGTCCCTTCTCTCTTGCCACATACAGATGTATCTTGTTTGTTACTATCATAACACATTTAATTCTGGGTCAACCCATGTTTCTATTCTTTTTCCTTCCTGTACTTCTTGTACAAAGTAATTTCTGATGTTTTCTTCTCTCTTACATCATAAGGTTTACATTGTAAGTGGGTGTTTAGGGTTTGGCTACTTCCATTGTGTATTCTAATGTAGTGGGGGCCCAGCATAGGGATTTTATGATAATGACTTTTATTTCTCCTTCATATCAAGTAAAGGTATTAAATTCATTTAAAAATCATACATATATAATAGGTAGGTTACATCATTATCTATGAATTTCTTTTAGAATATTAAAGATAGGGCTGTAAATTATTTGCTATTAAAAGGGGTGTTGGATTTGAAAGGATTGAGAGCCACTATTTGGGCACAGAATACTCCGAGGACTGGAGCAGTATAGGTGTGGTTGATGCCTACAAGCATAAACAGAGGGGCTAAAGATGAGATTGTTGATTGTTATTGTCAAGTGCTGCCCGTTCGGTTCCAACTCACAACCACACCACATAAGGTTTCCAAGGAGCAGCTGGTAGGTTACAACTGCAACCTTGTGGTTAGCAATTCAGTGCTTCTCCTACAGCGACACAACAGGACTCAAAAAGTGTTTTTCACTCTGTAAGATACAATCCACTAGTAGGTTGCAAAATGAATTCACTGGGGTACTATTAACATTTTAAAAGGACAGGAATAAAAAAGAATAAAAAAAGAAAGGAAAACAATAAAGGTCAGAGGGAAAGATTCTGATTCAGTTAGTCTGGGGTGGGGGTCAGGGATATACACACGCGCACACACACACACAGACTTTAAATATGCTTCATAGATGACTCTGAAGTAACGCTGTCCAATAGAAATAAAAGCCACAAATGTAATTAAAAATGTTCTAGTAGCAACATTAAAAACCTAAGTTTTTAAAAGGTAAAACAAATTGATAACTTATTTAAATGAAAATATTACAGATATTATGATTTCAACAATTAATACAAAAGATATTAATATTTCTGAGAGACTTTACTTTTCTCCCCTACATCTTTGAAAGGCAGTGTGCATTTGCCCCTTTAGAGCACAGCTCCCTCCGTTCAGACCAGCCATATGTGGCTACTGTATGGGAAAGTATGATCAGAAGCATCCAGTGCTCAACCACCCACTAGAAGATGCATTTTTAAAGAAGGAAATTAGGGTTCCAGTGAAACATCAGCACAAAAGTGTCATTCTACTCGATATTTCCATTCTGAAGAACTGTTAAATCTTTTACTATCTTACAGCAAATTACAAAAACCTTTAGCTCCAGTATTTAAAAACAAAACAAAACAAAAAAAATGGATTTCATATTCCACTATAAAATTTCTCTACTTCAGACATGCTATCAGTTATACAATCTTACATTGAGTTCATTATTCAGTGGTGCCACATCATAACATTGCTTCCTTGTTTTACCTCATTTTTAAATTTGGTTAAATTTTTAATTGAATAATCGAGGTATATGAAAAGACGTTTCATCATCAATAATTCTAAGGCATATACTCTTCACCAATACTTAAGTAGTCCCACAGACATGTTGACATAACTTACAGGTGTCAGCTCAGTCTGCTCTTCTGTGAGGTCAGTGTGGTGCTTGGCCTGCTTGCTCGGACATCTCAGAGAAATAGCATGCTGTGAAAATGCAGGAAGGAAGAAACTGATAGGTAAGGAGATGGGAAAAGGAAGCTCTGATTATCATGCAGGAAGAAGAGAAAAAGATCACTGAAACAAATTGTTAAAACAAAATAGTAATGAAAAGTTGCATGCAATTAACAGTTTATTTTTTAATGCAAAAATTAAAAAGAAAAAAAAGGTAAGAGCCAGATGTACCTAATTCTGGATAATTTCACTTTACTTCTGGACATTAGTGCACTATGGAGAACTAAGCAGATATGGTGCCCATTACAAATCCATGGTGTTGAACCTCAATTGGGCCTTGACCACAACTTGAAAACTTTCAGAATCTTTCCCCCTCATTCCCTAAGCTGTCCCCTCAAAATCTGTTTCAAATCATCTCCACTGTCTTCAAACTTTTACCTCAATTTTCCCCATCTTCATATACTTTATAACTTCAATCTCCCTACAGAACTAAAGGAGCCCTGGAAATGCAGTGTATTATGAGCTGAGCTGTTAACTGCAAGGTCAGTAGTTCTAATGTACCAGTCACTCTGGGATAGACTGATGAGGTTTTCTGCTCCTGTAAAGATTTAGTCTTAGAACCCTAAACAGGGTCATTATGAGTCGGAAACAATCTGGTGGCACACTACACCACCATCACCACCACCAAAGAACTAAGGTGGCTCCAAAGGATAAGCATGGGTCAGCAAACTACAAGGTTTATATGCTCCTGTCAAGATTTAAAGCATCAGAAACCTTTGGGTCATGATGAATTGAAACTGACTCCACCGTCCTTAACAACAACAACCAGGTAACTACATCTATCAGGGTATCTTTATTACTAAAATGCATCATGTAACTACATCTATATTCTCTTCCTTCCCTCTGGTCCTACATGAGTGGAAGAAGGTTTTTTCTTCTGAAGCGAAACACGTTTTGTTGTTAAGTGATGTAGAGTCGGTTTTGACTCATAGTGACTCTGTATAGTGTTTCCCCAAGGAGAGTCTGAACTGACACCACCAACCATTCCCTCTCCAATTACTCTCAAGTACTCGACTAGTCCCATAAGGAGAATGAGGAAGGATGGAAAAACTCTCAATTATTTTGGGAATCCTCCTTTTGGTAAAAGGAGCTCTGGTAGCATAGTGGTTATGAACTGGGCTGTGAACTGTAAGGTTAGCAGTTCAAAACTACCAGTTGTTCTGCAGGAGAAAGATGCGGTTTTTTGTTCCCGTAAAAATTTACAGCCTCGGAAACCCTGTACAGGGTGGCAAAGAGTCGGAACCGACTCCACAGCACATAACCACCACCACCACACCTCTTGTTAAGTCTCCATCTTTCTTCCCCAAAGCCTTTATCTTTTGAGGTATAACGCATTGTCAAAGTTATCAATGACCCTCAACTTGGAGGTTTGTGCTTGAGTGGTTGCCTGTATTTCTACTTCCACACAATACGTTTTCTATACTGCCTGGAGTCATGCTCACAGGCTTTTCCCCTTAGAACCCAGCCCAATGCCTAGGCACTGAACTAGGTACGGAACATCTTCTTTGTTTTCAGGCCACATGCTCAGCCAGATCAAGACCATCTTTTTTTTTCTCAGTATCACAAAACTTTTAATGTGCATATGTGTGTATACACCTAAAATATAGACATATCTGTAATAGTTTTGTCTATAATGCTCTCTTCATGCTATTAAATAGCCTTTGTACCCAACAGTTTTATTGACTATAAATGGTCTATTAAATCATAATATCATAATAGTAATAACACTGTTGTCCTTAGTCCTCAAACTGATATCTTTGCTCTTGAACACTTTAAAGAGATCTTGTAAGGCAGACTTGCCGAAAGCAATACGTCATTTGATTCAGATCAAGACCATCTTTGCTTTCCCCTGTCCTATCCACTGCTGTAGAGTCAATTCTGACTCACAGGGCCCCTACAGAACAAAGTAGAGGGGCTCCACAGGATCTCAGAGACCTTTCTGTTAGTAGCCCAGTGCTTAACCTATGGTTCCACCATGTCTCCTTATCTGAATTTGCTCCTCACACAGATGCCGTAACACTGCTATGGTTATGTACCAGACCACAAGGTCAGTGTGAACTACAAGGTTGAATGTTCAAACTCACCAGTGGCTTCTTGGAAACCCTATACTTGGTCACTATGAGTCAGACCCAACTTGAGGGCACTAAACATAGCACTGTGTTAGCTATTATGTTAACAGGAAACTTATCAAATACTTATTCTCAGGAAATTAAAACTTAAGTACTAAGGGCCACAGGAGCATAATAAATACAATTTACTTTTAAATCGTTCAAGAAAAAAATGGGTGTATATACAGAGAGAATGATAAGGTAGATGTGACAGAATGTTATAAGTTGGTAAAATGTGGACAATGGGTTTTAAGAGTTCTTTTTATTAATCTTCCAACTGTTTCAAAGTTTTGACATTATGTCAAAAAGTTGTTTTTTTTTTTTTTTTAATCTAAAGTGTTCAGTGACAGAAAATTGCCTATGTGCCATACTCAATAGTGTGTTGTTATGTGCAGTTGACTTGGTTACAGTACATTATTCTGTATAGTTTCCAAGGAGCAGCTGGTGGGTTTGAACTGCTGATGTTTTGTTTAGAAATCCAGTCAGTGTTTATCCTACAGCGCCACACCAAGGCTTAAGTTGTTGTCGTTAAGAGTTATTGAGTTGGTTAAGACTCATAGCGCCCTTGTATATGGTTTCCGAGGAATGGCTGGTGGGTTTGAACCACCAACCTTGAGATTCAAGCTGACTTTGCAGTTCAAACCGACCTTGCGGTCCAGTGCATTATCCTGCAGCGCCACACCTGGACTCCGTGGGTACAAAATGAAACGTTTCCTTCTGACGGCTAACATTTTACAATAAAACAAACTGGATACCCAGAGGAGCAGTGACTTCAGAGATGGAGGTAGAGATGATGACGTGGAGCGATGGAGCGAGTGGGTACTCTAGACTCAGGGAGGGAGAGGGGTTGTGTGCTGATGACTGGAGGCAGGCTTGTGGGGTATACCTGTTGGATGTTTGATGAGGCATGAAGGAGATTGTAACCGTGGCAATGAAACGAAATACGATAGGATGAATGTAAAGCTAATGTTCTCCTATGTAAAGTATCACATAATTCACAATAAAAAATTTAAAAAAACACAACAAAACAAAACTGGAAAAGACAAGTAGGGTTTGTGGTCACACATCAATGCTTTAGTAAAGCATGGTCACATTCACATTTTACTAACACAACTATGCATTTTCCAAATAGTACGTATGAGAAATTCTCCACATAGTATAATGTGATGGTTGAGAAAGCAGCGCTCCAGCCAGAGTGCCTCGGTTCAAGTTCTTTCTCAGTCATTTACTGGCAGTGTGACTCTGAACTTAGCCTACTTCCTCAAGTAAATGATAGAGATAATATTAATAGCAAAGATAAGAACTAAAGAAACAATATTACTATTTAATATTACTGTAATATTAAATCATATTACCAGAGCCCTCATCTGAATTTTTTGAGCCTCTAACTTTTAACTTGAAGATTTCAAGAATATACTAAAGCACCACAAGATGGGGGTGTTACTGCATAAATCACTGTTTTTTTTCTGTGCGTCGTGTAGCTTGGCCTCCATATCTGGAGCTGAAAGCAATGGCTGGTCTACCCTCATCTCACTTTTCCTTCAATTCTGTGAAGCAGCAGCATGGTGTGACGGTATGAGCTCTGCAACCTGACTGCCAGGATTCATGCTACTTAGCACAAAATATTAAATAAAAATTAAATATTAAGTTATTAACTGATGTTCTGCCTCAGTTCCTTCTATTGTAAAACAGGGGCAATGTTATCGTTGTTGGTAAGTGCCACTGAATTGGTCCTGACTCTTAGCAACCATGTAGAGTTTTCTGAGGAGTAACTGGTGTGTTTGAACAGTTGACCATGTGGTTAACAGTCGGTGCTTATCCTACAGTACTACAGTACCTATTTCAGGAATCTTGGTGTGGTGCTTAGGATGAGCACTGGTCGATCTTTGGAAACCCTACACAAGGTCGGAACCAACTTGACTGCCCAGGGAACCCAGGTAACACAGTGGCTGCTGACTAAAAGGTCCAAAATGTGAACCCACCAGCCACTCCCTGGGAGAAAAGACCAGGTGATCTGCTCCGGTAAATATCACAATCTAGAAAACCCTGTGGGGCACTTCTATTTTGTCTCATGAGACAAGAATGGGTCAGAAGAGACTCAATGATACTTAGGTGTGGTGCTATGCAAATAATTCAGTGAGTGAAGAGCCGTGAGGCCCATGGCCCAACACAGAATGAGCCCTGAGCACCGAGTGGCTCTGATGATTTTCTAGTCTCTTCTTCCCGTTACCCAGCAACTCTTCTACAGCTAAGAAGTGTCTGGATGGCTTTCAGATGATTTACTTCATTGTCTCCATTTATTAAAAAAAAAAAAAGAAGTACAGTATTTTATTTCTATTATTGTTCATAAAAAGGTCATTTACCAGCCCCTCAATAAGCCCCAGGCAAAACAAAAAAACAACAACAATACAAAAAAGAAAAATGTTACATATATTTCTAAAAAATACAACACAAGAATCAGGGTCTGTATGCTCCATAGGCCAGTGTTGTTGAAAGAGTGTATTTGAAACACACTTATGAGAACTAGCCTTTTCCCTTGACTTTCCTCACATCTTTAGCCTCTTTTTTCATCTACCCAGTCTTTCTGCTTTTAACACCAACAGGCCAGAGACATCTGAATTAAACACTAAACTGGTGTACAAGAACAATTTCAGTAAAAGGCAGAATTGCATCATTGGGCTTTTTAAGAGAAATGTAGCAGCAATAAATGAGAACTCAATTAATAATAAGTCTAACATTTCTGATACGCAGGCCTTTCAACGGTATAAGAAAGCCCTGCACTCCTCCTCTGAAGTTTGTACTTTAGAGCAGTAAAAGGTTATTGGTTGTTGTTGTAAAGTGTTGTGGAGTCCATTTCGACTCATAGAGACCCTGTATAGGGTTTCTGAGGCTTCAAATCTTTGTGGGAGCAGAAAGCCGCATCTTTCTCCCCACGAGTGGCTATTAGGCTCGAACTACAGACCTTGTGGTTAGCAGTCCAGTGCTTAACGGATGGAGCCACCATGCTCCCCAGTAAAAGGATAATCTGAGACTTAAGCACCTGCAGGGATCTTCCACCAATACCTCGAAATTTCCATGCACAACCTTAAGGTCAGGGGTTTGAAACTACCAGCCGCTCTGCGGGAGAAAGATGAGGCTTTCTACTCCCGTAAAGATTTACACCCTCAGAAACCCTGTACAGGATCGCTATGGGTCGGAACCGACTTGACGGCACTTAACAACAACAACAACAACAACAACAACAACATAGTTCTACAAAGTAAAGGAAGTGGAGGAACTGCACTGAAGCCATTGTATGTTTCTGTTACCTGAAACACGTTATACAGTGTGCCAATTAAAAATTTGGTCAAAAAAACCTTTAAATATGAGGAATACAGTGATAAGTTTCTTACATCTTGGTAGGTGAAGCAAATACTAGGCATTTTTCCCTATTATATTTATAATAAAATCATATCAAGTTTCTTAAGATTCAATAAAACTTTTTGGATCTGCCACAAACTATACTAATAGCTTAAGAAGCAATTTCACATGAAAAGTACCTTCTTGTGTAAAAGAAATTCCAGCTTTATAAGAATCATTAATTTATATACCATCAAGATATATTTTAGCATAAATCTTTTATCAGTAACTATATAAAAATTTTAACATTCAATTACCATTTAAATTTGCAAATGGTTGTCTTTTTGAAAAGCATTGTTTTATCAGTTAACACGAATGAACACTATTGTGATACCAGTAAATCAGTTCCTGCACATAGTTCACACCAGTGAAGAAGAACCTTTAAGACTTTATTTCAACGACAATTAATTGTAATTTTTAAAACTTTAGCAAATGATCATTCCTGCTGGTAGACTTTGTAAGATTTGTTGAAGTTATTCTATACAAGGAGAATATTCTTATGCTAAACTAGCTTTTTTATGTTATGCTGGTGAGTTGATTCTGACTCACAGTGACCCTGTAAGACAAGAGTTGAACTGCCCACAGTGTTTCCTAGACTGACACTGTGAGCTGGGCAGTGGGCTGCTAATGGCAAGGCGAGGCAAGACAGTGGGGTTCAAACCCACCAGCCACTCCATAGGAGGAGGAGGAGGTATTTCCTCCAGTAAAGCTTTACAATCTCAAAGTCCTGGGAGAGGAAGGGTGCCATGAGTCACAATCCACTCAGTGGCAACAGGCTTGGGTTTTGCTTTTAGAATCTTCACAGAGCAGACTGCCAGGTCTTTCCTCCTAAGGAGGATGCTGGTGGATTCAAGCCACAGACCTCTGGGTTAACAGCTGAGTGCTTAACCACTGCATCACTTGCTGTTGTTGTTAAGTGCCGTTGACTTGGTTCCAACCCATATCGACCCTGTATAGGGTTTTTGAGGAGTGGCTGGTGAGCTTGAATCGCTAACCTTGCCAGTCCAGCGCGTTGCACCACTAGGGCTCCTTAAAATATTTTTTAACAAATATTTTTTTAGCAATCCAGTCTACTTTAGTTCTGAAGATTCTGATTTTAAAAGCTAATGCTTCGGTTTAAAAATTCAAATACACACTCCTCATTTATTTGACTTACTTCAAAGTCTTGACTTCTACAGAATAATGTACTTATCAAGAGAATAGTGTGAAGCTTAAATGATACAACATATGTGATGTGCCTAGAAGCACAAAATTCTGGAAAAAAGTCAAGAAAGAGTAAGGCAGAGAAAAGACAAACTCTTCCGAATGTGAGTACTAGTAAGTCTATCCCTGTTGGCTTTTACAGAGCAAGGAGGGAAAAAGATGAGCCACAATATTACTTTCAGATTAGCAGTTTAACTACCCACAACTGGCTGAGGAGTAGAAAGACAAAGAGAAGTAGATAAAGATTCCAAGGGTTTTTCTTGATGAACTGGAAGGTGGAATCAGTCAATAATGGAGATAGAGAAGTCTGTGGTGGAGAAGCATATTTTGGGGAAAAGATCAGGTGTTCAAGCATTCAATTACGTGAATCCAATATAAACTATGAATAGCACTGAAAAGAATGGGAATTCCAGGACACTTTATTTGTTCATGCAAAATCTATACAGAGACCAAGAGCAAATTTTTCTAATAGAAAAAGTAGACACTGCATGGTTAAAAATCAGAAACATGCAGGTTAGGGTTGTATCCTTTCATCATACGTATTTAAGTTGTATGCTGAGCATATGAATTGAGAAGCTGGGCTATACGAAGAGGACACAGCATCAGAATAAGAGGACGACTCATTACAACATGGGATAAGCAGATGACACAACCTTAGTTGTGGAAAGCAAAAAGGACTTGAAGTACTTACTAATGAAGATCAAAGACCAATAAACAGTATCATGATAAGTAAGAAAAAATACTAAAGTTATCAAAAGATTTCATTTTACTTGGATGCACAATCAACACTCATTGAACCATCAGTCAATAAATCAAATGACATACTGCAATGTATAGATCTATTATAAAGGGCCTCTTTAAAGTGTTAAAGAACAAAGAAATCACTTTGAGGACTAAGGTATGCCTGACCCAAGCTATGGTATTTTCAGTTGTCTCATGTGTATGTGAAAGCTGGCAAAAGAATAAGGAAGACCAAATAATTGATACCTTTGAGTTATGGGGCTAGTTAGAATACGGAATATACCATGGACTTGCAGAAGAACAGACAAATCCATCTTGGAAGAAGGACAAACAGAATGCTCCTTAGAAGCAGGATGGCATGACTTCATGTCATGTATCTGGGACATATTATCAAGAGGTGCCAGTCCCTGGAGAAGGTCATCGTGCTTGGTGAAGTGGAGGGTCAGCAGAAAAGAGGAAGACCCTTACAGAAATGGACTGACACTGTGGCTGCAACACGGGGCTTCAGGCAGAGCAATAATTTTGAGGATGGCACAGGGCTGGGAAGTGTTTTGTTCTATGGTACGAAGGAGTGCTATGAGGTGGGACCGACTCAATGGCACCTAACAAAAAGTTTCCTTCATATTTTAAGATTCGAATCAGAACAGACTACA
>NW_006408563.1:6909526-6910603 GCF_000296735.1 Chrysochloris asiatica | reverse complement strand
CTATAATCCTGAGCTAGATAGGTTTTCAACATTTTATAAAATATATATACCACTTCAATACATTCCATTTTATTGAGTTACATCATTTAGATTGATATATAACTCATTCTCTCCAAACCACCATGATTTATAACTTATTTTATGCTTCACAGTACCTGGGTAAAAGCTAGGCACATAGCTTCAGAAACCATACAGTCAACAAGAATCTAATAATCATATATAAAATTTTGACCTAACAACAAAAAGACAAATAACCCAATCACAAAATTGGCAAAAGACTTGAAAAGGCATTCTACAAAAGAGGACATTCAAATGATGCTCAGAGATGTAAAGCAAAACCACAGTGAGATACCATTACACTGCCACTAGGATGACTAAGAGTTATAGAAAGAGAAAAACAACAAATACTGTTGTTGGGAATGCAAAATGGTATAGCCTCTAATGGTACGAAGGAGTGCTATGAGGTGGGACCGACTCAATGGCACCTAACAAAAAGTTTCCTTCATATTTTAAGATTCGAATCAGAACAGACTACAACCAGGAAAACTATACTTGTAGTGAACCATATTCCAGGTCTTTGACACCACTTTTTAACCTCCTCTGAGCAAGATTTTGACTCTTTTCCCTGCACTATTTCTGGTTTGCTTGCCAAACCTTATAGGAAATGTAACTCTGATCCCATCATCTTTTTATACACCACTGAATACTGGTATCTTGCTGATGAATGCCACCACTCGAAGTGTGTTTGCTGGTATTGGGAGCAATTGGCACACTTGCTCTCAGGAGACAGCTGCCATCTTCTTTCCTAGATCTTCCTGACTCCTGTTTGCATGCTGGGCTCCTTTTGAGAGGGGATTTCTCACTTGTTTGAACTTTCATAATGAGTATATTTTAAAAATGTAAAGATACACATACACACACAAACATACACATTAAATATCCTTAATGGCTGAAAGTGAAGAGGACTTGAAACATTTACTTATGAAGATCAAAGAGCACAGCCTTCGGTATAGATTACATCTCAATGTCAAGAAAACAAAAATCCTCACCACTGGATCAATAAACAACATTCTTATC
>NW_006408563.1:6883411-6908431 GCF_000296735.1 Chrysochloris asiatica | reverse complement strand
CCATTACACTGCCACTAGGATGACTAAGAGTTATAGAAAGAGAAAAACAACAAATACTGTTGTTGGGAATGCAAAATGGTATAGCCTCTATGGAAAAGAGCGTGGCCCTTCCTCCAAAATAAAAAACCAAAAAACCCCTAAAAATAGAACTACCATTGTCGTTGTTAAGTGCTGTCAAGTCGGTTCCAACTCATACCAACCCTATGTAGGGTTTCCAAGGCTTTTAAATTTTTGCAGGAGCAAAAAGCCTCATCCTGAAGAATGGCTGGCAGGCTCGAACCTCAGAGTCTGTTGTTTGTAGTCCAGCGCTTATCGGATGGTGCTACCGTGCTCCCTAGAACTATTAGGTGACCCAGCAATTCCACTCTGAGGTATATAGGTCCTGAAAGTTTATATACAGGAATGTTTACACATAGAGGACAAAAAGCAGACTTGTATGGCAATTTCATTACAGCACTATTCGCAACTGTCAAAAGGAGGAAAACAAGCTAAATGCCCATCAACTAATGAATATACAAAACTATTTAGGCGAAATAATATTTAAACCTTAAATCAAAAATATCCCTCAAAGTCATCTTGAAACCGAACAACAGTTTAGCTTAACTAATAAAAGAGTTTTGCCTTGAGTATTACGTTTTTTTTTAAAGAACTGTTTACATGGGGATTAACTGACAACTTCAATTTGAAAGATTAGATATCAAGGGCAATTAGGTTTGTGTTAATGAGGAAGGATCAATTCAGAAGAGGAGGGTAGGAATGGTTGCTTAACTTGAAGAATGTAACCAATATCTCTAAATTGTACATGCAGAAATGGTTCAATTGGTGCGTGTTTTGCTGTGTATATTCTTAACAACACAAAATAAATAAAATCTAGAGGAAAAAAAAAGCTAGGCACATGGCTAGATACAACGAGTTACTGACTGACGGAATTTTAATCTAAAAAACTACTCAATGGGAAAAAAATTGATGGCGTCAAATATGTATACATTAAAAATTTCTCACAGTCCCCAAAACAATGTTTGTAATATTTTTCACTAGTATTGATCATTCATGAGTAGATTCCTTTACCCTGCATTAGACAACACTGTAAACACAAGCTGAGAGAAAAAGCTGGCTTTATCCTATCTCCACTGAGTTCTTCTTTCTTGCTTCCACCTATGACTAAACCATCTCTTTGATGAAAACAAATTAATAAATTATTCACCTTTACCAAACTCAGCTTTTAATAAATGTACTGCATCATAAATCCATCCCTACAGTCACTGAACACCACCTGATAACCTGTTACCATGGCCCATGAATACATTAGATACCATTTTAAGAATTTTCTAGAAAAAGGGAGGTCTTAAACCAAGTTTTCTGATTTCTACTATGCCACATTGACTCTTCGACAATAAAGTGGAATAAATTCTGAAGATTATTACAACCTGCTGAAAACTAGACTCTTGGAGGGCTACAATGGCGACATTTTTCTTCTTGCTATTCTAAAATGATACACTTAAAAAGCAAGTACCAGCTTAATATCTATGATGACTTTGCAAAATATCATCATTTGTAAACGACATTAAAATTTTTTTTCATCATGTGAAATGACTGGCATTACTTCAAACACTTCATATAGTTGTGAGTATCAAAAGAAGAAACTAAATCCCAATTATCTTTGTGATACTACCATGTCTGATAATATATTCTTTCTGGGATGTAACTTTAAAACTTAGTACAGGGGTGTCTTTTATGAAGTGTAAACATTGAAAAAAACAACAACAACTGTATTTTTATGCAAAGAATGAGTGTGTTACAGGTTTCTGGAAAACTTTGCAACCCTCCTATGCATTAGTTTGTTATGAATGTTATATACATGTGCACATGATTTAGGTGGGCACATTATATACAAAAAATACGGTATTCTTTCAATATCACTTACACTATTGAAAGTATCGTAAGTACTAAAAATCCAAATACTAGTTCCATCTCTTTACCTCCGTGATTGGTTGCCCTTGATGTGTCAAATCCAGTTCTTGCGGACGTGTTACTTTATCAATATCCAAAGAGTCCATGCTAGAAGCTGCAGAAGTGATGCTGGAACGGGAGGAGTTGCTCATAGAACGTACTTCAGTATCACTCACTGTGCCTGCTGATGCTGTTCTTCTGTGCTGATTAGTTACTAAGGGCTTAGTATCTTCTAGTACTGATTGTTGAGCAGCCTCATCCATGCTCAACGAGGCCTGTTCTAACTGTGCAGTGATGTCATCCAGAGAATAGTTGGCATGTGAAGGTTTAGTAATCCTATTAGATGAAGAAGACAATCCTTTCAAGGTTCCATGTCTTGATGTATGTCGACTAGCAGGTAATTTCTGGGTAGCTTTTGTTTCTGTGATTTGACGCTTACTATTTCCTGACCCAATACTGCTGAGCTCCTGCTCTATAGAGCAAAGATCGGCCATCAGGGCATCCAGATCCACAGTCTCTCCCTGATTCAGAGCTTCTGCAATGAAAACACACACAATGTTTCTGGAATAGATGAATCAGAATTTACACATTCTATTAAAAATCACGGGGTCCATATGGCCCTGTAGGATAAGCAATGGACTGCTAATTGCAAGGTTGGTGGTTCATACTCACCTGCTCCTCTTTGGAAACCTACACAGAGTTGCTATGAGTTGGAACTGACTTGATGACACTTTACACCAACAGTTAATAAATGCAAGGGAAGAAGCAAAAGATTTAAACCCATTGGGTATGTTGTTGTTAAGTGCCATGGAGTCAGTTCCGATGCATACTGACCCTGTATAGGTTTTCTGAAAAGCAGTGTCTGGGTTTGAACTGCCAACCACGTGGTTGAAGTCTAGTGCTGATCCTAAAGCACCACACCAGAAATCCTCATTGAGTACACAGTCCATCAAATAAAGTATCTATAACAGTTTCTTTCTTTGTCTTAAATTCCAAGATAAATTTGTAGAAGGAACTACTTCATAATTTTAAGATTAGTAGTAATCTTCCAACCACTCTGGAAAACAGTATGGCACACTTTCTCAGAATGTTGGAAATGGAAATACCATAAGATCCAGCAATTCCTCTACTTGGTATTTATCCACAAGAAATACAAGCCATAACATGAGCAGATATATGCACACCCATGTTCATAGCAGCAGTATTCATAATAGCAAAAAGATAGAGACAGCCTAAGTGCCCATCAATGGAAGAATGGATAACCAAACTTTGGTACATATACACAATGGAATATTATGCTATATTGAAGAATAACAAGGAAGCCGCAAGCTACAGCATAACATGGACGAACCTTAAGGACATTAAGCTGAGTAAAATTAGTCACAAAAGGACAAATATTGCATAAGACCACTATTGTAAAAGCTTAAAAAAGATACCCATACTAACGGGGGAAAAATTTTTTTTTCCTTTGTTGGTTACCGGTGGGGGTGGGGTGGAGGCTTTGGGAGAGGTGGAGGGAGGCGACAGTAGAGCACAGGGTAGGGGCAGACACATCATAGTTCGGGTGTTGTGGAGGGCAGTACACAAGAAGTGGGAGGAGGTGAAAGAACAAGGTAGATAGGGGAACACGGAGAAAGGTTTCCATGGGCTAAATGGGACAGAGGTAAATAGTGATGCATGCTCAAACTTGGAACAACAGAGCTCTATGGTACAAGGATTGAGGCATAGTCTGAAGAGGGGAAATAATGCTAAGCTGCTTGACTATCTTACTAATATTGGTTTCCCTTGCCTACTATTGTAAAATAGACACTTGAGTGCGATAGAAAGGAATGTTGGGAAACATGACTACAGAAAGCTTGTAAGCCTGTCTTTAGGTTATAATTGACTGGAATACCTAAAAGGGGTCCTACAACTTGCCCAGTAAAGTAGGCCTCTTGCAAAGCCTTTGCACCTTTGCAGTGTATAGGACCTTAAGTGGAATCCTGAGCCCCATCCAGAACCTTCTGAGGTGGGACATTCCCACTAGAAATGACAAGCAAGACCAGCCTGGAACAGCTAGAGCAACAGAATATACATCTTTAAAGAAAGATCAGCAGGAAAAACCCAAAACAAAAATGTTAGTAGGACTGGCTACTATAAGAATAAGCAAGCTTTTCACCAGGAAGCCATCAAGGCAGGCAATCAAATTATTTCAGGACAAACCCCCCTCTAAGACTGAACACATAAGCACGCATGTAAGCTTGCTGGCAACCACATTGGTCTACTGGTGAGTGGAAATGGGGGAAAGGCGGCAATGAAGAAATGGGATGAGTTTGACAACGTTTCATGGACTCCTGTTGACCTGGAGATGAGAGAAGAGGAAGGGCTGGCTGGTCCAAAGTGTGGTAAGATCTGGGGACACCTGAGCCCATGGACAAGGACATAGCCACAGAAGGCTAGAGCTGAGAGTGAAGCATCCAGCTGATATGAAGTGAGGGGAGACGCACAAGAACACCCAAACCTGCAGATAGTACTCATTTGACCTAGTCTCAACGGCTTGATGATCAGAACTTGACTAGAAAAAGATAAAAACAAAACAAAAAATTTTGATAAAGCAAATGAGGGTAAATTGCTACAATCTGATGAACTTGACCCATACTCATAGAGGTAGTAGCTCTAAATACCAACTGAAAGGGATGGAATCTTCATGTCATGTATCTATGCTATCTTCCCTGTACACAGGGTAGATAGGGATGGGCAACTTAGACACTGGCTACCTAAAATGAGGGGGCGACAAAGGTACAAAGTGACAGGTTTCAATAGGGAGTTTAGTTTAAGAGTGTGTGGGGGATGTAAACTATCACATTATTCACAATAAAACAGTTTTAAAAAAGATATAAATTGGCATAGAATTTTAACCTTAAAGGTTCATGATACTAGGTTTACGAAGATAATTTTTGTTGTTATAACTAACTACTGGGATATTTTTATAAAAAATAATAAATTTCTGCTGTAGGGAAAAACAAGTGTGTGGGGGAAGATAAGAGTCCCCACTGAATAGTTTTCATCTTGTCTAGATGGGTCTGGTAAAAAGAGATTAGGATAAAATTCTTATGATTCAATAGTGAGTAATTATCATGACTAACTGCAACTGTCACAATTGTAAAGGCAGAAACAGAGGATCCTAAGACCATCAAGGGAGAAGAGCAAAAGCGGAATGTGGGACCTTATCCAGAGAAGCAGCAACACCAGAGATGGAGGCAGAGATGGGGACATGGAGAGAGGGAACAGATGAGGACTGTAGACTCATGGGAAGAGAGGGACTGAGACCTGGAGGCCAGGAGGCTGCCTTGCAGAATGTGCCCTTTGGTATAAATTATTACATATGCCTGAGTGTTTTTTTTTAAAAAAAATGTTAAAATGAATAAATACTGTTAACTGAATACTGTTAAAAAAAATAATGCAAAAATCTTGCTCTATTCCCTGGTTTTAACCACATCCACCATGCAACATATTATGGGAACTTGTAATAAGTTGTGAATATCATCAATGCTCTAGTAGCAATGTCAGTATTGAAAGAAGTGAAGGCATGAAAACATAAGAATATGGTTGAGAAAAATTAGATTGGAGTGTCAACTCCAAATATTACAAAGTTGATTTTTTATAGCTTATGAAACAAAAGTTGCCGGACTGATTTTTAAATTACTGACAAGTAATTTCACTGGACTTGAAACTCAGTGAAAAAGCCAAAAATGCAATTATTTGTGTTTGAGGTTCCACCTGAATATGTACTGTCACTTATTGTAAGTTAAGCAGAAGAGTACCACAGTCTCCCAAAAGAACCAACAGATCTGTGTTGGAAGAAGTACAGCCAGAGTGCTCCCTGAAAGCTAAGATAGCCAAACTTCGTCTCTCATGCTTTGGACATATTGTCAGGAGGGACCAGTTGCTAGAGAAGGATATCATGTTTGGTAAGGTGGATGGTCGGAGAGAATGAGAAGACGCCCAGTGAGATGGATTGGCCAAGTGGCAGCATCAATGGGCTCAAGCGTGGCAACAATTGAGAGGTTGACCAAGGACCAGGCAGTGTTTTGTTCTATGCATAGGGTTGCTCTGAGTCGGTACTGATTCAATGGCACCTAACAACAGCAAGCAGAAGAGTGTTTCAGTTGTTTTTTTTTCCTGTAGTTGTTTGATTTACTAATGTAATGTATAAATCAACATAATAATTGAATAAAATATGCATACAGTTTTATCTTGAGCTAGTAGGAATTATAGCTGCACTGTTTCTACATTATATAATTTAGCATAATAATATTTAAGTTTTTATTTCTAGTTACATCTTACCATTCAAGTTGTATATGGAGAAGCGATAAGAAAAATTGGCCATGTTTGTTTCCTGGCGAAGAGGAGATCTTTTTACTGGTTCCACGGGCTTGTCAGAATCCAAACTCTAAAAAAGTATGTTTATGTAATAGTTTATGTTTTAAGATTAAAGGAATTGCCAAATAATAGTTAATAAAACTAATATTCTTCTAAGTAATAGCTTTATAGAAAAGTATAAGTGGTTTTCACATTGTAATTTTAATTAGTTATTACAAGTTTTAGATATACGCTTACTTCTAAAGCACATTAACACTGGAGACTGTCAGAGTTCAGAGTAAATATCTAAATACATAATATATGGTGACTAACTTCATTTTACATATATGCACTAAAAATAACCTAGGTATATGAATATGGTCTGATAAGAAATAGAAAAAACCATTCAGAGATTTCTGCCATCTCTTTCCTCAAAGGGATTTGTTTTGGGTCCAGCACAGTCTCAATCTTGGCATGGAGTAGCCTGAAGATACGGGACAGTTCTGGGCTTAAAATCAGTGAAACCCTAGAACATAACAACGAGCAGCTATGATTTCAAACAATGATGGAATACCCTTGTTCTCTTTAAGCCCTCTATCAAGATAGGGGCAAACTGTAATCTAGCTAAACTGCCTAGTCCTGTCTGTAACAAGGCTACAATTATACTGTACTTCAGGGAAAGGCTGACTTGTATGTTATCTCACTGCCCTTTTAATGACACTTTTCTCTGCACCCTGTCTATAATAAGGAAAAGAAGATGCTTAACAACAGAAAAATTCAAGGAGAGGGTCAGTAGTTACTTAACGTCTATTCATTTACATACATATACAAAACTGAGTCTCTTACGTTTTTATTTCTACTTAGAATTAAATATAGAAATTTGAATATAATAAATATACAGTATTAAATAAGGAGGGCTGGTGGCTCTGTAGGATAAGCACTGTACTGCTAACTGCAAGGTTGTTAGTTCAAGTTGCTCTGTGGGGGAAAGATGAGACTTTCTGCTCCCATGAAGACTGACATTGTAATGACAAGAAGGGCACAATTTTGCTGTATGTGGGACTGATGATCGATCTGTTCTGTAAACCTTCACTCAATTCACAGTTAAAAGTTGAAAAAAAATTAATAAAAAGAACAAATATTGCATGAGACCGCTGTTGTAAAAAGTTAAGAAAACATTTTCGTAAATGAAACAATCTATGATGGTTATGGGTTAGGGGAGGGAAAGGGGAAAAAAGGAAATAGAGGTAAATCCTGTGAACTGATGGTACACAAAGTGGATTGCAATCACTGTAATGACATGAAGTGTATAAGCTGCTGAATGTGGGATTGACGATCTATTCTATAAACCTTCACTCAATTCATAATAAAAAGCTAAAAACAAAACAAAACAAATATGCAGCTTTGGAAACCCTATACGGATGTTATGAGTTGGAAATTATTCAATGGCAAACCAAGCGGTGTGGTTATAATATTAAATAAGATTACAGTTTTTAATGCTGAATATTCTATTTCAGAACCATGGAATTAGACCAGAATGCAATCTTTCTTATTCTTTTGAATCAAGATAGTATTTAAAATAACCCATACATAGCATCTATCCTATCTTTAAAAACATGAAATAAAGGAGATCGATAACATTTTCAGTGCCTTATTTCAAAATTTCACACACACACAAAGGCAAAAAAGTCTCCATTAATCTCAATCTTAATCTCCTGCTACAATTTAGGGCCTATTCCTACTCTAAATAGAAATTACAAATAATAGGTAGCTAATGTCTGGTTTTTGTTTTTTATTCCTTTTTTTGGGTAAAACAACTTGAATATATTTGAAGTGATATTAAAACTCAATCTATTTATGAATCCACATACACAAACATTTATTATAATTATCTGCTGTGTACATGGAGACAGGCAACAAAAGAGCAAAAACACTTTCCTTGATGATAAAAATAATCAATACATCTTCGTATATTGAATATTAGCTAGATCAGTAATAGTGTATACACTTTTACTTTAAAAGCAATTTGGTTTAGAGGATAAGGTAATTCAAGAAAAAACCCAACAACTCAAAGTCCAATAAAATAAAATAAAACTTTGTCGTTTAAAAATAGTCTCGAATAAAATTTTGTCAGTATTCTGAAATCATGTAAGGGAAAATATTTGCATGAGAGGAAATAATTTGTTATAAAACGCATTCAAATTTACTTAGTTATGGGATTAGATTTGCTAAAATTTGTCTTTAAAAAAAACAACAAACTCCTTAAAACAGGGAGAAAATATCTTGTGGTCTACAGTTACTATCCATTTACTTGTTAATATTTTGAACATTTTTACTTTCTGGCAATACTTTGAAATTTAACTTATGTCTATACATTAGAGTTTTAGCTCACAGTGATGACTTCAAATTCAACTAGTTTTTTGAGCACTCCTTCTAACCTGAGTAAGTTTGTCTAGCTCTCCGAGCCAGGCTCCAAACATTTTGTCCAGGTCCTGATCTTCCTTGTCACTGTCTTCTTCAGCACCATGGTCAATTTCTTCATCTGATAGCTGCTCCATCTGAAATACAGACAATCGTGTAGAATGAATGGTTACAGGTCATAAAACTAAAGAAAAGCAAAATAATGAATAAATGTATGGCATATAGCCACAGTGCCTTATTTATTACTAATCTTTTTGTCACTTTGTAAGGTAAAGTGAATTTGCTTTTACAAATAACATACTAAGTAATTGCTCCTGTATAATGGAAGTACTATCTACTTAAAACCACACCAAACTCAGAATACAAGGGGGAGTATAGAGCTGCCACAAGAGCATTTCTTTAGATCTAATAAACCTAAGAAGGGGCCCTGGTAGCGTAGTGGGTTATGTGATGGTCTGCTAACCACAAGGTCAACAGTTTGATTCTACCAGTTACTCTGTGAAAGAAAGAAGAGGCTTTCTGTGCCTGTAAACAGCTTAGTGGTTACGAGTCGGGCTACCAACCTCAAGGTCAGCAGTTCGAAACTACCAGCGGTTCCACAGGAAAAAAGATGAGGCCTTCTGCTCCCGTAAAGATTTACAGCCTTGGAAACCTTGTGCAGGGTCGCTATGGGTTGGAACCGACTCCACGGTTTAAACCCACCAGTCATTCCTCTGAAACCCTATATAGAGCTGCTAGGAGTTGGAGCTGACTTGAGGGCATGTAACAAAAATAAGTAAGCTCAAAGATCTGAAGAGGCAAAAGAATCTTGAATATAACATTTACTGTACTATTTACAATGTGCAGGACGTTGGAGGAACAGAAATGAAGATGGGAGTGAATGTACAATCTAGTAGAGGGCCGACAAGGAAACCAACGATAGATAGAACACTGTGTTAAATGCTATAGCAGAATGGGATCAGTGAGGGAGACTGCAGTTTAACCCAGTTTGAGAAGGAGGGCTATGGGGAGCTGCTTCAATAAAGACTTGAAAAATTAAAAAAGAGAAGGGTATTTTAGGCAGTGGGCCCAGCATATGCAAGGATATATGGTGGTGGTATGCCTTGGAATTGGTTTAGACTCATAGTGACCCTGTACAGGGTTTCCGAGGCTGTAAATCTTTACGGGGAGGAGAAAGCCTCATCTTTTTCCGGCGGAACGGCTGGTAGTTTCAAACTGTTGACCTTGAGGTTCGCAGCCCTATTCGTAACCACTACGCTACTAGGGCTCCATGCAAGAATATATAGGCATGAGAAATTAAGACATGCTGAGAACTCAAGGGGCTTAGCATGTCTGACACATGGAATGTGTGGGGACAGACTAGTGGGAAATAAGGCTAGAAGTGAGGTGGGGGCAAAATGAAAAGCTATCCCTTATCCTGTAAGGCATTGTTTTCCCAAATGTGATCTGTTGATAATCTGCAGATAATCTGTGGTGCTTTTTTTTTTTTTTATAGTTTCTATTGTGAACTGAGTGAAAGTTTACAGGGCAGATCATCAGTTTTACATTCAACAAATCATATACTTTGTGTTTCATTATAATAATTATAATCCCCTCCATGTACCATCAGTTAACAGCATTTCTATTCATTTTAGCTTTATTATTTTTTTTTTTTAACACTCAGGCATGTATAATAATTAATACCACAAAAGGGCACATTCTGCAAGTCTGCCTCCTGGCCCCAAGCTCTCAGTCCCTCTCTCCCCACAAATCTAGAGTCCTCAGCTGCTCCCTCTCTCCATGTCCCCGTCTCTGCCTCCATCTCTGGTTAAGGTCTTGCATTTTGCTTGTGCTCTTCTCCCTTGATGGTCTTAGGGTCCTCTATTTCTGGACTGTAAGATTCACTATTCCCTCATTTTTGTTACAAAACTTCTTTTACAATTGTGACAGTCTCAATTAGTCATGATAACAATTACTCACTTTTGAATCATAAGAATCTTATCCCCATCTCTTTTTCCCTAGACAAGATGAAAACTTCATTTAGACAAGATGAAAACTATTCAGTGAGGACTCTTTCTTCCCCACACTCGTAAACTAAACTCCTTTTTGAAACCTTGTAATCCAGTCACTTTGAGCCTTTATTGCCCCCTCATTTTAGGTAGCCAACGTCTAAGTTGCCCCTCCCTATCTACCCTGTGTACAGAGGGGATAGAATAGATACTTGATATGAAGATACCTTCCCTCTTGGTTAGTATTTAGAGCTACTACCTCCGTGAGTATAGGTCAAGTTCATCAAATTGCAGCAATTTACCAACGTTTGCTTTATCAAAAAAAAAAAATTTTTTTTTTTAAATCTTCCTCTAGTCAAGTTCTGGTTATCAAGACATTGAGGCTAGGTCAAATAGGTACTATCTGCAAGTTTGGATGTTCTTATGCATCTCTCCTCACTTCATATCAGCTGGATGCTTCACTCTCAGCTCTAGTCTTCTGTGGCTATGTCCTTGTCGATGGGCTCAAGTGTCCCTAGGTCTCACAACACTTTGGACCAACCAGCCCTTCCTCTTCTTTCTGTCATCTCCAGGTCAAGAGGAATCCATGGACCGTGGCTGGACTCAGCCCATTTCTTCATGCTGCCTTTCCCCCTCTTCCACTCATCATTAGACCAATGTGGTCGTCAGAAAGCTTACCTGCCTGCTCATGTGTTCCCTTTGAGTTATAGTCTTAGAGGGGGTGGGGAGTTTGTCCTGAGGGAACTTGATTGCAGGCTTTGATGGTTTCCCAGAGAACAACTTGCTTATTCTTGTAACAGCCAGTCCTATTGCCATTTTTGTTTTGTGTTTTTCCTGCTGATATTTCTTTCAAGATGTATCTTCTGTTGCTCTAGTTGTTCCAGGCTGGTCTTGCTTGTCCTTTCCAGTGGGAATGTCCCACCTCAGAAGGTTCTGGATGGGGCTCAGGATTCCACTTAAGGTCCTATATACTGCAAAGGCTCCACAAGAGGCCTATTTCACTGGGCAAGCTGTAGAACCCCTTTTTAGGTATTCCAATCAGTTATAGGCTGAAGATGGGCTTCCAAGCTTTCTGTATTCACGTTTCCTGACATCCCTTTCTATCCCACTGTGGTGCTTCTTTAGAGTCAGTTTTTAAATAGCCTGTCTATGACCTACCGAACACTAATTTCAAGAAGATGGAACCTTTTTAATAAGCCTTTTTCATGTACTGGTCATGTCCACTAATGTTTAACCAACCACCACTGTGCTTGGAGGACTTGTTAGACAGATAAAGCAGTTCTGCCTAACCACAATTTAGTTAAAGGCAAAACCACCCAGAAAATGCTGTGTCTACAATCTGACAGCGACCCTATATGACATAGTAGAATTGCCCCACAGGGTTTCCTAGGCAGCAATCTTTTAAGGGAACAAATCACCAGGTCTCTTCATCCATGATGCTGCGGGTGGGTTCAAACCGTCAATCTTTCAGTTAGTATCATGCCATTATGCTACCAAGACTAAAAAGAGACCTTCCTAAATACATAAAGAAATTAAGCAGCATGAGAATTCTCTAGGAGCTCTGGTAGCATGTTGTTGTTATGTGCCATCGAGTCGGTTCCGACCCATAGCGACCCTGTATAGGGTTTCCGAGGGTGTAAATCTTTATGGGAGTAGAAAGCCTCATCTTTCTCCCGCGGATCGGCTGGTAGCATAGTGGTTACAAATCAGGCTGCAAAGTGCAAGGTCAGCAGTTTGAAACTACCAGCTGCTTCGCAGGAGAAAGATGAGGCTTTGTGCTCCCATAAAGATTTATAGCCTAGGAAACCCTGTTCAGAGTCGCTATGGGTCAGAACCAACTTGATGGCACTTAACAACAACAACAACAATAACAGGATTCTCTAATCAACATATCCCAATTATTCCTTCTCTATTACCATAGCTCTAGGCTTCTTTTTGGAGTCCTGGTGTGGCACTTTGGGCTAAGGCATCAGACTGCAAAGTTGTCTGAACTGTAGGGTCGGTGGTTCAAGCTCACCAGCTGCTCCTTGGAAACTGTATATGGTTCGTTATGGGGCAGAAACGACTGGACAGCACTTAATAACAACAACATGCTTCTTTTTGTAGTTATTCGTTTAGAAATTGAACTTTTTAAATTTTCATTTATTGTTGGGTAGCTCTTTCACAGATATCTCCTAATCGGATAAATAATTCTAAAGAAAAACAAGCACCAGGAAAGAAGACTTCCAGGTTCAGGCAAGTCCTCCAACTGTGCAAGATATAGCTGTTGCAAAATAAAAGCAAGAGGAAGGAAATCTATATCAGACAAAAGAAACAATACGGGGGGAAAAATTCTGTTAAATTTAGTTAGGGCATACAAAGAGGAAGAGGGCCCATAGTAGGGAGGAAGTCAGATCAGATCACAAAACAAAATGGAGAGAAGAGGGACACAGCACAATATAAAATGAAGAGATGCAGAGCTATTAACTACTCATCTGAATGGGACACTGGGTAGTGTGTTGATTTGGCTCCATTGTGACCTGTTGTTGCTGTTAAGTGCCACTGAGTCAGTGCCAATTCATAGTGACCGTACAGAAGGTTTCCAAGGAACAGCTGATCTTGTAGTTAGCAGTCCAGTGCTTATCCCACAGCACCATATGACCTGTTGTTGTTATGTGCTGTCAAGTTGGTTCTGACCCATAGCAACCCTGCATAGGGTTTCCAAGGAGCAGCTGGTGAGCCTGAACTACCAACCTTGTAGTTCAAACGACTTTGCAGTCTGGAAAATTAACCCACAGAGCCACACCAGGACTCCTACATTATTTTAACACAGGGCCTTCAGTTCTTCTGTGAACTAAATGGTATCATTTTTAAACTGCTAAAATGAGAACAAAACATTAATTTAATAAAGCAACAGCCTTAAAAGGTTTAAAAATGGATTTCCACTGAATTCTTTATAAAATTAAGATATTAACTGTTATCTATGCATAGGTGAAAGATTTATATGATCTGAACAGAAACTAGAGTATGGAAGCCTGATGCAGCACCACAAGGTCGGCAGTTCAAACCCACAAGCTGCTCTTTGGAAATCCACTATGAGCCACTATGAGTCGGAACACACTCAACTGACTTCACAGCACTTAGCAACTATAACACCATGCATATGGTAACACTTCCCTAAGGTTTTGTCTTTTAATTTTGTTGGTCTTTTTAATGGTGTTAGAAGTGGTTGCGTGCCACCTAGTCAGTTCCAACTAAGAGCAATCTACGGTTTCTGAGGCTGTAAATCTTTACAGGTGCAGAAAGCCTTATCTTTCTCCCATGGAGCTAATGGGAGATTTGAACTACTGACCTTGAGGTTAGCAGCCTAGCTCATAATCTGCTATGCTATCAGGGCTCCATTAAAAAAAAAAAATTTAATGCACTGCAAAAAGTTTTACTCTTAAGCTATCAAACATACAAATTTTTTTCCTGGTGAATTTCCCTCTGCTTTATATAATGTTGTTGGTAAGTGCTGTCGAGTCGATTCCAACGCATAGCGACCCTGGATAGGGTTTCCAAGGAGCTTGAGGAGCCTTTATACAGTGGTGGTGCAGTGATTAAGCACTGGGCTGCTAAGTGAAAGCTCTGTTTTGAATCCATCAGTCACTGTGCGGAAGAACGAAGTGGCAGTCTGGTTTCATAAAGATTTACAGCTCTGGGAACCTTCTGAACCAGTTCTACTGTCCTACACGGTTCTTATGAGTGAGAACTGACTTAATGGCAGCTAGAGTTTTTGTTGTTGTTTATGCAATAAATTCTTCTCCATCCTGAAATCAGATGTTTATGCAAATTGCTAGTTTTATTTTAGTCATCCTTTTTTGTAGTGGTGACATTTTACACAGGTAGTTTATTTTGGCATACAATGGGGCTGGTGAAAAATGTAACATTTTCCCCCAAAATTTAAAATTCTCTGTTTCTTAAAATGCTTCCTTTGATTGTAAACTTAGGTTTTATACATATCCCTGATTTCTCTTTTTGAAAATTCTTTCCCATATGCACTTCTTCTTAAATTAAAAAGTAATTTTATATCTTCTGTTCTTAAGTTATAAAGCAAATGAGTTAAATAAGAATAAACCAAAGGTAGCCTTTTGTATATTCATTACTGAGGTTGCCTCCATCGTCTAGTTCTTCTCAAACCCCAAGGAGTATTCTCCTCTGCCCTATGGGGTTGCTACGAGTTAGAATGAACTCTATGGGCAGTGGGTTGGCTGGTTCTTAGGTAGTATAAAAGGTTAAGTGCTCAACTACTAGACAAAAGGCTGGTGGTTCAACCCCACCCAGAGGTATCTGGGAATACAGGCCTGGGGGATTTACTTTCGAAAGGTCACAGGCTTAAAAAATATATATGGAGCGGTTCTATCCTGCTCACATATAGACTCACCAAGAATAAACCTGACTGCATGTAGCAACAACTACAGTCATGTCAGAGAATGTCTTTGTTCTGGGAAAAAAAAAAAAAACCACACTAAATAATTTAGATGTGAAGAGGCAAAATGTTTACAACTTATTCGTAAACAGCTCAGGACAAATAAAAATGTGTGTTTATAGGGAGGAAGAGTACTGGTGTGTAGGTGCTGTAGGATTAAGCAAGTGATAGCAAGGTTGGTTTGAATCATACGGTTGGGGTTTCAAACTCAGCAGTCGTTCCTGGGGAAACCCTATACAGGGTTGCTATAAGCTGGAACCAATTCAACGGCACTTAATAACAACACAGGGAGGCAGAACGAAAAGTGTATAAATTATATGTGCATCTGAGAAAAGGATATGTGGGAATTCTTTATACTCTTACAATGTTTCTGTAAGTTTGAAATTATAACAAAATAGGTTGAGGGAAAAAACAAAGGAAGGGGGTCGAAGAGAGCCAAAGAAACAGCCTCTGCCCTTAGGGAGGACACTGAAAAATAACTGTATCTTGTTCAACATACGGCTTTATTATGTTCCCTTTCCTATAGTGCATTTACCTTGCTTACAAAATTAATTTTAACTTCTTCTGGTCATAGCAAAATTAGTTTTATTTAATGTAACTAGAAGTTTAACATCTTAGAAAAATAATGGTCAGATAATTCTTTCACAGAGGCAAAAGATAGTAATTTCTAATCTTTAGATGAAGAAATCATGTAACCCCCAAAATTTTTACATTGGTTAGTCACAAGTAGATCAAGACTAAATCAGAATTCAGTTATGAACCAAAGGTGAGTATGTAATCAAATGTTGTTGTTGCTGGTAAGTGACGTCAAGTAGGTTCCGACTCACAGCGACCCTGTATAAGGTTTCTTGGGATTGAACTGCTGACATTGTGGTTAGCAGTCCAGCACTTATCCTACAGCATTACACCAGGACCCCATGTAATCGAATATTGTACCATGCGTTATTCATTAACATTTTCTGACCACTGGCCAACATCTAGAGATACTCAGTAGTTGGAGGCATCAAATATCCCCTACCCAGCAAAGCCTAAAGGCAGTATGCTTTCTGTTTCCTCTATCTCATAAATGTAAAATTTCTAGGAAAGACATTTAGAAATTCATTATTGGTAGAAGATATATTTAGTATGTCCTCAATGCAGCCAACTACTCTTATCAAAATAAAATTCAGGTTGCTAAACTGAATTGAATGTATCTTCTACCAATAATTGGTGTTGGTGTGCCATGGAGTCGGTTCCGACTCATAGTGACCCTGTACAGGGTTTCCGAGGCTCTAAATCTTTATAGAAGCAGAAAGCCTCATTTTTCTCCCGTAGAACAGCTGGTAGTTTCAAACTGCTGACCTTGAGATTAGCAGCCCAATTCATAAGCACTATGCTACCAGAACTCCTTCTACCAATAATTACCAAACAGCGATTCATCAATGTCAGTGTCATTGGGCTCAGCTATTTTTCTGATTCCAAGCTCTCTTTTTTATTTCTATGACCACTATCTTGGTTTGGATCCACACTTCCTCTTCCTCAGATTATTCCAGCAACTTCCTAACTGACTTCTCTTCTTTAATCCCTCCGTCAGACTGATCTTCCTTGCCAACTCTTTGCGTATCACACTTCTGTTCAAAAATGCATATCAACACTTCCCCACAATTGTTGTTGTTGTTAAGTGCTATCGAGTTAGTTCCAGCCAACAGCGACCCTGTATAGGATTTCGGGAGGAGTGGCTGGGTGAGCTGGAACCACTGACCTTGCACTTCAAACCGACCTTGCAGTCCAGTGCATTAACCCACAGCACTACACAACAGAGTCTCTATTAAGTACAAACTTTTCATCAAATGATTCAGACCTTCTCTGACAAGTCCTCCACCTAACTTTTCAACCTAATTTTCTACCTTCACTCAAGTAAACTACCATTCTGCAGAAACAAGCCAGGCTTTCCTAAGTTGGTCTTTGTTCTTGTTTTTCAACTTGATTGCAATATTGCAACTTGTGAAGTGATCCAGGCTTGTCTCTCTCTCTCACAAAAATCCTACTGAAATAACACTAAACTTTTAGAAAAGGAGTTAGACCCATAAAGACACTGAGAAAGAAGATGGTAAAGGCATTAACAAACCAGAGAATTTGAGAAACTTCTGGAAGATAGAAAGCAGGTAGAATCATACAGGCAGATATACATCAGAGATCATAGTTCAGAGCAAGGCTTTTTATTTAGCATTTACTCAACAATATTTATTAAGTGCATACTAAAGAGACCAGAGTCCTGGGTGTGGTGCTGTGGGCTAATGCATAAGTCTGCAAAGTTGTTTGAACTACAAGGTCGGTGGTTCAAGCTCACCAGTTGCTCCTTGGAAACCCTATACAGGTTCGCTATGAGTCGGATTCAACTCGACAGCACAAAATATATAACAACAAAAGAGACCTGGTGGAGTCCTGAGTGGCACTGTAGGATACGCACTAGACTGCTAACTGCAACGTCTGTGATTCAAGTGTACCAGCCACTCCTTGGAAACTCTATACAGGGTCGCTATGAGTTGGATCCAACTCCAAGGCACTTAACCACAACAAAGAAGCCCTGTTGGCACTGTGGTTTAAGCATTAGGTGGCAAACTTCAAGGTTCTTTGCTCTGCAGAAGATGAGGGTGTCTGTTCCCATAAAGACTGATAGTTTTAACTCTATAATAATAGTTGTTGTTAAGTGTCATTGAGTTGGTTTCGACTCATACCAACCCTGTATAGGGTTTCCAAGGAGCAGCTGGTGGGTGGGTTTGAACTGCCAACCTTGTGGCTCGCAGTCCAGTGCTGATCCTACAGCGCCACACCAGGAGTAGAACAGCAACCCTGCTCCCCATGCCAGCGCTCCCAGGGCAATGTAGGCATTAGCATCCAGGTTGAGTGAAGCTTGGTAAAACAACTTCCTGAAACCTGGACTGGAAATTTAAATGTCTGCAGGCGTCAGGTGGCCTTGATAAATACCAGCAGTTGTCAGAGTCTAGGAAAAGGGAGTGGTGAGGCTAGAGAAATAGAGTTCACATTTAAACACAACCAAAACAAACAAAAGATGTTCACTCTGGAATTAAATAGTAGTGGTGGTGGCTTAACCGTATGAGTATACCAAAACCCATGAATTGTGTATTTTTTAAAGTGTTAATGTTACGTATATCAATTATATCTCAATCTAAAAAATTTAAAAAGTTTAAGCAGTGTGCTAGTTAAACAAGAGTTAGATACCATGCCCTTGGCGAGGCCAATGAACTTTGCACCTCTCAATGGCATCTGCAGCCAATCAGCCTTGTGTCATAAGGCAGTTATTTGTACACTTATCATTCTCCACACCCAGCCAGATTGCCAGCTTCTGGAAAGGAAGGGACCTTATGGTCTACATTTCCACCCCAGGGCACAGGCCATAGGCTTTTTCTGATGTGAATTTCAACTTTTTCCTGCCATACTTTTCTAATTTTAAGATGACTCAAAGTTAAAGACTACCAAAACAAAGATGCATTTCTTATTAAAAAAAAACAACAACAGGCCAATCTGATTCTAAATAAATGCTAACTTAATCAAAGAAGCCAACATATTTAAAATTCATTTCACTATCAACAGAGGAATGGCTCAAAAAAATCAGAAAAAAATTCTACAATGCACTTTGTTGTTGTTAAGTGCTGTTGAGTTGATTCCGACCCACAGCGACCCTGTATAGGCTTTCTGAGGAGCAGCTGGTGAGCCTGAACCACCGATGTTGCAGTTCAAACGACTTTGCAGTCTGAGGCATTAGCCCACAGCACCACACCAGGACTCCTTGTTGATGTTGTTAAGTGCCATCGAGTCGGCTCTGACCCATAGCGACCTTGTATAGGGTTTCCGAGGAGCAGCCGGTGAGCTTGAACCACCGACCTTGCAGTTCAAACGGCTTTGCAGTCTGGTGCATTAACCCACAGCACTTAGGAGAGTACTTTCATGTCTATCCAGCTCACAGGCTTCCAGTCAATTCTGGCATATAGTGACTCCACAGAAGGCGTGCCCCATAGGTTTCTAAGGCTGTAAATCTTTATGGAAGCACACTGCTACAACTATCTCCCACAGAGTGGCTGGTGAGCTTGGACTGTCAACCTTCTGTTTAACAACTGAGCCCTCTGGTCTGATTCAGTAACTATGTGATATGACTCACTTATGAAGGTTAAGAATACTAGTGGGAGTTCCTTTAAGTGACAGAAACCCAACTCAAACTAGTTTTAAGCAAAGAATTTTTCAAATTCAAAGCTTACGCAAGTTCATGAATACTTTTATCAGTGTCTCTCTTCTCAGTTTTCCATCATCTCCCCTAATCTCCTTCCCAAAGTTCCATTTCCAAATTCTCCGACTCTTGTTTTGTATCTTGCTTTACATCTCTACCTCTACGGGTCCTCTCTCCCTATCAATATGTCCCCTGATTCTCTAAGCACGCCTCAAAAGAGCTACTCACAATCCTGAGATATGAAAAGTCAAAATCTGCTCAGTTGCCCGAAAGAGATTTAGAATTAACCAGAATTCTGGATAGAAACTCCAGGTTAGAGAGAGATCACTCTACTAGTTAATCTTACGTATAGTAGTTTTCTCTCCCTCAGTGCCTGTCTTACTATGTGATTCTACCAGGAGTCAGAAATCTAACCAGGGATAGAGCATTATTCCTGAGACTACTCAGACACAAATGGAATTCAATACAATTCACTGGTCACCTCTGACTACATCCATGTGAGATATTCCCAGTGAGAACCATCTAAACCGGATCAATCCTCAGAACCATTAGAGATTTCTGTCACTGAGTTTTGGGTGATTCACAATGCAACAATATGCAACATGGTGGCAATTCTTTGAAAAATACTGAGAACTGGGAAATAGAATAAACTTCTGACAAAGCTGTACAGGACAAACAGGGTGGCATATTCTGAAGCGCTGATTGTGGAAAACAGTCAAATCTGAGGTGCAAAGGCTGTAAGATAGTAAAAGGTTATATATATAACCCACCCACCCTTTGCCATTTAGTCCATTATGACTCATAGCTTCCAGGGCAGAGTAGAACTGCCTGTCCCAGTCTGTAATCTTTATGGAAGTCGAATGCCACATCTTTCTCCTGTGGAGCAGCTGGTGGATTTGAACCTTTCAGGGTTAGCAGCTGAAGAGTTTAACCGGTGAGCCACAGGGCTTCTTAAAGGAAAGACATACATGATGATTTCTCCTTTGTAAAATCCCTTTATCATTAATAAAGTCACTAAATTTGAGCCTCTAGGTTCAGGAAAGAAAGAAAAGGGGTTTGTGACCAGTGGTTTGGGGGCAAAGACACACAGGTACTGAGAAATGAGACAAGCAGGAGTCAGAAGGCGTGGAGCAGGGACTCAGCTTCCACAGGTAAAATACAGGTATCTACATCACATGGGGCAAAGTGTTCCCAAGTGAATTCTTGGATTAAAAATGTGGCTTTTCTTTTCCGTTAAAAGCAGATGCAGAATTAGATTATTTGGGTCTATTTGTTGTTTTTAGCCACTCTTCAATACTGTTTTAGAAAATGGGATAAAATTTCCACAAGTGCACATTGACACATTCTCTATAATAATAATAATAATAATAAAAATAAAATACTTTAGTTATGGGTCAAAATTCCAGGTTCAAGCAGAATTAGTTCTGTGCTTATTTGTACTAAAAACACATAGTTTATTTTTCATTTAAGAAGTGTTATAATTTCTTATCGAAATATTTTCACTCAACAAATGCTTGTTTATTTATAAACTACTATGAATTATTCACTGTGCCAAGAGCACAGGGAATATGTAGATATTTAAGAGTAGACATGTCCCTGCTCTCCTGCAGTCAAAATATTTCCTAAAACTCTATGGTAAGAGTAGAAGTTCTATATTCTCTGCATTTAAAGTTAATGTGCTTACAAATTATACTTTCTATCTGCAATGTTTGTCATTATATATATAAAACTGTTGTTGTTGTTCGTCGGTTCCGACTCATAGCGACCCTGCACAGGGTTTCTGAGGCTGTAAATCTTTACGGGAGCAGAAAACCTCATCTTTCTCCCGTGGAACAGCTGGTAGTTTCGAACTGCTGACACATACATATATATGGTGCTCTGGTAGCGTAGTGGTTACGAATCGGGCTGCGAGCCGCAAGGTCAGCATTTCAAGTTCACCAGTTGCTCCTCCGAGATTTTATATAGGGTCGCTATGGGTCGGAATCGACTCAACGTCACTTAACAACAAACAAACTATGTAACAGTAATACATTCATCCTTCTCAGAGTAAATAATTTCCACTCTTACATCATAAGCAGTCAAAAAATAGCTGTTAAAATAACAACAACAACAAAAAAAAACTAGGTAGTATATTTAACCATATATGATTATCAAAAATTAAGTATGTTCTCAACAACAACAAAAAAAAGCTCACAGGAAGTAAAGTAGTCATGGGTTCTGTTAGCCAAATAATGATCTAAGTTATCTGCACAGATGTCACAGAGAAGAGTTAATGTTTGGGGGGCAATTATCTAGTATCAAACAGTCTTACAGCCAGTATATACAAACAATGTAACATTTCTTTGGAGAAAACAATTTTATACTACTGTGAATAAGCATAAATAATGCTTTTAATTAAAAGTCTTTCTTAAAAACAAAACAAAAAGCTTAATTTGTGATTAGATAATTTTCCTTAATGGACATTTGCATGAATAACAACTTCCATGAATAAAAAGTTTCACTATAGAACCTCACATTCTTTATCCTAATAATTATACTCAAAGTATATTAAAGGAAAAAACCAATATCCATTTCATACCCCAACAAATAGGAAAAAATGAGCAAATCTGGCAAAGTCAGGTGTTGGGGAAGATGTGGAATAAATAGCTGGAACACTGCTGGTAAGAGCAGTTAGTCCTTACTGGTACAATAATTTGTTAAACAGCCAGTAAATTTGGGTAGTATAGGTGATCAACAGTTAGGACTCCCAGTGTGGTGCTTAGGATCAGCACTGGATTGTGAACCACAAGGTCAGTGGTTCAAACTCACCAGCCACTCCTTGGAAACCCTATTCAGGGTTGCTATGAGTCAGAATTGACTCAATGGTAGTTGCTTTCTTTTGACTACACTCTAGATTTTGGTTTAAAATACTTCAATACTGAAAACAGAAATTTATTTTTAAAAGATATTTGTGTACAAGTATGTTCATTAAAGTTAAATATTTTAAAAATGTGAGTAGGGGCTATGGTGGAGAAAGGTCCATCTTGGATTATAATGCAAGTATTGTAAATTGTTCATAAAATCATTTAATGTCATGGGAAAATGCCAATAACATGTTAAAATAAAGAAACTATATTACACATACAATAATGAACTTTGTAAATATAAGCATACATGAGAAAATATAACACAAAATTTAACTCCAATCATTCGTGATGAAATTGTTTTATTTTCTTCCTTCTACACAGTCCTACTTTTGAATATTTCCAATAAACTTATAAAGGCAAGGGGGAAAGACTTAAAACTGCAAATTGAAAATCAAAATTCTTTGATAAAAAAAAAATCATGCATCAACCAAACCACTAAGGAGCTATTCTACTTCTGATTCTAAAAATATCAGTCTATGCTGATAAAGATATGCCTCTTTCACAAGCACACAAACCAAAAGAATTGAGGTAATAACCACACAACTATAAACTTCTGCTTCTTTTGTTTCTAAGGATAATGGTTTTAGTCTCCTCTACTTCTAGCAGCATTGTCACATAACTGTTGATGGTCCTTTTATAGATATATGGAAAACCTCCATACCAAGTCCAGTATTATATCATTAACATATGCATGCATAAATAACAATCTGGCTATAAGAAATCATACAAATAAAATAGCATGCAGTGTTCATATAATTCAAAAGCATTTCCTCACATAAAATAATAGGATTTACTGATTACAAAATAATATGACAGATTAAGAGGGGTTAGATAATAATCCCAAACATAATGAAATAAATACATAAAATAAATGATAAATAACACTGAGGTTCCAGTTCCCATAACTCTCAATGACAAACATATCTCTAGGATAAAAATACTGTATCAAAATATGTGTAAAATACCAGAACAATAATATCAAGAATGTGTCTTTATTTGTTTATCTATCTGACCATCCATAAAGCTCTGTTTGGTTACTTCACAAAAAAATGGGAGACAATGAAAATGGTTTTCACAAGAAGATATTGAGGTAATAAAACAATTCTCTATCTTGGTGTGGCACTGTGAGTTAATGCGCCACACTGCAAAGCCCAAGTTTGAACTGCAAGGTTGGCGGTTCAAGCTCACCAGCTACTCCTCAGAAACCATATACAGGTTAGCTATGGGTCGGAATCGACTCGATGGCACGTAACAACAACCACATCTTGATTGTGATGGTGGTTACACAAATTTATATGTGATAAAATGACTCAGAACTCTAGAAAACAAATATTATTATAAGGGGCTTTTGAGTCTGTTCTGTCTCATAGCGATCTCATAGCCTGTACAATAGAACAAAACACTGCCCAGTCCCTACACCATAGTCATAATCATTGGGCCAATGTTCGAGACCATTAGCTAACCCTGTATTTTACCAAGCACGAACCGCTTCCTCCTGGTAACATGTCCAAAATATGAGAAACCAACTCTCACAATCCTGGCTTCTTAGGTGCATTGAGGCTGTACTTGTTCCAAGTTAGATTTGTTTATTCTGGCAGTTCATGGTATATTTAATATTCTTCATCAACATCGTAATTCATAGGCATCAACTCTTTGGTCTTCCCTATTCATTGTCCAACTTTTGCATACATATGGTGGTGGTGTGAGGCTGTGGATTAATGTGCTGCACTGCAAGTTCACTTTGAACCGCAGGTTGGCGGTTCAAGATCACCAGCCACTCCTTGGAAATCCTACACAGGATTGCTATGAGTTGGTACTGACTTGATGGCACTTAACAACAATAACACAACTTTACGGGAACAGAAGCCTCATCTTTCTCCCAAGGAGTGGCTGGTAGATTCAAACTGCTGATTTTACACTTAGCAACCTACAACATAACACACTATATGACCAGGGCTCCTTTAGATACATATGAGGAGATTGAAACCCCTGTGGGGCATGGATCAGGCACACCTTCATCTTTTGTAACACATTTGCCCAATGTAAGACACTGATTTCCTGATTGCTGTTCTCATGGATGTTGACTGTGGATCCAAGGAAGATGAAATCCTCGATACAGTATGTTCCAATGCCAATTTCCTGGCGTTGATACACTCTGGTGGTGATATATGCTGTGGAGTCGGTTCCAACTCACAGTGACCCTGTAGAGGGCTTCTGAGGCTATAAATCTTTACAGGAGCAGAAAGCCTGCCTTTCTCCTGTAGAACGGCTGGTAGTTTTGAACTACTGACCTTGAGGTTATCAGCCTGACTTGTAAGCATTACGCTACCAGAGCCTTTTATTATATTATATTGTAGTTATATGAAATATAAACAACGGGATAAATAGGGCAAATGTTAAAGTGATAAACAGATACAATTTTTGAAACTTCTTCTGAATCTATAAGTATTTCTAAATTTTAAAAAGTCATTAATGAAAAAAACCCAGTTTTCTACAACTAAAGTAGATTTTATAAGTATCAATACAATGAATAAAATATTTAGAATTTTTGAAATGTATTTAACATTCACAAAATATGAATTCTGATTGTTTACTAGGTTTCTCTACTTTCTTAAAGGACAACAGAAAATAAAAAACTACCAGGAAAAAAAAAAAAAAAAATCGCCCAAGCAGTTAAGTAACAAAACACATCAAGAATATCATTAAACCATTAGAGCATGTTTCTTAAAGAACTGGTATTAC
>NW_006408563.1:6873845-6883311 GCF_000296735.1 Chrysochloris asiatica | reverse complement strand
AAAAAAAAATCGCCCAAGCAGTTAAGTAACAAAACACATCAAGAATATCATTAAACCATTAGAGCATGTTTCTTAAAGAACTGGTATTACATGAAAGTTATATCACATGTATATAAACTTCCTTATATTTCAATTAAACAGCTATTTTTCATATAGGAGCCAAGAGAGTATACAGGAGTTTATTAACAACAATAGGGAAGAAAGAAGAGCCAACTTGGTTGCATTTTCAGTGGGAATTAACTGTATAAAAACAGAACATTTTTATAAATAGAGTAAACCCAAAAGCTATAGCTGGATTCATTCAGATAACACTAGAAACTGAGTCAGGCATTCGATCCCACCCAAATGCCATAGGAATTTTGTTCCTATATTTGTTTTTATGGGGAATGTATTTCTCCTGTGACAAAATACCAAAACAAGTACATTAACTGAAAAGTAATTTTCATTAGGAATTAAGCATCATTTCTGAGAGGAAAATCAGTGAGATGGATAACCCCAAACAAGTAACACCATCTGACTCCATTCTTTTCCTTACTTTAAACTGACTCCTTTTATTTCCTATCTTACTTTTAATTAGTAAGTATTCTTGTTTTATTATTAAATAAGAGAGCATATGTGAAGCCACAGAAAAACTACCTAAATTCTAAATTGTTGTTGTTCAGCGGAGTTGATTCCGATTCATAGCGACCCTATAATGCCAAAGGATTCACAATGGAGTCAGAGTATAGATGGGAAGGTCAGTAAAGACTGCCATCCGGAGCTAAGGAAATTAAGCTCTGATTCTCTTTACAAACTACTGATTGATTTTGCTAACAAGAGGTCAAGAGTTGAGGTGCCTAACAGGACATTTTCACAAAGTCATAAAAATTCATTCCTCCTTATAAGTAAGTCCAAGGAAAGCATGGACTTACTTGTGTTTACTAAGGAGCTCTGGTAGCGTAGTGGTTACGAATTGGGCTGTGAGCCACACGGTCAGCAGTTCGAAACTATGCATCATCAAACAACCAAAGGGTACATACACCCCACAAGCCTGCCCTCTGGGAACCAGCACACAGTCCCTCTCCCTCCCTGAGTCCAGAGTGTTCGAGGGAGAAAGATGAGGCTTTCTGTTCCTGTAAAGACTTACAGCCTCAGACACCCTGTGCAGGGTCACTATGAGTCAGAACCGACTCCACGGCACATAACAACAACTAACCTCTAGTGAATACTTTCATATGGGTTTCACTACCCCTTTGTAAAAGTAGGCTTGGACTCTATAGGAAGGTGCTGTGGGGTTGAGAAAGAGACAGATGCCAGCCATACCTGGAAGCAGAATCTTTGGTGCTGTGAAAAAATATGAAAAATTTCACTATAGATTAGTAAGTAAGCCTGTGCATATCTTGCTTATCAGGAAATCCAACACAGCTTATAAAGCATATATGGTTGCTGTTGTAAGTGCTGTCAAACAGGTTCTGACTCAGAGGGCCCTTATTACCCAACAGAGAGAAGAGCCAGGATTGAAGCATGTCCTCTGGGCCCTGGGTTCCTGTGCTAAGAACCTCTTAAATTCAGGAGGCAGAAAGAGAGAGCCACTTTAAGACTGAAGACAGCACAAGATAGTGTTCAGCTCAGGACCTGCATCTGCACTTAAGAAGTCTCCGTTGGACCTGATCCAGCTAATGAGATCTTGGACTTTGAGGATGATAGCATAATTAGATGAGAGGTTAAGTACCAGACTGTGAACCACAAGACTGACAGTTTGAGCCCACAGGTCACTTCGAGGGGGAAAGATAAAGCTTTCTGTTCCAGCAAAGATTTATAGCCTCAGGAACCCTATACAGAGCTGCTATGAGTTGGAATTGACTCAATGGCCCTTAACATTAACATGCATCTCCCAATGTTACTATCAAATATTATTCTAAACATGATTTTTAATGACTACATATCATTGTTATTGTTACTGGACACTTACATTTTTTATTATTTTTCACTGATAAATAGCAGTGCAATGAATCATTTTGTTTGTGCAAAATAAACACATCTCTATTTCCTTACATAGTTCTAGGAATGGATTGCAGGGACAGAGGAAAAATCTGACACTCACTGACCAATTAACTTTCAACAAGTCTGTGCCAATGTTACTATTCTAGCATAAAGTACTGAATCTTGTCCTAATAAACAGAAGTAATTAAAGAAAAAAAAAAAAAAGGTTCTGACGCATAGCAATCCTGTATAGGGTTTCTGAACAGTGGATGATAGTGGGTTTGAACCACCGACCTTGCAGTCATCACTCAGTGCTTACTCTACAGAGCCATGCCAGAAATCATAAAGAATATTATTATCTAGCAACTTAACAGAGCAGATTGAAAGTATATGCTTACTAAATAAAATAACATCATGATAAATGGAGAAAAGTTTGAAGTTGTCAAAGACTTCAGTTTGCTTGGAACTGCAACCAATGCTCATCGAAGCAGCCGTCAAGAAATCAAAGGACATATTGCATTAGGCAAATCTACTGCAAAAGTCCTTTTTAAAGTGTTAAAGAGCAAAGATGTCATTTTAAGGTCTAGGGTGCACTTGGATCCAAGCCATAGTATTTTTAATCGCTTCATCTCCTTGTGAATATTGGACAGTGAATAAGGAAGCCCATAGAAGAAATTGATGCATTTGAGTTATGGTGTTGGAGGAGAATATTAAAGGTACCACGGACTTCCAGAAGAACAAACCAATCTGTCTTGGAAGAAGTACAGCCAGAGTGCTCCTTACAAGTGAGGATAGCGAGACTTTGTCTTTCATATTGCGGACATATTATCAGGAGGGACCAGTCCCTGGAGAAGGACATCATGCTTGGAAAAGTGGAGGGTCAGGGAAAAGGAGAAGATCCCCAACAAGATGGATTGACACAGGGACAGCAGCAATGGGCTGGAGCAGAGCAGGAACTGTGAGGACAGTGTAGGACCAGGCAGTGTCCCGTTCTATTGTGCATATGGTCTTCATGAGTCAACACCGACTTGACAGCACCAGCATCAGCAACATGCTTTCTATTGATATTCCATTATAATAACACGCCAAATAATTTTAAAAGGATATCTCCACAAACATCGAGGAGAAGAGGAAGGCACAGTACAGATCAACTGTGGGAAGCTGGAAAACAACAGTGATTTAGCATCGGAGAAAGCTGGAACCTCAGTCAATAGTGTGAAAACCTTAGAAGCAAATTGATTCAGATCTCAGGACTCCCTCAAATATTTAAGAATTGGCGAGACTAAGTACCTTTCAAAAAGGGAAAAGCCACTGCCATTATAATTATAAACAGGCAGATAATGTTGTTACTCTGGTTAATAAACTAAGATAAAAAAATATTGGTATATAGAAGTATTTTTACATGGTCAACTGGCTAATACACATCAGGAAAATTGAGAGAAATCCTACAAGCACTGGATCTTCAAGGGTTACAAGGCAGGGTTCACCTGTGGTTAAGCAGGAAGTGCTGAGGAAATCTTTCTGAGGCACAAGAACACAGGGCCTGCTGATGGTATCTGCTCCAGGAGAGGACAGGAGAACTCCAAGTTCTACAACAGAACAGGCTCTGGTCTATGTGGTGAATTTGTTTTATAAAACTAATAAAAACTCAAGTCCAGTTCAGTACAGCATAAATCAACTCAGCACCCTCCCTACACAAAAGGCCTAGTAAGAGATGCTGTTGTTGTTATGTGCCATGGAGTTGGTTCCTGTAAATCTTTACAGAAGCAGAAGCCTCATCTTTCTTCCGTGGAACAGCTGGTAGTTTTGAACTGCAGACCTTGAGGTTCGCAGCCTGAGGAAAAAGCATTTACTTAAGTCTGTTGTTCTCTTTTATATACAATGCCTACCATGCAATAAAAAATTACAACACATAAAAAGAAACAAGAAAATACAGCCTATAGTTAATGGTGGAAACCATTAATAAATCAAGTGAAGAGCTAGTCCAAATGTTGAAATTATTAGACATGAACCATCTAAGATTACTATGATAAATGTCTGCATACTATCCTGGTATGACACTACAGGACACACTGGACTGCTAACTACAAGGTCTGTGGTTCAAATGTATTAGTCACTCAGAAATCCTACACAGGGTCACTGAGCCAGAACAGACTCGACGGCATTCAACAAGAATAACAGTATGTATATAGGAGCCCTAGTGGCACTGTAGGATAAACACTGGATTGCTAACTGCCATGTCAACAATTCAAATTCACCAGCTGCTCTGCAGGAACAGGGTGAAGCTTTCTGCTCCTTAAAGATTTACAGCCTTGGAAACCCTATTCCAGGTCCCTATGAGTAGAAACAGGGGAGTCCTGGTGTGGCACTGTGGGTTAATGCACCAGCCTGTAAAGCCGTTTTAACTGCAAGGTCGGTAGTTCAAGTTCACCAGCTGCTCCTTGGAAACCCTACACAGGATTTCTATGGGTCAGAATCGACTCTACAGCACTTACCAACACCAACAACAAATTAATTTGAAAAGAGCTGTAGTTGCATTGTAGTTCAACAGCTTGAACTACAAGCCATTCCATGGGAGAAAGATGAGGCTTTCTGTTCCCATAAAGACTTACAGCCTAAGAAAACTTATGCATGGTGGCTATAAGTCAGAACCAACTCTGTAGCACACCACCACCACCACCATCACATTAATGTGAGAAGCTCTGGTGGTACAATGGGTTAGCATTTGGTTGCTAACAGGTCACCGGTTCAAACCCTCCAGTTGCTCCATGGGAAAATGATGTGGTAGTCTGTAACAGGCTAGTTTTTTGTTTTGATACTACTGTAACAAGAACTACATAAGGACTCAGTTCTTACTTCAACATGATATAAGGGTAAGTCAAAAATTATCTGCACTCTGGCTGTCAAATTTATTTTGATCAACTTTTAGAAAAGACAAATATATCATTTTTTGACATAATCTCTGCTTTTCAATACATTTTGTCCATCTGTCAACAAGTTTTCATATTCCCTTATTTAAAAATGTTTTGGGATGAGCTGAGAGCCATGAAAGGCAAACTATTTTTAAACAGACACAAGCAAATAGAATTTGTTTCTAGTAGATCTGTACTAGGAGAAATGCTACAGGAAGCATCCCTGTAGGATAAAGCGACGTCATGGCAGAAACCTAGAGTAAGGAATGGAGATCACAGGAAGGGTAAACATGTCAGAAAATATGAAGACATGCTTTAAAAATATCATCCAATAACTTTAGATGAAAGATAGGACACCACTACAAATCCAACAGACATTAAATTGAACAACTTGTGGATATAATAATTTCTATGACAAACAGAACCTACCAAACTGAAAGAAATAGAACACATGAATAGCCCTAAAACCATTAATGAAATTGAATTTGTGACTTAAAACTTTTCCACACAGACTTCTCCACAGGTACAAATAGCTTTTATGGTTAATTCTATCAAACAGTCTTACACAAACTCTTCCAGAAAACATAAAGAGGACAGAACCATTCCCAACTCTTTTTATTCCATTGTCCTCCAGTAGATTCTGTCTCATAGTACATAGGACAGAGAAGAACTGCCCTACAGGATTTCATTTCATAAAGCCAGTATAACCCTTCTACTAAAACCAGACAAGAACATTACAAGGAAACTATACACCAATATCCCTTATTAGCATTTGTTGCTGTTAGTTCCCATCGAGTCCTGACTCCTGGTGGCTGACCTCCTGGTCCCTAAGGTTTCCAGGCCTTAAGAAAGACCACCAAGGCTGTCTCCCAAGGCTTGATGATCTTTGGGTGTGTCTGAACCACCAACCTTTCAGCTAGTAGTCGAGAGCTTAACCTTTTGCACCACTCAGGAATCCCTTATGAATATAACCAAAACCCCAAACCTGTTGCCATCGATTCTGATTCCTAGTGGCTCTATAGGACAGTATAGAGCTGCCCCTATAGAACTTCCAAAGTTGTCAATCTTTACAGAAGCAGGCTGCCACATCTTTCTCCTACCACACACACAGACTGGCTAAGATTAAAATGATGAACAATACCAAGTGTTAGGATGTGGAGCAATCAGAACTATCATACCCTGCTGCTAGTTATATACAATCAGACACCACTGGAAAAATCTGTCAGTTTTGTAAAAAGTTAAAAAAGCATACTTACTCTATAACCCAGCACGTCCACTCAGAGACATTTATCCAAAAGAAATGAATACATATGTCTACATGCACAACAGCTTTGTAAAGTCATAAATGGAAGCAGTCCAAACAGTTTTCAAGAGGTTAATGGATAAACAAGAGTACCATTCAGCAATAAAACAAGAACTGATCCAAATAACAATAAAAATGAATCTAAATTTCATTTTTCTGCATGAAAATAAGCCACACCAGAGAGAGAAAATACAATGTATGTTTTTATTTATATAAAGACCTAGAAAATGAAAATCTTTGTCATGACAGGTTGCCTAGGGGTAGGGGTAGAGGAAAGAATGAATTGCACATGGGGTAACATGAAACTTTTGGAGATGATAGAAATGTTCGCTATCTTGCATACAATGATTGCTGTTGTGATGTGCCATCAAGTCGGTTCCGACTCATAGCAACCCTGTACAGGGTTTTCGAGGCTGTAAATCTTTACGGGTGCAGAAAGCCTCCTCTTTCTCCCGCGGAACAGCTGGTAGTTTCGAACTGCTGACTGCGGTTAACAGCCTGATTTGTAACTACTACGCTACCAGAGCTCCATGGGTGTATTCAAATACATCAAAACGCATCACATTTTACATATATTTTAAATATGTACAGTTTGTTACATGTAAATCATACTTCAGTAAAAGTAGTAAACATCATGTTTAAAAAGGAAACAAACTAAAAAAACTTTATGGCAGAGTTAGAAATAGAGGTAGTGTTTATTCATGGGGATGGGGTGGGGTGGGGTGGGACTAAAAAAACTTTATGGCAGAGTTAGAAATAGAGGTAGTGTTTATTCATGGGGATGGGGTGGGGTGGGGTGGGGTGGGACGGAGGCAGGTGAGGCATGATGGTCATTTTCTATCTTTTCATCTAAGTACTGATTACACAGGCGTATTCTAGTTGAAAACATGTATTTTTATGATACATACACTTTTCTGAATATTGGTGTTGTTGTTAAAAATGCTGTCGAGTCAGTTCCAATTCACAGCTACCCTGTATAGGGTTTCCAAGGGTTTAAATCTTCGAGGGAGCAGAAAGCCTCATCTTTCTCCATGGAGCAACTGGAGGGCTCGAACTATTGACCTTGGGGTTCACAGTCCAGTGTTTACTGTATGGAGCCATTATGCTCCTTTTTTGAACATAAATGTTTCAAAACAAAGTTGTTTTTTTAAAAGAAAAAATGTCTACACCTATGACCTAGCCAATTCCACAGACAATAAATTCATGTGTTTACAAAAAGACGGATACAAAAATTTTCATAGCAGTTTTGCAGTTTTCTTTATAATAGTTCAAAATTGGGGCACAGCAGGTGTTAACGGGAAACTGGGTAAACAGTCACATATTCACACAATGGAATACTTGTTGTTGTTAGGTGCCAACAAGTTGGTACCAACTCATAGTGACCCTATGTACAATAACGGAAGAAAACACTGCCGTGTCCTGGGCCAACCTCACAACTGTTGCCATGCTTAGCCCATTGATGCTGTCACTCTGCCAATCCATCTCGCTGAGGGTCTTCTTCGTTTTCTCTGACCCTCCACCTTACCAAACATGATATTCTTCTCAAGTAACTGGTCCATTCTCACAATATGTCTGAAGTACGAGAGACGAAGTTTGGCCATCCTGGCCTCCAAGGAGCATTCTTGCTGCACTTCTTCCTAACACAGATCTGTTGGTTCTTTTGGCAGCCCATGGTACTTTCAATATTCTCCTCTAACACCATAACTCAAACGCATCAATTCTGAGAGGCTGCTGACTTTGAACTGATGACCTTGTGGTTCAAATCTACCATATGGTCAAGTGCTTATCCTCCAGAGCCACACCAGGACTCCACAGAGCCACGATATTCCCTTATTATCATTGTTGCTGTTGTTGTTAAGTCGATAGTGACCCTGTATAGGGTTTCCGAGGAATGGAAACCCTATACGGGGTTGAACCATCCACCATGCGGTTCACACTGACCTTGCAGTCCCGCGCAGTAACCCACAGCATCACACTAGGGCTCCTTATTATCATTATAGATAGCAAATCACTTTGACTTTCTACAGTGGCAGGAAAAAAAAGTCGTTTTCAGAGCACTTGCTCTGAAACAATATGTTCTAGTATTGAGGGACAACACAGCATAATTACACTTCGTCCAACTCACAGGACACACCTGTGTTCTGTCAACAGTGTACTTTCTTCTGTACAGATATGGTTCCAAGTCAAGTCTTTCCATTCATCCATTTCTACTCTTCATTACTGTTGTTGTTAAGTGCTGTCGAAAGAAGTCATAGACAAAGAGTGCATACATATGTTCAATGAATTTAAAGGTGCAGAACTGGCAAAACTTTTATGTGGTAAAGCAATTATGGCTGTGTTTGTCTGGGCTTTTGGGGAACAGTGCTGGTAGAGGGATATGTAAGGGTGGTTGTTGTTAGGTGTCATCAAGTCATAGAGGCCCTTAAAAGATTTCTGAGGTGCAGCAGGTGGGTTTGAACTGCCAATCTTACAGTAGTGCTGATCCTACAGCACCACACCAGGAGTCCATTAGTGTTGTTGTTAAGTGCCGTCAAGTCGGTTCTGACTCATGGCAACTGTGTAGGGTTTCCACGGTGGGCTGGTGACACTTAACTGCTGACTGGTGGTTCAAACTGACTTTGCAGTCCAGCGCATTAACCCACAGTGCCATACCGGGACAGTGAAAAAATATGACTTTGCTAGGAATGTTGAAAATAGAAATGTTCACTATGGACATGAAACAGTTAACAAATACTGGAAAAACAGTAAGTGTATTCACGCTATGGAATTACTAAATTAAATGGTTAATGGGCATTTTAAATTTATCTTGTAGAATTCCTAAAAGTATAAAATAAAATCCAATTTACATTTCTTAATATAAGCTTATCATTTTAGTTGCAATAAAAAAACATTTTTTAAAGGTCTTACTTTGTTGAAATGTGTGCTTTTCCCCAGAAAATATGAAGACTGCTTGATACAAATGCCCTCTACTTTCCTTGGACAAACATCACTGTTTAACAATCAGAATATCCTGTCCCAAGTGCTATAATTATTTTTTTAATTTTATGGTGGTAAAGTGTATGTAACATAAAATCTGCCACTTTAACCAATACTAGTTCTACAAGTCAGTGGCCCTGATCATAGTCACTATACTGTGCAGCCACCACCAGCATCCACTTCCTGAACTTTTCATCATCCCATTTCTCCTGCCTCACAGTCCCTGATAACCTCTATCTATTCTCTATGTATGGCATTGTGGGTTAATGTTCTGATCCACAAGGTTGGTGGTTCAAGCTCACCAGCTACTCCT
>NW_006408563.1:6870269-6872165 GCF_000296735.1 Chrysochloris asiatica | reverse complement strand
CAGACTGCAAAGCGTTTTGAACTGCAAGGTCGGTGGTTCAAGCTCACCAGTCGCTCCTCGGAAACCCTATACAGGGTCGCTATGGGTCAGAACCAACTCGATGGCACCTAACAACAACATCCAGGACCTGGATATGTTATGCCATTTGACCTTGGTTCCTACTGAGACTATAATCCTAACCTCCCAGATTCTGTGATTCGTTCTCTCAGGTATTTGGTTATGGCTAAGAAGTTTTCATAACTCTGCCCTCTGTATGCGCCACCACATTCATGTATTTACAGCAAATGTAAAATGCATAAGTACAAATATCATCTCTTATCAATCCTATCTATATCTGTGAGTACACTACCTCTCTCCATCCCATACCGTTCAGTCTGCATGTCTATCTAACACCTACTCACAGATCACCGTGACTGCAAGTATGTGTGTGGATACAACAGTCTTTGCCTCTGCTGCCTGTAAGTCTTGAATTCCTCTCACTGTCTTTTCCTGCCTCTACCATTGTTTGCTGACCTTCCTCTTCACATATATTGCTTTCCCCTACACTCAAGTTAACATTTGTCTGCCTAATTCACTTACCAATGTTTTCAAAGCTCATTCATGTAGCATATATAAAAACTGCATTCCTTTTCTATGGCTGAAAAATAACCCATTGTATGTACATACCACCTTTAAAAAAAAAAATCCATCATTAATGGACACGGAGGTTGTCTGCACATTTTGACCACTATGAACGTTGCTATGAATACTGGCATAAAAGAAAGTATTCATTTTAAGTGCCTAATTTCAATTCTTTTGAGTATGTGGAACTGCTATGTAATATGACAATTCTAGTAGGAGCTCACATGACACTGGGTTTAGCATTAGGCTGTTAACCATAAGGTTGGTGGTTCAAACCTACCAGTCACTCTGGAGGAGAAAGATAAGGCTGTCTACTCTAGTAAAGATTTATAGTCTTGGAAACACTATTGGGCAGTTCGATACTGTTCTACAGGGTTACTGTAAGTTGAAATCGACTCATTAGCAGAACGTTTTAGGTGTTTATGACAACTGTTTGTTTGGCTTTCTGAGGGTCTGCCAAATTGTTTACTACAGCAGCTATCCCATTTCATGTTCGCAACAACAACAAATGAGGGTTTCAGCTTCTCTTCATCCTTGCCAACATTATTTTCTGTTTTTTGTTTTTTCACAATGACCAATGCAGTAGACATAAAATGATATCTCATTTGTGTTTTTATTTGCATTTCCCTAATGACTGCCAGAGTCCCAGTGGTGCAAGTCTCAGTCCAGCAGCTGTTCCACGGGAGAAACAAGTGGCAGTCTGCATCCTGAAAAGTTACAGCCTTGGGAAGTCATATGGTACAGTTCTATAAGGTCACGATGAGTCAAAATGGACTGGAGGGTCATCAGTTGGGGTTTATACTGACCGAGGATGTTGTGGAGCTGCAGTATAAGCACTGAGCTGCTAACCGCAAGGTTGGCAGTTCAAACCCACCAGTCACAACTTGGAAACCCTAAAGAGGATTGCTACGAGTTGGAACAGACTCAAAGGTGCTTAACAACAACAGTGAAGTAGAAAATCTCTTTATATGCTTAATGGCCATGGCCATTTGTGGACTCCTGGTGTGGCACTGTAGGATCAAGCACTGGCCTGTGAACCACAAGGACAGCAGTTCAAACGCACCAGCTGCTCCTCAGAATCTCTATAGGGTCGCTATGAGTTGGAGTCAACAGCACTTAACCACAATGGCCATTTGTACAACTTCACTGGAGAACTATCTGTTCAAATCCTTTACCTGTGTTTAAACAATGACTGCGTATCTTTTTGTTGCTGAGGTGCAGTTCTTATATTCTGGATCATAAACCATTATCACTATGGTGGGGCGGTGGTGTGCC
>NW_006408563.1:6866795-6868939 GCF_000296735.1 Chrysochloris asiatica | reverse complement strand
TTTTTTTTTTAAGTTTTTACTGTGAATTAAGTGATAGTTTACCTGGGAGAACATCTGTTTTATACTCATTGTTTCACTGCAATGAGTACAATCCCAGTTGGCACTGTCTCCTGAACAGACACTGAATCCCACATTGAATGGTTCTGACACAGACACATGAATTTATTTCTGGACTCTCAATTCTAGTTCATTGGTCTATATGGCTATCCTTACACCAATATGACACTGTCTTGATTACTATTGTTGTTGTTGTTATGTGCCGTGGAGTCGGTTCCGAATCATAGCAACCCTGTACAGGGTTTCCGAGGCTGTAAATCTTTGTGGGAACAGAAAGCCTCATCTTTCTTCGGTGGAACATCTGGAAGTTTCGAACTGCTGACCGTGAGATTAGCAGCCTGATTCGTAATCACTACACTATAGCTTTGTAATGAAATCTGAAGTTAGTAAGTGCGAGTCCTCCTACTTTGTTCTTTTTCAATACTGTTTTGACTATTGGGGCCTTTGCAAATCCAAATGAATTTGAGAATTGGATTTTCCATTTCAAAGGAATGCATTACATCTTTGGGTAGAATTAATATCCTAACAATATTAAGGCTTCCAATCTGTTAACACAGGATGCCTTTCCATTTATTTAAGTCTTTTAAACATTTCTTTCAGCAACATTTTACAGTTTACGATGTAAATGTCTTTCACCTCCTTGATTAAATTTATCCCTAAGTATTTTATTCTAGATGATACTATAAATTAAACTGTAAATTCTTTTGAAATTAATCATTGCTGGTATACAGAAACATAATTGGTTTCTGGTAGTTGATTTTGTGTCTTGCAATTATGCTGGATTAAAATTACTAGCTCAGTAGCTTTCTTATAAATTCTTTGGGATCTTCTATAAATGGAGTGATGTCATACATGAATAGTTTTACTTTCTCCTTTCCAATCTGAATTTCTTTTATTTCCACTTCCTGCCTTACTACGTCCAGTACAATGTTATACAACAGCAGTGAAAGCTAATGTCCCTGTTGTGCTCCTGAAAAAAGCTTTCTGTCTTCCATCACTGAGTAAGATGTTAGCTGTGGGTTTTCCTTAAATGTTCTTTATCGTGTTAAGGAGGCTTCTGTCTATTATCTAGTTTTCCAATTATTTTTACAAAGAAAAGGTGTTGTGTTTTACCAAATGACTTTGTACATCAATTGTGATAATCATGATCTTTTTAATCTTCACTCTATTAATGCTGTGTATTACATTTGATTTTCTTATGTTGAACCATCCTTGCATTCCAAGGATAAGTCTCACTTGGTTATGGTGCATAATCCTTTTAATATGCTGTTGAATTCAGTTTGCTAGTATTTTGTTGAGAAGTTTTATATCTATAGTCATAAAGGATACAATGATATAAAAGCATAAGGGTTCGGAATTTTCTCTTCCCCTATCTTTACCTGGCTTCTGATTCAGGGTAGTGTTGGCCTCTTAGAACTAGCCAAGTGCTTCATTTTTAAAATAGCTTCATATGACAATGTTACATACTTTGAAATAGAATTTAATGTGACATGTTCATTAATTAACATAGTAATTCACTAAGATTGTAGAGTGCTTTCCAAAATGGAGGTTGAATCTACACATGCCTCTGAAACAATAAGTAAATGACCCATTAAGGGTATATGAACATATCAGAACAAGACTCAACAGTACTTAACAAAAACAGCTTTTATTTATGCTTCATGAAAAGACAAATGTATTTAAAAACTATAACAGAATGGAATACAATGCATTGTATCTGGCTGGCTGGCTGTGTGCCATTGAGTCTGTTCCAATTCACAGCAACCCTGTCTAGGGATTCTGAGTTTATAAACCTTTTACGGAAGCAGGACTTGAACTGCTGCCTGTGCAGTTAATAGCCCAATGTGTAACCCCCAACGCCACCAGGGCTTCTTACACAGTTATCTTTAATATGCAGAATGACTGCATTACTGCCACCTGTCAAGCAGTTACATTGACTATAATCTAAGTATTCTGGTATTAAGTTAATTCTAAGAATCCTGAGAGAAAAGTTAGAGGATTTGCTAGGTTCTTTTGCAATAATAAAGAAAGAACTTATCTTTATTAAGCTGGTACAAGAGATAAGGATTCCTAGTATAGCGCTGTGA
>NW_006408563.1:6863326-6865465 GCF_000296735.1 Chrysochloris asiatica | reverse complement strand
TAACAGGTCTCTATGAGTTGCTATGGAAGAGGGTTTGATTGACACATAGGAGCAAACTTTGCTACCAAAATTTCATCATCAATGGGTGGAAGTTAAACAATGAGAAAGTACAGCCAAAGATGCACTTAATTCTTTTTTGGTTTAGGCCTCTCTATAAGGTACCTTTCCCAGGATGACAACTATTAAACCAAGCATCAAATGAACCGATTTAAGATCCAGACTGAAATTTTAGTATCACCAAGTGCTAAAACTGAGATTTTAAAAACACAGTGTTGTATATTCATTGTTGTTGTTAAGTGCCCTAGAGTCTGTTCCAATGCATAGCAACTCTGTGTAGGGTTTCCCAGGAGTGGCTCATGGATTTGAACCACCAACCTTGTGGTTAGCAGTCCAATGATTATCCTACAGTGCCACACCAGGACTCCACATATTCATTGCTCCTGCTTTAATACAGAAAACAAAGAGTTTTGAGCCATTACTAAAATTTATAAAGCAACTATTCACAGGTAAGGCGAATTGGTGATTTTCTTCACAGAGTCTTTAATGCCATTTGTTACAGCACAAAATAAACTAAATAAGTAAAAAAATAACATTCTTTATAAGTAAACATTATTGAACTTCTGTGAATCCTTCCAGAAGATAATACCAACTGTAACTAACTCTTCAAATAAAGGCTTTCTTTCAAACATTTACATTGAATTTCTTTTATATTTAAGGGACTGAGAGGTACTTTGGGTTAGTAAAACCAGATCCAAATCTCCAGAATGCAGGGAACATAAAACAACATACACTTACAACACAAGCAAATCAAGTAAGGTCTACAGGAATGAAGTAGCTTAGTAATTCTGCTTGGTGGCAAACAGCTTCTCAAAGAAGGTACATGCCAATGGAGCCATTCTAAGGGATAAGCAATCACAGTTGGACTGAGAAATCTAGGGGAAACAAACCAGGCGGGGAGACCATACACACAGAATTTAAAATATTATTAATTTGGGATACATCCAGAATATTTTACATTTTCAAATCATAGTTGTTTTGTTACACTGACTTTTGGCCAACAAGTCACATGTCAATTTTAGTAAAATTCTTCAAAGGAAAAAAAAAAAAATCCACGTTTAAGCACTACTATGAAATTGATTTACTACAATTCTACACTATTTGAGCCTATTTAATATGACTATGTTTAATTTTAGATTAAAAATCAACACTCATGGACGCGGCAGTCGAGGAATCTAACAACGTGATGTATTAGTCAAATCTGTTGGGAAAGATCTCTTTTAAAATGTTCAAGAGCAGAGATATCAGTTTGAGGATTAAGGTGCACCTGACCCAAGCCATGGTATTTTCAATCTCCTCATATGCATGTGAAAGTTGGACAATGAATAAGGAAGACCCTAGAAAACTCAATGCATTTGAATTATGGTGTTGGTGGAGAATATTCAAAATACCATGGACCACTAGACGAACAATCAAATCTGTTTTGGAAAAAGTACAGTTAGAATATCCCTGAAGAAGCCAGTAGGCGAGACTTTGTCTCTCATACTTTGAGCGTATTAGGACATCATACTTAGTAATATGAAGGGTCAGTGAAAAAAAAGTAAGACCTCCCCAAACAAGATGGGCTGACAAAATGGCAAAAACAATGGATTCAAATGCAGCAGCAATTGTGAGGATGGTACAAGAGTGGGTGGTCTTTTGTTCTGTTGTACATATAGTCACTATGAGTTGAAATCGATTCGATGGCACTAGCCTAGCCTAACACTCCTAATTCCAGAAAATATGTCTAATGTCCGAGAGATGAAGTCTGGCCATCCTGGCTTCCAAGGAGACTCTGGCTGTACTTCTTCCAACACACATTTGTTTATTCTTCTGGCAGTCCATAGTACCTTTAATACTCTTCTTGAATATCATAACTCAAATGCGTCAATTCTTCCATGGTCTTCCATATTCACTGTTCAACTTTCACATGCATATGAGGCTATTGAAAATACCATGGTTTGGGTCAGGTGCACTTTAGTCCTCATGCTGACGTCTTTACTTTTGAACACTTTATAGAGGTCTTTGTGGAACAGATTTGCTTAATGCAATATGCAATGCAATAATATGTCATTTGATTTTTTTGTCTGCTGCTTCCATGAA
>NW_006408563.1:6848540-6860301 GCF_000296735.1 Chrysochloris asiatica | reverse complement strand
GTAGCTGTCTTCCAAATTTCTTGGCATAGCTGAGTGAGTGCCTCCAGTGCTGTATCAGTTTGTTGAAGGATATCAATCCAATTTGTATTCGATCAGTTTCCAAAGCCTTGTTCTTTGCCAACGCCTTCAGTGCACATTAGACGTCTTCTTTTAGTACTACTACTGACTCTTGATCATATGCTACCTCTTGAAATGATTGAACAACGACCATTTATTTCTTTTTGGTACAGTGACTCTGTATATTTCCTCCATCTTTCCTTGGTGCTTTCTATATCATTCAATATTTTGCAGAAAGAATCATTTAGTACTGCAAATCAAGACTTGAATTGTTTCCTTAGTTCTTTCAGCTTGGAAAATGCTGTGTTCTTCTTTTTGAGTTTTCTAACTCCAGATCTCTGCACATTTCATTATATTTGACTTTGTCTTCTCGAGTTGCCCTTTGAAACATTCTGTTCAACTCATTTACCTCCTCATTTCTTCCATTTGCTTTAGGATCTCTATGCTGGATAGCAAGTTTCATAGTCTGACATCCATTTTGGTCTTTTCTTTTTGTCTTAATGACCTTTCTTCCTGCATATTCTTGATGTCATCCTACAATGGCTATAGAATTATCTGAATTCCTCAGTTTTACATGCATGATTCATTACAATCAAATATCAATGTACCGTTCTAGGCTTATTTTCCACTCTACCCAAATATGAAATCTGTGTTCTACCCAAGTGGACCACTTTCTTCTCTGTGCCTTTAATCTTTAGATCTCTTGGAATGTCCTGACTTCCTCTTCCTTTCACTTCTTCAAATCCCTACCTATTTTCAAGATTCTCAAATCTTTCCTTTCCTCTCCATGCAGACAGTAAACGTCTTTGATTTCCCCATTATGCATAGCCCACTGCTGAAAAACATGTTTCATTAATGGTAAAAAGAAAAAAATCTTAAGCTGATTTATAAATTATCAGTGATCTATTTTAAAACAACTGCCCCAAATTGTGGTAAATACCTTACATTAAAGCAGCAGCAATAAGAGCATGAAAGGAAACTTTAGAAATCATATAATCTGTAAGTTTTCTAGCAACAACAACAAAATGCATTTGTATGTTATTTTGCAACTAAAATTTCTAGATAAAGTCTTACATAATATTCCCAATATGTAAAACTGGCAAAAGTATTGTTTATATTATTTAAAAAAAAAAATCTTCCTATTGTGAATTGAATGGTTTACAGATATGATCACCAGTTTTATATTTAAAAAATCATATACTTTACTTCATTACAGTGACTGCAATCTCTTCCACAAACCATCAGTTAACATTATTTACCCCTAGTAACTTGCATTCCTCCCTGTGTCTCTGGCTACCTCATCTTTCCTGTCAATCTCCCTCTAGTTGTATACTGCCTGCCCTGTCACCCATATTAACATGTGTCTACTCTCTTGTTGTTGTTAAGTTCCGTTAAGTCAGTTCCGACCCATAGCGACCCTGCAGGGTTTCCGAGGAGTCTACTCTCTAGCATGTGAATAATTTTCCCTCTCCCACTGCCCAGTAACCTTTATAGAATGTTTCTTTTATCAAGAAATCCATTTCTTAACTGTGTACACTGGTCTCATACTGTATCTGTCCCTTTTGTGGTTCACTCATTTCACTCAATGTAATATCCTCCAGTTTCATCCACATTGTGACATGTTTTGCAAATTCATCATTATTCTTCAACACTGCTAAGTCCCCTATTGTATATATGCATCAAAGCTTAACTAGTCTTCTGCTGATGGGCATTTAGGCTGTCTCCATTTATTTGATGTTTCTCTTGTAAATAGGACATTGAAGGATCCTGTTTTCTTATCCATTCTGCTACTCTCTGTTTGTTGACTGGTACATGTAGTCCATTTACACTCTGTGTAATTACTGAGAAGTAGGAATTTACTGCTGTCATTTTCTTGTATGTTTTCTGTGGTGCTCCTGGTTTCTTTGTTCCACATCATTTTCTGCACTTTTATTCAGTTTGTGGGTCTTCATTTCATTTTCATTTCTGCGTGGTAATGCTTACTAAATTTTTCTGATTTTCTCTTTTTCATTTTGATGTGAAGGTGTATTAATTTTCTTTGAAGTTACCCTGTAATTTACTAACTTTTTTCCCCATTTAAAACAGTCTATTTTATCTTGAAAGACATTTCCATGCCATTTTGAAGTTCTGTATCTACACTATTCCCTCTTTCTGCTTTGTAGTTGATGTCTTTATAAATTGATATTGCTGGTTCCCTATTTTCAGTCTTACAGGTTTGTTTTACTTTAAATACTTCTATATCTGGAATTAGTTCTGGTGGTGATGTCATGTACGGTAATCTCAGGTAGTTAGTTGTCTGCTGTTGTAGGTTTTCCGTCCAAAGAAAACCTGTTAGCATTTTTGGTAAAGTTGGTCTGGTTATTACAAATCCCTTTAATTTCTGTTTATCAGGAAATGTCCTAATTTCACCATCAGACTGGAGGGACAGTTTTGCTGGATATATGATTCTTGGCTGGCAATTTTTTTCTTCTGGAGTTTGTATATGTCATCCCATTGCCTGTTTGCCTGCATGGTTTCTGTTGAGAAACATGAATTTAGTCTTATTGATTTTCCTTCCTGAGCTGTTCTCAAGATTCTTATCTCGACTCGGGTCTTGGAAAGTTTGATTATGATATGTCTTGGTGATTTTCTTTTGGGATTTATCCTGCTTGGGGTTCACTCTGCTTGTACTCTTATCTTCTGACTTTCATGATGTTAGGGAAGTTTTCTTCCAACAAGTCTTCCACAGTTTTCATTGTGCTTTTTTGTTCGTATCTTCCTGTTCTAGAATTCTAGAGCAAGTTATTCCTCTTCATGGTGTCCCACGTAACTCTTAGGCTTTCTTCAGATTTTTTCATTATTTTTTTCGATTGTTCTTCTGGCATATTAGTATTGACAGATTTATCTTCTAGCTCACTAATTCTGGCTTTCATTGCTTTAAGTCTACTCTTTTCCCCTTTCAATGTATTGTCCATTTCTGAAATCTTAACACTAATTTGCCTATATTTTGTCTGTTTGATCTTACAGGGTTTTTCTGAATTACCTTTTCTTACTGGTCATTTGTTTGAATCATTCTCTTGTTTCTTTGCGTGAGCGAAACTGTCTGTTGTCTCCAGGATATTGTGATGGTGTCATATTTGTATTTGATTAACAGTTGAATGTTGTGTGCTCTGAGGCTCTCACCAACTATCTATTGTGGGTGCAGTAAGATAAAGAAAGTGTGTACACCATTCTCCATTTGTGCACCTCAGTTTAGGGTAGGTTTGGCTGGTACTGGCTACGGTCTATCATTTAAGAGATGGTGTAGGAGTTGGTATTGGCTCTTTACCAGTGGGTGGAACTGCAGAGGGTATGGTTGTGGCTGGGGTGTATGGACACAATTGCTGTCTTCTGTCACGTAGGAAAAAGGAGGCCCCTTCTCCCCAACTATGACACATACACACAGGAAAACAAAGCAGAATAAGAAAGCAAGCAACCAACAATGAAAAGAGAAAATAGTACATGAGAAAAAAAGAAATAAAAACAGGCAGCAACCAGAAAAAAGTAACTAAAAAGAGAAAAGAGACAGGAAAATGGAGTTACAGGAGAGAAAATAAAAGGAACTAAAAAAACCCCACAAAACTTAGAAAGGAAAAAAAAAAGATGAGGAAATGAGAAACAGTAGAAAAGAAGGCAAAACAAAAGCAGAGATAGAAAGGATAAAATTCACGGGAATGGAAAGTGAAGGAGGAGAAAAAGAAATAAAAATTATGAAACAATGAAAGGAGAAAAACAAAACAAAAATCAAACAGACAAATAAACAACAGAATAGTGCAGCTGTTGGACCTGGAGCGGAGAAAGCTCTGGGGGAGCTTCTGCAAGTCAAGGAGCTCCAGAGGCAGACCGGTGCGGGAGGGGTGAGACAGCAGAATGCCTGGCCCTAGATGGAGTTCTTACAGGCCTAGGTGTTATCCATGCTCAGGACACTCAAAGGGAAACTAACTCATGGAGGCCCTAGATGGAGTTGGTTTCAGTGTCACTCTGGCATGGCTGACATTCACATGGCTCCCAACTCCTGAAGAGTAGGGTCTGTGCTGGAGTCTGGTCACCAGTGAAGCGTGAAGAAAAAGAAGGAATCGCACCTTTCTGGTCACCTATGTAAATCTGCTACGGTCACCTTCTGTCCCCAAAGCTGCTTACAAAAATTGAAGATGGTCATGCCACATCTGGCCTATGGTTCACCAGTCAGTCTCCCTCTCTCGCTGCTGCTGATCAGCTTCTCCTCCCAGCAAGTTCTCAGTCTACTTCTCTAATCTTTTATATGAAGTGCAGGGTTCCAGGATTACTGTCTTTGTCTATTTCACTTGGCCTCTGTTCGTATCTTTGTTGTAGTAGGTCCGTGTAGTGCGTCTGCCTAGTCTGCCATCTTGTCAGCAGTTCCTGCTTATATGATTTTATCTTTTCAAATATCACATTATTTTATGATAAAATAAAAAGACTGAAACTGATGGTTAGGGATATCAATTACAGTCTTATGACCAACTCAGCAATCTATGTATTTCCGTATAATACTGATTTCCACCCAATAAAGTAGCTACAAGTAGGGAACAGCAACTTTTTATTGGTTCACATGGCATTCACAGGATATTCTTCAATTACATTGATCCAAAAGTTAAAAAACATGCTAATTTTATTTTTGCTCAAAGTCGAATCAGTAACAATATCTAACGACTGCTAACAAAGCAGACAAGAGCTATAAAGACACCGTTTAGTATATCAGAACTCTGATACATTCATTTGTTGTTACTAGGCAAATGACTTACATAAGATTAATGTGCCCCAAGGAAATGTGCCTATGTCTTGCCTATCATTTAACTGAGTACAATTTATATGCCATTTCTCAGCTCATTTTATATGAACAGATATGCACAAGGCTGAATTTTTTTAAAAAATTATTATTGTGAATTGAGCAATCATTTACATGGGAATGGGAGAACATCAGTTTTACACTTATCCTATCATGTTTTGTTTCATTGCAATGATTATAATCTCCTTCACACATCATCATTCAACAGTATTTGCTTCTATTCCCTCTGTTTTTTGTTTTTCTTTAAATGTACACCAAAAACACTCAGGAATGTATAATCATTTAAATAACCAAAGGGCACATTCTGCAAGCCTGCCTCCTGGTTGCCAGTACACAGCCTTTCTCTTTCCACGAGTCTAGAGTCCTCAGCCACTCCCTCTTCCCATGTTTGCATCTCTGCCTCCTTCTCTGGTGTCCTTGCTTCTCTGGATAGGGTCCCACATTCCACTCCTGTTCTTCTCCCTAGGTCCTAGGTCCTCTATTCCTGGAATGTAAGATTAACTACTACCCCCTTTTTGCTACAAAACTTCTACCTTTACAGTTGTGACAATTGCAATTAGTCGTGAAAACAATTACTCACTACTGAATCCTAAGAATCTTATCCCCATCTCCTTTCCCCAGACCCGTCTAGACAAGATGAAAACTATCCAGTGGGAATTCTACATTTCCCTGCACACTCTGAAACTAAACTCCCTCTTGAAAACTTGTAAGCCAGTCACTTCATGCCTTTACAGCCCCTCCGCCGCCATTTTAGGTAGCCAATGTCTAAGTTGCCCCTCCCTATCAACCCTGTGTATAGAGGGGATGGGAATGATCCTTGCTGTGAAGACTCATTCCCTCTCAGTTGGTATTTTAAGCTACTACATCCATAAGTATAGGTCAAGTTCATCAAGTTATAGTGATTTACACTTGTTTCCTTTATCAAAATTTTTAAATATCTTCTCCTCTAGTTGAGTTCTGATCATCCAGCTATGGAAGCTAGGTGATATGGGTACTACCTGCAAGTTTCAGTGTTCTTGTGAATCTCCCCTCACTTCACATCATCTAGATGCTTTATTCTCAGCTCTAGACCTCCATGGCTATATCCCTGTCCATGGGCCCACGAGTCCCCAGATCTCACCATACTTTGGACCAACCTGCCCTTTCTTGCTTCTCTCCCATCTCCAGGTCAACGGCAGTCTGTGTAACGTGGATGAACGCAGCCCACATCTTCATTGCTTCTTTCCCCTCACTTGCACTCACCAGTAGACCAAGCTTACAGGCCTGCTCATGTATTCCCTTGGAGGTTCAGTCTTGGAAGGGGGTTTGTCCTGAAGGGACATGATTTCTTGACAAGGCTGAATTAAAAAAAAAAAAATCTACAGCAAATTCACAAACTTTTCTTGAGAATGACCCACTTACAATTCACAAATAAGCACAGAGATGGTAACAGAGGTAACAGAAGCTTTATTCTAAGAACTGGCTTTCCCACACACAAAAAAAACCTAACCATGCAGCACTATGATGTTCAATTAGTTAAAATCTGATAAACGGTAAGTGCCTGTATGCTTGTTTTATTATGATGGCAGTGTAGGAAACAGGTTAAGAGTACAAGCTGAAGAATTAGCCGGCCTGGTTTCAAATTCAACTCTGCTACTTTATAACATAAATAACCTTTGAGCAAATAACTTACTATCTGTTCCTATTCCACAGCAATCTGGTGAGGACTGTTGTTAAGTGTCGTTGAGTCGGTTCCTACCCACAGCGACCCTGTATAGGGTTTCCGAGGAGTGGCTGGTGAGCTTGAACCACCGACTTTGTGGTTCAAACCAACTTTGTAGTCTAGTGCATTAACCCACAGCACCACACCAGGACTGTTAATATTACATTAAGTGTTTAAAACATCACATTATATATAGTAAACCCAATGCCACTTAGTGAATTCTGAGGCACAGTGATCCTACATAGAGTCTCCAAGACTGTAAATCTTTATAGGAACAGATAGCCTCAGCTTTCTCCCAAGGAGCAGCTAGGGGTTTGACTCACTCATCTTGTGGTTAGCGGCCCAACACCTAACGCACAGTGCCCTCTGGGTTCCTTTTATGTTGTATGTTGTTGTTGTTAAGTGTTGTCGAGTCGGTTCTGACTCATAACAACCCTGTATAGGATTTTCAAGGAGCAGTTAGTGAATTTTAATCGTTGACCTGGGGTTCAAATCGACCTTGAAGTCCAGTGTAGTATCCCACAGTGCTACACCAGGACTCTATATGTTACATAGGTTTTGCTAAGCGCTGTCGAGTCAGTTCCAACTCACAGCAATCCTGTAAAGGGTTTCCAAGGAGCGGTTGGTAGGTTTGAACTACTGACCTTGTGATTCAAACCAACCTTGCAGTCCAGTGCTTATCCTATAGCACCACACCAGAACTCCATTATATTGATGTTGTTAAGTGCCAGTTCTGACTCATAGTGACCCTGTATTAAGTTTCCGAGGAGTGATTGGTGACCTTGAATAGCAGATCTTGTGGTTCAAACACACCCTTCAGTCCAGCGCATTAACCTGCAATGTCACACTGCCTTTACATAGGTGTCAGTTTTTATTATTACTAATTTAAAACACTTTTACATGAGATTGAAATCAAACATCTATAGAACCTCTGAAATATCATCTCAAAAGTCTAGCTAAAAAACCAAAACAGTGTCATACTCAAACGACTGATTTTACAGGTGAAGGACTTGAGACCAGGATAAGTGACTTGTTACATACCTTGCTTCCTTAAAATAAAAATTAATTAACGACTCAACAGCACACAACAACGACATTACTAATATTGATATGAGGAGCTCGGGGAGCCTAGTAATTACGAGTCAGGCTGCTAATCTCACTGTCAATGGTTTGAAACTACCAGTGGTTCTGTGGGAGAAAGATGAGGCTTTCTGCTCCCACCAAGATTTACAGCTTCAAAACCCTACACAGGGTTGCTACGACTCTACGGCACATAACCACCACCACCAATACTGACATGCAACTACATCCAAACTGAAGCAAATCTGAGAGTCTATCACGTGTCCACGAATCTATGGACAGCACGACAGCCATCTACAATACTTATGTAAGAAATAACCAATGCTGCAGTCAGAAAACAAATGGGGTAGGAACCAAAAGGTACTAAGCTAAATGAGATGGCATCACAATTATTCTTAAAAAGACAACAGCTAAAAACCTCTCTTCAGAAAAATAAATAAAAGTGTTAAAATATTTCTTAAAAATAAATGATTTTGATCAAAGATTTGAGGCACATCTAACATCCTTATTTGTTAAGTGCTGGTAAGCCGTTCTGACTCACAGCAACACTGTACAGGGTTTCCAAAGAATGGCTCATGGGTTTGAACTGTTGACCTTGTGGTTAGCTGTCCAGTGCTTAATCTACAGTGCCACACTAGGACTGTTGTTGTTGTTGTTGTCAGGTGCCGAGTCGGAACCAACTCATAGCAACCCCATGCACAGCAGAATGAAACAATGTCCGATCCTGGGCCAACCTCACTACTGCTGTCACACTTGACACCATCAGTGATACCACCTGGCCGATCCATCTCGTTGGGAGTCTTCCTCTTTTTCTCTGACCCTCCACCTTACCCAGCATGATATCCTTCTCCAGCGACTGTTCTCTCCTGACAATATGTCCAAAGCGTGAGAGACGAAGCTTAGCCATCCTGGCCTCCACGGAGCACTCTGGCTGCACTTCTTCCAAAATAGATCTATTGGTTCTTTTGGCAGCCCATGGCACTTTCAGTATTCTCCTCCAACACCACAACTCAAAGGCATCAATTCTTCTACGGTCTTCCTTATTCACTGTCCAGCTTTCACATCTATATGAGGTTATTGAAAATACCATGGCTTGGGTCGGGCGCACCTTAATCCTCAAGCTGACATCTCTGCTCTTCAATACTTTAAAAAGTTCCTGTGCAGCAGATTTGTCCAATGCAATACGTCGTCTGATCTCTTGACTGCTGCTTCCATGAATGTTGACAGTTGATCCAAGAAGAATGAAGTCTTTGACAACTTCAATCTTTTCTCTGTTGATAAGAATGTTGTTTATTGGTCCAGTGGTGAGGATTTTTGTTTTTCTGACATTGAGATGCAACCCATACTGAAGGCTGTGTTCTTTGATCTTCATCAGTAAATGTTTCAAGTCCTCTTTACTTTCAGCAAGCAAGAGGGTTTCCAAGGAGAAGTTGGTGGGTTTGATCTGCTGACCTTGGGGTTTGAAGTCCAGTGCTGATTCTACAATGCCACATCAAGACTTCTTTGTTGTTGTTAAGTGCCATTGGATAGGTACCAACCCACAGCGATCCTGTATAAGGTTTTCAAGGAGCAGCTGGTGAGCTTGAACCACCAACTTTGTGGTTCAAACCGACTTTGCAGTCCAGCGCATTAACCCACAGCACCACACCAGGACTCACTTAGTGAGGCCCTTTACATAATCTTAATGAGATCTTTTAGTCTGAAAAACTGGCTGCTACTTCTACTAGGAGTCCTGGTGTGGCACAAACTTACCAGCTGCTCCTTGGAAACCCTATACAGGCTGGCTATGGGTCAGAACCAACTTGACGGCACTTAACAACAAACAAAAACTTTTACTAAAACGAGCTCTGGTAGCAAAGTAGTTATGAGTCAGGCTGCTAACCTTAAGGTCAGCTGTTTGAAACTAGCATCCGTTCCTTGGGAGAAAGATGAGGCTTTCTTCTCCCGTAAAGATTTACCGCCTCAGAAACCCTATGCAGGGACACTATTTGTTGGAACCGTCTCCACGGCAGGCGCACCACTACCACTACCACCACCACCACTTGTACTAAATAGAGCTAATATTCATCACAAGGAAACATCTTCATTAAATTCAAACAGGAGAGCAGCAGTCTAAACAACACAAAATGTCTAATGAAAAAAATCATGCATTAAGCTTTGTAGACATTTTTGACTACAAAATAGGGTTTGATTAGGTTTCTGCGAAATTCACAACACTAAGAGCAAAATAAGAGACAAATTTTGAAGGTCAACTCAATCAGAGCTAAAGGCTTTAAAAAAGGCAGCTCTATTTTGTCCTTCACCCAATGGTCTTATTCCTCAATCCCAGCTACCTCAGCTAGGAATGTCCTCCCCCTCCCCATCTACTGAAATCCTACCCATACTTAAACGATCTTGCTCTCATGAATTTTTTCCGAATATCCCCAATCTAGAATTAATCTCACTCCTTTTTGCTCTCCGATTCTGAACATTATTCACTCCAATCATTTATTACATAAAGCATTGGATTACAATTAGCTATGTTCACTTCTTTCCCTTTATCCTACACTCTCACACACAAGAAAATTCCCAGAGAGCTATAGGGAGGGAGAAAAGGAATTACCATTTGTTAAACCTCTCAGTGCTAGACCAGGTGATAGGCATTTTACATAATTAGCTCCCTTAATCTGTTTGCCAGTATTCCGGGTAGTGAATTTTCCTAAAGTGACAACGCACTCTTTGGCGTTCAATAGTTTATCTAATGTCAAACTGCTAGTCAATTCCAATGCTTAAGGAACGTTAGTTTCCCTGGATCCAAAGAACCTCAGGGAAAGCAAGTTACTGCAGATCTTGTTCACCGCACACTCTGCCTATCAGAGGTATTCCATATGTATGTGTTGAATTAAATATAGTCTCACGGACTCAGTGCTACCTTTTCAATAATCCAATCACGCCTCACCTATACCTTTCCTGATCCTTTTTAACGGACTTTACACCCGGCAGCTAGCTCTCCACATCCTGAGAAATGCTGCAGCCATCAACCCTTACTGGCCGGTTCACTGAGGAACCTTTCAATTCCCCCAGCTCTACCAAACTGCTGATCCAGGTTAGAAATGCAACACACCAGGAACATTTGCTATAACACGCACACCCTTCCCAAAAGCGCTTATTTCATACTAAGTCACATCTTCGTGCTTATTAGTAATAAAGCTTATGCGGTTTCCAGCTCACACTGGGGGGTTGGAGGGAGGCACTCTAAGATACCGTCTGACTAGGAAAACCACATCTTCTTTCAACCCATCTTAAAACGATGGACTCTTAATGATATCACAGTCTTCCCCCTCCACCCCCAGCAATGAACTGCAGTTTGGATTTCCGGCGGGAATGTACAGACACGGAAAGATGAGATGGGGCTAGAAAGCAATGGAGCAATTACTTACTTAGCTTGCTTAATTATAAAGACACAGAAGGCGGGGGCCCCGCCTTTCTGAATCTCTGCACTGAACTCATCTCTGAAAGATGGGGGGCGGGGGCATCTCAGACAACGAATCGCTGGTTTCTGCAGCTGCTTTCCGAGGCTGACCCAGGGAAGCTTCCTTTCCTACCCCGTGCTCCCAGACCAGCAGCCCCCAGCGCCGGGTGGGGGAAGCCCAATTGCACCCTCCCCAGGCGACTCCAGATCTCATTGTCTCCCTGGGTCGCGGTCCCCAGGAGCGCGAGGTGCAGCTCAGGCTCCACGACCCCCACCCACTGACCCGCCACCTCTCCGGGCGCGGTCCAGAGGCCGGGTCTGAGCCCGCAGCGACCCCGCCCCAGGCTGCGGCCGCCCGCACCGCGCCCGGATGGCGGGGCTGGGCGCCGGGAAAATGGAGGCGGCAGCGCTTGGTCGCCCCGCGCCCAGCCGTCTCCTCTCCCCCGGCCCGGAGCGCGAGACTAAGCACTCACCGCGGCAGCTGCGTGGCCCTCCGGCGGCCCCGACTACCGCAGCGGCCCCGGGCTGGGCAGCCGCCGCTCGCGCCCTGCTCCTTCTCTCCAGGCGCGGCGCTCCTTTCCCGGGAGACGCAGCGAGCTCCAGCAGCTCCCGCGCCTCGCGCTCCGTGACTGAATAACTGACTGAC
>NW_006408563.1:6842161-6848255 GCF_000296735.1 Chrysochloris asiatica | reverse complement strand
CCCAGCCGGAGCTGGCCCCGGTGCCCCGCCTTTCCTCCGCGCGTCCCTGTGAACCGCCTCCAGGAACGAGTGAATCAGAATGAATGAGTGAAGAAGGAAAATCCCGGTGATGACCCACCCACTGCTAGCTTTTCCTGGAAGCGGGCCCAGCGTCTTCGCTGGTCCAAGTGCCCTGGGAGACACTAGAGCATTGAGCAGATCTCTGGAGGAGCTATATGCATGTCGTTATGCCATCCATTTATTCAAGAACTCCAAAACGCGTCAGATGTTGTCTTAAGCACTTACAGGACCAGGCCTTTTTTTTTTTTTTTTTTAGCAACTCACATTTTGGCCAACAACTCTCATACTTATATTGTGAAGCTCTTAGAAATTGGACGTTTCCAATTATCTTTAATTATATTTTAACTTTGGAATCTACTTATCATGTGTACTTAAATAATTCCTGTTAGCCTTAATTGAAATTGTTCAGAAGAGTGTTGCCAGTAGTTACCTCCCTTTGACCTTATCACCAAGCTCTAAATTACTCCATGATTATATTGGTACAGGCTTGACTTAGCTAGTCTTTTGTATTTTAACTTATATTTTTACTTTAACCACCAAAAATTGATCAAAGGATGAAAAGAAGTTGGAATTAACCTATTTTTGCTTTGCTACAATCAAAACAGTTTTGTTGACAGCATTAACAATTGACAAAACAGGAGTGTCACCTGGAATTGGTTGCTGTGAACATTTTTTCATGTATTCCCATCTGTTTGCTAAGTGTTTCTGGATTTTTATTTTCACAGATAAAGAATTGACTACTTTTCTGAGATCCTGGCTCCCTTTCTAAGAACCAGAGTGTTCATTTCTCTGTCCTGGGACCAGATCCTGGTTTGGCTAATTACATTCCTTCTTCATGATATTCTTGAGGACTTTCAAGTGGTTGTGATCCTTTTTGCACAATCTGTTCCAAACTGGTGCACAATCTGTTTAAAACTGGTGGTTAGAACCACACAATACAGTTACTGGCTGCATTTCACACTTGAGATATCTGTACTTTAAAAATATAACTGTACTTTTCTATTTTAAGTAGAGTGATGGTGGTGGTGGTTATGTGCCACCGAGTTGGTTCCGACCCTGTATAGGGTTTCCTACTGGAGCAGAAAGCCTCATCTTTCTCCAGTGGAGTGACTGGTAGATTTGAACTACTGAGCTTGTGGCTAGCATCCCACCTCATGATCCACTACACTACCATGACTCCTTTTTAAAGGACCTACTCAACTTAAAGGAGTTCTGGTAGCATGTTGTTGTTGTTAAGTGCTGTCGAGTCGATTCCGACCCATAGCGATCCTGTATAGGGTTTCAGAGGAGCAGCTGGTGAGCTTGAACCGCCCATCTTGCAGTTCAAACGGCTTTGCAGTCTGATGCATTAACCCACAGCGACACACCAGGACTCCATGTTGTTGTTGTTTAGTACCGTGGAGTCAGTTCCCACTCATAGTGACCCTGCACGGAGTTTCCGAGGCTATAAATCTTTACAGGAGCAGAAAGCCTCATCTTTCTTCCGCGGAACGGCTGGTAGTTTCGAACTGCGGGCCTTGAGCTTAGCAGCCCGATTCGTAACCACTACGCTACCACAGCTTCTTAGTGGACTCCATAGTGCTTACGAATTGGGCTGCTAATGTCACGGTCAGCTGTTTGATACTCTCAGCAGTTCCAAAGATGAGGCTTTCTGCTTCCATAAAGATTTACAGTCTTGGAAACCTTATATAGGGCCACTATGAGTCAAAATGACTACAGAGCACATCACCATCACTCAATTTAAAAAGAATACTTAACCATAAGGTTAATAATTCAAATCTACCAGTTGCTCCTCAGGAGAAAGATGAGGCTTTCTGCTCCCATAAAGGTTTGTTGTTGTTAAGTGCCGTTGAGTCGGTTCCGACTCATAGTGACCCTGTGTCAACAGAATGAAACACTTCCTGGTCCTGTGCCAACCTCACAATTACTGCTACACTTGAACCCCTTGTTGCTACCACTGTTCCAATCCATCTCATTGGGGTCTCCCTCTTTTCCCTCTGTCTCTCCACTTTACCAAGCATGATGTTCTTCTCTAGGAACTGGTCCCTCCTGGTAATATGTCAGAAGTCTGGCCATCTTGGCTTCTAAGGAGCATTCTGGTTATACTTCTTCCAACACAGATTTGTTGGTTCTTCTGGCAATCCATGGTACCATTAATATTCTTTTCCAACACCATAATTCAAATGCATCAATTCTTCTGCAGTCTTCCTGGCCTCTGAAACAGGGTTGCTCTGAGTGGGCACACAACCACCACCACCAGGTACTTTATAAGGACCCCTGGTAATGTAGTGGATTACGAGTTGGGCTGCTAACTGCAAGGTCAGTAGTTGTAATCTACTGTGGGAGAAAGATGAGACTTTCTGTCCTGGTGTGGCACTGCAGGCTTATGCGCTAGATTACAAGATCAGCTTGAATCACAGGATCAGCACTTAACAACAACAACAGCAAAGATTTATAGCTATGAGTGGGAACCGACTTGGTGACCCACAACCACCACCACCAGCTACTAAAATATTCTTGTGTAGAATCATTTTAAATAATGAAAATGGTGTTCTGACCAATTCCTTTAGCCCTCTGTACCTTTCATGTGGAAATTCATCATTCATTACCTGTAATTATAGTCATTTCTGTAAATTATGATCTCCTCTGAAAGAATGTAATACACTAATTGGTTTATTCATCCTTATAGTTTACATAATATCTAGCATGGTGCTTTGTACAATAAGTATGTTTAATTAATAAATGCTTTAAATTTTTTAATAAGAGTGATAATTTTATACAAACCTGTCTACAGCCTCTCACCCAATTCCTTTGTGACCAAATTTGCTGAGATTAGATACAACTGAGTTCCCAACCTAATGAATCTCTCTTGTTATCAAATGTTATTACCAGGCCATATGATACTATATAAGAAAGATACTTCATCAAAACCTCCTTTTTTAAAAAAAGACATTACTATCCTTTTAAAATGACTTGTAGTCAACTATCTCACCACAAAGGATTTAGACTGATCAAAGAAACAAAAAGTCACTTTCAGCTAAGAAAAGTAAGCAGTTTCTTTTTGGTCATTTAAACCATGAAATCAATCATTCAACAGGAGTTTTTTGAACTGAAACTAAGGAATACAGAGACAAGAAAGGCATGGCGGTTCCTGTCCTCAAAAGGCATACAGACTCATGGCTAAAGGAGATAAAGAAGTTAGTATTAGACTACGGAGTCCACACTCGTGAATCAGGAGGCTTCCCAAAGGAGGCGAGCCTAGAGCTGAGCATTCAACCACAGGAAGGAGCTAACCAGATCTAGATGAGGGACTAAGCATTCTAGACAAAACCAGCAGTAACCATGTGGGTGTAGAGGCACCAAGTAACCTGATGCCTTAGAAGCCCTGCAAATAGTTCCACTTGGACAGAATCAGGTTAAAGAAGTGAAACAACAGTTAGAAAAGACCTCATTAATGAAGGGATCCATGAGCTGGAAGAATGAGTTTGAACTTTATACCCAATAAATAATACAATAAATAATAAAATCCTTGAAGTATCTTAAACCCCAGAACAACTGGGTTTGTATTTTTGGAAAGTCACTCTGGCAGCGGGGTGGATTAGAGGGAAACACATTAAGGCAGAACATTAGGAGGTGATGGTAACAGCTCAGACAACATTGATACAGTGCTCAATGAAAGCAGAGACAGTGGAACAGAGAGGAGGACCTGGGTGTGAGAAATGCTAAGGAAGTAGAATCTCAAGGAATGACATGAGGGAAGAAATGAGAGGAAGACATCTAGGATGACCCTCAAGATTGTTTGGGGATACTGACTGGATAGTGATGACCTCCCCAGAAGTAGAGACCCCAGAGGTAGAAGCAGGTTTCTAGCTGGATTCTATGAAGAAAAACGTGGCATCAGGATTGAAGGAAGACTCATAAACAACCTGTGATATGCAGATGATACAACCTTGCTTGATGAAAGTGAAGAAGACTTAAAATATTTATTGATGAAGATTAAAGAGCACAGTCTTAGATATGGATTGCATCTCAATGTAAAGAAAACAAAAATCCTCACCATTGGACCAATAAACAACATTCTTATCAATGGAGAAAAGATTGACGTTATCAAGGACTTCATTCTTCTTGGATCAACTATCAACGCTCATGGAAGCAGCAGTCAAGAAATCAAACAACGTATTGCATTAGGCAAATCTGCTGCACAAGACCTTTTTAAAGTGTTGAAGAGCAAAGATGTCAGCTTGAAGACTAAGTGCACCTGACCCAAGTCATGATATTGTCAATAACCTCATATGCATGCAAAAGCTGGACAGTGAATAAGGAAGACCATAGAAGAATTGATGCTTTTGAATTATGGTGTTGGAGGAGAATACTAAAGGTGCCATGGGCTGCCAAAAGAACCAATAGATCTGTGTTGGAAGAAGTGCAGCCAGAGTGCTCCTTGGAGGCCAGGATGGCCAAACTTCATCTCTCATACTTCAGACATATTGTCAGGAGGGACCAGTCGCTGGAGAAGGATATCATGTTGGGTAAGGTGGAGGGTCAGAGAAGAAGAGGAAGACCTCTAGTGAGATGGATTGGCAAAGTGGTAGCATCAGTGGGCTCAAGCGTGGCAACAATTGTGAAGTTGGCCCAGGATCGGGCAGTGTTTCATTCTGCTGTGCATATGGTCACTATGAGTCAGTAACCAACTCGATGGCACCTAACAACAACAATAACCTGTGATAGAGGGAGTGTGGTGGCTCTGGACAATAAACAATGGACTGCAAGCCACAAGTTTGGTGTTCGAGCCCATCAGACACCCTTAAAGAGGCTTTATGCTCCCACAAAGATGTAAAACCTTGGACACCCTACAGAGCTGCTGTGAGTCAGAACTGACTTGATGGCACATGACAACAACAAAGAAATTTTAATTCCTCATTTTCTAAAGTGTGTTCCTTGGGACTCTAGTTCCACAGGATTTTAGTAGGTATGATGCCAAAAATCAAAAGTTCTTTTATTCAGATAAGTGAGATACTGTGAATTTCTAAGAAATAGATATAACTGTATTTCCTAAATGCATTTGACCATGAAACCTCTTTTTCCAATGGAACGTCTTTTAAGACATTTGTTCCACCAAACACATTTTGGAAAATACTGACATAAGCCAGATTTGAAAATTATTATTATTATGTTAAGTGCAGTCGAGTCAATTCCGACCCACAGCGACCCTGTACGGGGGTTTCCAAGGCTGTAGATCTTGACGGGAGTAGAAAGCCTCATCTTTCTCCCACAAAGCGGCTGATAGTTTCAAACTGCTGACCTTAAGGTTCGCAGCCCTATTCATAACCACTACGCTACCAGAGCTCCTAATTATTATTATAGTAGAGAAAATTGTAGTATCAGACAGTCTTTCATTCTGTTGTACATAGAGTCACTACCAGTCGGTACAGACTCCCCAGTACCTAATAGTAATAACAACAAGAGATAAGTAACTTGCCTGAATTTAGTGAAATAGTTATTCCTGGCAGATACTAGACTAAAATATGTATCTTCTGATCCCACGCTCATGATTTTTTTCACTACATGTCGTTTTATGAACTCAGACTTATTCTAGCATCTTCAGTAACTAATGGGAGAATTAGAGATTTGTCTTTTTAAATGAGGCTTTAAGTTGGCAATTTTTGAAGGTGTGCTAATTTTTAATGATTACTACTTCACAAAGTCGAAAAGATTTGGACATGGGCAAAGTGGAGCCAATATGATACCATAGTATGATCTTCCTGGTAATTGAGCAGCTGTTGTTGTTGTTAAGTACCGTGGAGTCAGTTCCGACTCATAGCAACCCTGCACAGGGTTTCCGAGGCTATAAATCTTTACGGGAGCAGAATACCTCATCTTTCTCCAGCAGAACCACTGGTAGTTTTTTGAACTGCTGACCTTGAGGTTGGCAGCCCAACTCGTAACCATTACACTACCAGAGCTCCTTGAGCAGTAAGTAGCCTTATAAAATTATATCACCTAACTAAATATGGAAAAGCTCCATATCATTAGT
>NW_006408563.1:6838740-6840192 GCF_000296735.1 Chrysochloris asiatica | reverse complement strand
AGAGGAAGACCCCCAACAAGATGGATTGGCCAGGTGGCATCATTGATGGCATCGAGTGTGGCAGCGGTGGTGGGGTTGGCCCAGGATCGGACATTGTTTTGTACTGCTGTGCATGGGGTTGCTATGAGTCGGTTCCGACTCCATGGCACCTGACAACAACAACAACAACTAAATAGGACATTCATCTAGGCACCCAAGCCCTGAGGTAGCATTAAATAAAATAAACTTTCAGCAATGGATAGAAATATTAAAATGCTCACCGGAAATTTTAGTGTTGGTTTTTTTCTCCATCATATCTGGGACTATTAGAATTCACACCAAGTTTGGCTACTTCCTGGCACAATGCTCCTTATTCTGAAAATTCTAAAGGCTAGTGGATAGAACAGTTTTCATATCCTACATTCATAGTTCTCATCCTCAGAGGAGAAGTTCCTAGTCTTACATAAACGAGACAAACTGTTTATTTCCAAAAGACTTGCTAGGACTATTGTATGGCATTCATTTAAAGAGTAGTTTCTGTACATATTTGCTTTGAAACGACTTGTGGTTAGGTGCTGTCAAGTCAGTTCCAACTCATAGCCACCTTATGCACAACAGACCAAAACACTACATAGCTTTGCGCCATCCTTAAAATCATTGTTAAGCTTGAGCTCATTGCTGCTGCCACTGCGCCTATCCATCTCTTGGAGGCCTGGAAATTACCACCATTTGATTTAACGCTTCAGTAAGTCATAAAGTATTTGTTTTGTTTCTAAATGCTGTATTCATTTTCAGACCAAGGACCATCACCCATAGTAGACATGTGTTGACTTACTGACTGAATAACTAATTACTTTTAAAATGTAGTGACCATAAGTACTGGAGAAAATGTTACTTATTAATCACTTTATCAAAATTATTTCTTTAGCTTCTACTTAATTACTTTAAGGAATACTAGGGAAATACAACAAATAGTCTCTGATTTTTTAAAATAATACCACTCACTGTTGGCAAGGGAGTCCTGGTGTGATGCTGTAGGATAAGCACTGGACTGCAAGGTCGGTTTGAACTGTAAGGTCGGCTTCTTCTTAGAAGCCCTACACAGAATTGCTGAGTTGGAACCGACAAGGTGGTACTTAATAACATCAACACTGTTGGCAGGGATGGAAGGAAACAGGTATGCCATACTCTACAGATGAGAATATGAATTGTTACTGCCGTATTTGGGACATTGTTGTTATTGTTAAGTGCCATTGAATTTGTCCCGACTCATAGTGACCCTGTGTAGGATTTCCAAGGAAGCAGCTGGTGGGTTTTGAGTGCTTATCCTACAGTGTCACATCAGGATGCTAAATGGACATTAAAATACCTTAAAATGCACATCTCTTTTATCAAGCAATTTCTCTTTCATGAATTTATTCCAAGGAGTTAAAGTAAAATATTACTAGGATATTGTGTGTCAGGGACTTACCG
>NW_006408563.1:6835765-6837240 GCF_000296735.1 Chrysochloris asiatica | reverse complement strand
ATACACTTTAATAGGAAATAAAATTAATTTTAATTATACAGGGATTGCTGCATCCAAGAAACACTGTTGAGGAGATAAGAATATAGGATGAAATGGGAGAGCAAACTGTACTCTGATACAGACTCTTAAGTATAATAGGAGTTGAGAAGGGATAAATTGACTAGGACTGGAGTAAGTTACAACAACTTCATGGAAAAAGTAAGATGTAACCAAGGCTTAGAATCCAAATGTCATGGGAGGACCTGCTAGGCCATACTAGACACTAACATTAGCACCTCCAGAACACTTGATCTTTTCCTGTAAGTGTGTTTTTGCTTCTTTCACAAAAGTAGTATTTATATACCCTTTCAAAATAAATATATAGTAAACAGGGCATTGAACTGACTGGATTGCACAAAGGATTGATATTCAGCTAAAGCACCACACCAGTAGCTGAGTACTAATCATTTGAACATCTGTAAGTTTGTTGTACTGTGGGGGCTTACATGTTGCTGTGAGACTGAAAGCTATGGCCTGGTGTTTCAAATACAAGCAGAATGGTGGACAAGATTCAGGGGAGCTTCCGGACTAAGAACAGAGTAGGATGAAGGAGTAGGCAGTCCACTTCTGAGGGATTAACCACTGAAAACCTTACTATTGTCTATTATAGTGCAAGAAGATGAACCAATCAAGTTGGAAGGCACTCAAAATAATACTGAGAAAGAGTGGACTCCTCAAACTGGAAACCACCTTAATGGAGTAGCTGAAGTAAAGCGTCAGACCTTAATTTGCTGATGGGGCAAAACTCAACAGAAGAAGAAGGAGCTGCAAGCATCCAATGGTAATTGGAAAGTGCAACCTGTGAAGTATGAATTTAGGAAAATTGGAAGTTGTCAAAAATGGGATGGAATTCATAAAGATCTACATCCTAGGTATTAGTGAGCTGAAATGAACAGGTATTGGCCGTTTTGAATCAAACAATTATATGGTTTATTATGCTAAGAAAGAGAAATTGAAGAATTGCTATTAACATTTACTGTTAAAAAGAACATTTCAAAATCTATCTTCAGATACAGTGTAATTCGTGATAAGATAATATTTATATACCTATACAGGAGACCAGTGAATACAACTATTACTCAAATTATCTCACCAACCACCAAAGTCAGTGATAAAATTCAGAAAAGAAAAAGACCAAAGTGGGTGTGAAAAGAGACTGAAACTTGCTCTTAAACATAGAGTAGCTAAAGCAAATGGAAGAAATGATGATGTAAAAGACCTGAACAGACAATTCTATCAACTTCTTCAGTCTGAAATTGATCAAACATGCAATCAAGATGCACTGATAATTACCGGTGATTGAAGTGCAAAAGTTGGAAACAAAGAGAAGGGATCAGTCATTTAAAAAGATTGCCCTTGGTGATAGAAATGATGCTAGAGATCCTATGATTATTTTTGCAACAACAGTGATTTATTTATTGCAAATGCCATTTTTT
>NW_006408563.1:6832221-6834620 GCF_000296735.1 Chrysochloris asiatica | reverse complement strand
GTTTCAGGAGAAGACATGGAACCAGGGATGTTGCTGCTAACGTCAGATGGATATTGAATGAAAGCAGAGAATACCAGAAAGATGTTTACTTGAATTTTATTGATTATGCAGAGGCATTCAACTGTGTGGATCATAATAAACTATGGATAGCATTGCAAAGAAAGGGAATTCCAGAACACTTAATTGCGGTTATGTGGAACCTGCACAGAAAACAAGAAGCAATTTATTCAAATAGAATAAGAGGATATTGCATGTTTTAAAATCAGGAAAGGTGTGCATCAAGGTTGTATCCTTTCATCATACTTACTTAATCTGTATGCTGAGCAAAGAATCTGAAAAACTGGACTACTTAAAGAAGAATATGGCATCAGAATTGGAGGAAGGTTCATTAACAACCTGTGATATGTAGATGACACAACCTTGCTTGTTCGAAGTGAAGAGGACTTGAAGCACTTAGTCATGAAGATCAAAGAATACAGCTTTTGCTATGGATTACAAAATGTAAAGAAGACAAAAATCTTCACAACAAGACCAATAAGCAACATCCTGATAAATAGGGAAAAGATGAAGCTGTCAAGGATTTCACTTTACTTGGTTACACAATCAATGCTCAGGGAAGGAGCAATCAAGAGATCAAATGAGGTATTACACTGGAAAGCTCTGCTGCAAAAACCTCTTTGAATTGCTAAGGAGCAAAGATGTCATTTTGAGGACTATGGTGTGCCTGACCCAAGTGATAGTATTTTCAATGAACTCATACGCATGTGAAAGTTGGACACTGAATAAGGAAGAATGGAGAAGGATTGATGCATTTGAAATATGGTGTTGGAGAAAAATATTGAAAGTATCATGGACTTCCAGATGAACAAACAAATCTGTCTTGGAAGAAGTTCAACCAGAGTATTCCTTCGAAGGAGGATGGTGAGACTTTGGACATGATGTGAAGAGGGACCAGCCCTGGAAAAGTAGAGGGTCAGTGAAAAAGAGGAAAACCCTCAAAGTGAGAGATGAACACAGTGGTTACCACAATGGGCTCAGACATAGCAATTATGAAGATGTTGCAGGATGGGGCAGTATTGCTTTCTGTTGTTCATTGGGTTGCTATCAGTTGGAACCGACTTGAAGGCACCTAACAACAACAAACCAAAAGTTGACTCCTCAGAAGAAGAGACTGGTGATCTTCTTCGCAAAAATTCAGCCACTGAAAACCCTGTGGGGCACCGTTTTACTCCAGAGCACATGGGATGACCATGAGTCAGAAATGATTAAATAGGATAGACCAGAAAAAAACCAAGTCTACTGCTATTGAGTTGATTCCAATTCATAAAGACTCTAAAAGACAGAGTAGATTTGCCCCCACAGCATTTCTGATACTGTAAAGCTTTATGGATGCAGACTGCCTCATCTTTCTCTGGAGGAACAACTGGTGAATTTGAACCAAGGACCTTTTAGTTCACAGTCCAGTGCTTAATCCTCTGTGCCACCAGGGCTCCTTGGGTATTACATATACTTTTTGTGAGTGGACATGTATGAGGAAGCTTCAAAAAGTTTGTAGAAAAAATGGAAGTAAAAGATAATGGAATTTTTCCATGAACTTTTTGAAGCCCACTTATATATTGTTCTTATCTGTTTTGTTGTTTTTAAGGAGTAGCCCTGTTCGGGGAGTATTTTATCTGCAAAGCCTGTAGAATTGGACATATCCAGATGTTTGCTTAGAACAAATACTAGCTATTATGCAAGAACAATCACCACAACCTTTACCCTTATGAATGTTCTAATGAAGACACCAATCAGACTACAAACAAATTCAAGTAATGAGAACTCAGCATTTCCGTGAGGTCACACGTTAACCCTTTGTAGTCAATGAAGCACAGGTAAAAATCTTTCTGGTGTTCTTTATTGTTGTTATTGTTATGTGCTGTTCAGTTGGTTCTGACTCATGGTGACCCTATGCACAACAGAACAAAACACTGCGTGGTCCTGTGCCATCCTCATAATTGTTTCGTGGAGCTTTGTTTTCTTCCCCAAACCATCTGATATTAGCAGTGATATCCCTCATTCAGTGTCCTCTTCTGTATCCAGTTTAAATTTCTGTTGGACAGCCACTCCCATCAATACACTGATGCAACTGCTTCTGAATTATCTTCAGCAAAATTTTAGTTGCACTTGATATTAGTGATATTGTTGATTCATTTCTGCATTCGGTTGGGTCACCTTTCTTTGGAATGAGCACGGATATGGATCTTTTCCAGTTAGTTGTCCAGGTAGCCGTCTTTCAAGTTTCTTGGTATAGATGAATGAGCACCTCTAGCACTGCATCCATTTGTTGAAACAACTCAGTATTCCATCCATTCCTGGAACTTTGTTTTATGCCAATGCCTTCATTGCAGTTTGGACTT
>NW_006408563.1:6827657-6829688 GCF_000296735.1 Chrysochloris asiatica | reverse complement strand
TTGTTTATCCATTCTTCAGCTGATGGGCACTTTGGTTGTCTCCATCTTTTTGCTATTGTAAATAGTGCTGCTATGAACATTGGTGTGCATATAGCTACTCGTGTTACGGCTCATAGACCTATTCTTTTTGTTACAGTGACTCTTTGTATCCATTCTCTCATCCTGTGATAAAAAGACATTCACCTTTGGGAATCATAATAAATTATGGATAACATTACAAAGAATGGAAATTCCAGAACACTTAATTGTGCTCATGTGGAACTTGTACATAAAGGAAGAGGTAATCATTTGAACAGAACAAGGGAATACTGCATAGTTTAAAATCAGGAAAGGTGTCCACTATACTTATTTACTTTATATGATGACCAAATAATCTAAGAAGCTGGACTATATGAAGAAGAATATGGCATCAAGTTTGGATAAAGACTCATTAATGACCTGCGATGTGCAGATGCCGTAAAGTTGCTTGCTGAAAGTAAAGAGGACTTGAAGCACTTACTGATAAAGAGCAAAGACTACGCCTCCAGTATGGATTACACATCAACATAAAGAAAACAAAAATCCTTGCAACTGGACCAATAAGTAACATCATGATGAATGGAGAAAACATTGAAGCTGTCAAGGACTTCATGTTACTTGGATTCACAGTCAGTGCTCATGGAAGCAGCAGTCAATAAAGGAATTGACATATTGAACTGGGCAAAGCTCCTGCAAATATCTGTTTAAAGTGTTAAAAAGCAAATATATCACTTTGAAGACTAAGGTTCTCCTGATCCAAGTCATAGTATTTTTAGTCACCTCAGATACATGTGAAAACTGGACAATAAATAAAGAAGACTGAAGAAGAATACATTTGAATTACTGTATTGTTGAAGAATATTAACAATACCACGGACTTCCAGAAGAGTGGACAAATTTGTCTTGGAAGAAATACAACCAGAATGTTCCTTAGAAGCAAGAATGGTAAGGCTTTATTTCCTAGACTTGTTATTAAGAAGGATCAGTCAGGAGTTGAACATCATGCTTGGCAAAGTGAGGGTCATTGAACAAGAGGAAGAGCCTAAATGAGACGGCCTGACACTGTGGCTGCAACAATGGGCTTAAGAGTAACAACAATGACGATGATGGTGTATGACCGTACAGAGTTACATTCTATTGTATGCTGTGACTTAAAATGGACTCAGTGGCACCTGACAACAACTATACCTTTTACAGTGGACTTAATTTAGACTCATACTGGCCTTGTGTTGTTGTAAAGTGCCGTTGAGTCAGTTCTAACCCATAGCGACACTGTATAGGGTTTCCAAGGAGCAGCTGGTGAGCTTGAACCGCCAACCTTGCAGTTCAAATGGCTTTGCAGTCTGATTCCTGTAGGACATAGTCAAACTGGCCCATAAAATTTCCAAAGCCGTAATCTCTATTGATGCCTGGTGCTCTACCTTTGTCCTCCTGAGTGAATGATGGGTTCAAACTGCCAATCTTTTGGTTAGCAGCAAAGTGCTTAAGCACTCTATCACAAATGCACATGCTACAAAGTGCTATTTTTAAGCTAGCTTTGGAACTTTATAACTAAACTGGTAGTAATAGTATTAGTGGAGTCCTGCTGTGGTGCCATAGGATAAGCACTCGACCTCAAGGTTGGCAGTTCAAATTCACCAGCTGCTCCTCAGAAACACTACACAGGATCATTATGAGTTGGAATCTACTGACAACACTTAACAACAGTATTAGCTACTTAGATGAACTGAAAGAGTGAACCGTGGGAGAAAGAGGAAGCTTTCTGCTCCCGTAAATTTTTGCAGCCTTGGAAACCCTGCACAGGGTCACTATGAGTCAGAACCGACTCCATGGTACTTAACAACAACAACAACATCTAATAATAAACTAATAAGTTATGCTCATCTCAAAAATGTCTGCTGTAAGAAAGAACAGAGCATAACATGAACTATTCCTTTAGTGTGGGGTACTGCTGGGTCCAGGAGACATGGTGATACAATCACTAGGTGCTGAACTTCTAAAAGAAAGGTGGAG
>NW_006408563.1:6825919-6827244 GCF_000296735.1 Chrysochloris asiatica | reverse complement strand
CATGTGTAGAGTTACTGATTAAAAAGAGAAAAGCATTCCAGGCAGAAGTGATGTTGAAACAAACTTATCAAACAGGAAGTAGCCAGTAATTTTCAGTAAACAATGCGGAAAAGGATCTACTGAGAAATTCTGAGAACAAGAATTATAGGTAGGTTATGTAGCAGTTCGAAACTACCAGCCGCTCCTTGGGAGAAAGATGAGGCGTTTTGCTCCTGTAAAGATTTACAGCCTCGGAAACCCTGTACAGGGTTGCTATGGGTTAGAACCGACTCGAAGGTACTTAATAACAACAACAACAACAACAACAACAACAAATGTAGGCTCTTAGAGCTCAAATGGGAGGTTTGAGAAACAGTGCAGTACAGTAAAATAAGTCAATTTTAAAATATGCCAACCATTTCTCACAATTCTGAGTCTTTACAATGACCATTCCTTCCACTTAGAATGTCCTTTCCTTTCTCTGTCTAGCCTGTTTGGACAATTACCCCAATTCCTCTAGATAATGTTGTTTGCTTCATTTTTTGTGTTTTCAAATAATTTTGCACATTGGCATTGGCACTTTTTGTGTGAAAATGTCTAACTTCTCCAAATGACTATGTATTTCTCAAAGTGCCATGCATTTTCTCCAGCTTCTATGGTGTCTTGCACATATAAAAGTTCAGCAATATTTGTTAATGAAAAGATGATGAGAGATAAGAGTAAGGAAAGTCTGGAAACATTAGAAAAGATTGGAGAAAGAGAAACAGTTGGAAAACTCATTGTGTTAATGCTGACTGACATAAAGTGACAAGGAATGAGGAAGGAGGGAAATGTAAATACATAAGGAAAAATTTGCATTTGAATTAAGAGTATGACGTTAGAGGATGAGTTTAAGAGGACTCTAAGTTTTAGGCTGGAAGGATGTGAAACTGGAAGACTGAAATCATCACTAAATCAACAGACACTGAATGCCTGTCAAGTTCCAGGCACTGTGCTGAGTGACAGGGGGCCACAGGGAAGACTCAGAGCTTTTCTTTAGCCTAGCTTGTTCTCTGCCAGGGAAGCTGAGGGGCATGAGCTCAGTTTTGGACATGTTGCAATTGTGTCAAGTAGACAGTCAAGTGGAACGTTTTTTAGATTGCTGGAAATGAAAAACTGTTTTCTTTGAAGCTAGGAATGGTGTCTTTTTTATTGGTGTGTATTGAGATTGCTATGGTAGCGTAGTGGTTACGAATTGGGCTGCAAACCTCAAGGTCAGCAGTTTGAAACTACCAGCGGTTCCAGGGGAGAAAGATGAGGTGGTCTGCTCCCGTAGAGATTTACAGCCTCGGAAACCCTGTACAGGG
>NW_006408563.1:6823312-6825009 GCF_000296735.1 Chrysochloris asiatica | reverse complement strand
CTTTCTCCCGCGGAGCAGCTGGTAGTTTCGAACTGCTGACCTTAAGGTTCGCAGCCCGATTCGTAACCACTACGCTACCAGAGCTCCTTTCCACATTAGCAATGTATAATTCAATGTACTGTGCAAAGTTGCAAAGTATGCTGAGCATTAATGCAGTCTTTCAATCAACCCCATATATGCACCATTATTTTAGGTGAACTTCTCAGATTTTCACTGAACAAATATTCCAAAAGAAGTAATCAAGGAAGTTAAATCAATAAAATAATAAGATTGTATCTCCAATTCCAGACTTTATGGCTGCCATGAATATATGCAAATAAGAAGGCAAAATGTTTTTGGGGGCAATTGTTGTCAGGTGCCGTCGAGTTGATTCTGACTCAGCAATCCTATGCACAACAGAACAAAACATTACCCAATTCTGCGCCATCGTCACAATTGTTATGAGACGATGGTTGCTGCCACTGTGCCAACCCATCTTAGTAGGGGTCTTCCTCTTTTTCACTCACCTTCCACTTTTCTAAAAATGATGCCCTTCACCCTATCAATGGATGCTTGCAGCTATTTCTTCTCATCAGCAAATGAAGGGCCCCCAAACCTTACTCCATCCACATCATTAAGGTTGACTCTACCGAGAAGTCAACTCTTTTCAGCTGTATTTTGAATGTCTTCCAGCCCGAGGGGCTCATCTTCTAGCAATGTTTTGCTGCTAATCAGAAGGTTTTCAGTGGCTAACCCCTCAGAAGTAGATTGCCTATCCTTTCTTTCGAGTGTGGCAGCTCCACTGAAACCTGTTCACCATGAGTGACTCTGTTGGTATTTGAAACACTGGTGGCATAACTTTCAGAATCACACAAGCCACCCAAGGATAACAAATGGACAGACTTGGGGGACCCAAAAGATTACAACTTTGAAAACCCTACTCTGTACACTTGGGTTGCAATGATTCAAATGGACTCAATGGAAACTAACACAATAACATGTAAATATACATCTAAAATTTGGACTCATACTGTACATAATGTTTCGTGATATGCTTTTTAGAAAAAGTGCTTTTTTAGTTTTATTTATTTTTTAACAGAACAATGATACAGTGAAAATGATATTGGTAGTGTCAGAGATTGGTCTGGCCAGAAGTGTTGTATAGGGAATTTTAAAGGGAGAAATGAGATGCTTGTGACAAGCCACATCTTTGGGAGAACCCTGGCTTGGAGATCACAAAGGTCTCAAGAGGGCTGGTAGTAGAGAGAACAGCAACGAAAGGATAACCTAAGGACACTTGAAAGGCCTGACTGACAGGACTCAGTGACAGTTTAGTTGATGTCATGTTCTTTGGCCTGGCCCTGCCACAAATCACAGTTCTAGGGATGAGCAAGTCATCTGTTCACTTTGTTTTCTGAAGTCATACTTTTCAAAGGACTTTTTGCCAAGCATTTCAAAGAAACATACATATGTGACCATGAGACAGCAAAGGGAGATGGCAACTTCTCAGTTCACTCAGCAGTCCCCCAAATGAATTGTAAAGGAAAACAGTGTTAAATTATAAATACGTAATAGGAGGAAAATCTGAAATTAGTTTTTTTAAATAAATGTTTTATTGTGAATTATGTGATAGTTTACATGGGATACCATAGGTTTTACATTCATTCTGTCATATATCGTTTCATTGCCATAGTTACAATCCCCTCCATGCATCATCA
>NW_006408563.1:6821522-6823117 GCF_000296735.1 Chrysochloris asiatica | reverse complement strand
GCCTCCATCTCAGGCATCACGACTTCTCTGGGTAGGGTCCCACTCTCCGCTCTTCGTTGTTGGTCCCAGGGCCCTCCACTCCTAGACTGAAAAGTTAATCACTCCCCTCTTTGCTGTAAAATGTCCACCTTTACATTTCCATCCCTCACAATCAGTCCTGATAACAATTATTCACTATTGACTCACAAGAGACCCATATGCATAAAATTACTTTTAATAAAATAGCAAGATTTTGAGACTTCTAATTGCCCCCAAAAGAAATGGTCGATATTCAATCATTTCAAGAGGTACAATATGATTAAGAATCAATGATACGAAAGGAAGAAGTCCAAGCAGCACTGAAGGCATTGGGAAAAACCAAAGCTCCATGAATTGACAGTATACACATTAAAATGTTTCAACAAACTGACGCAGCAATGGAAGCGTTCACCCGTCTATGCCAAGAAATTTTGAAGAGAACCACCTGGTTAACCAAATGGAAGAGGTCCATATTTGTGCCCAATCCAAAGAAAGGTAATCCAACAGCATGCAGAAACCATCAAACAGTATCACTTGTAAGTAAAATTCTGCTGAAGGTAAATATCCCTTGTAAGTAAAATTTTGCAAAAACTGTTGCAGCAGTATATTGACAGGATGCTGTCAGAAATAAAAAGAACATTTCAACATCTATCTTAAAGTACAATGCTGGCTATGCTAGGATAATGTTTATACATCAATAAGGAAGACTAGTTAATACAACTATTATTCAAATTTATGTGCCAACCACCAAAGCCAGTGATGAAGAATTCTTTCAACTTCTTCAGTCTAAAATTGATCAAATATTCAATCAGGATGCATTGATAGTTACTGGTAATTTGAATGTGAAAGTTGGAAACAAAGAGGGGGATTAGCATGGAGACCACACCGATAGAATTTTGTAAGACCAGGGGCTGAGGTCTTCTTCAATGCAAATACCTATTTCAACAACATTAACAGTGACTATGCAGAAGGAATACACAGGAGTCAAATTGACTACATCTCTGAAAAGAAACTATGGAGACGTTCAATATCATCAGCCAAAACAAGGCCAAGGGCCAACTGTAGAACACACCATCAATATTTCATATGTGAGTTCAGGCTGAAGCAGAAGAAACTCAAAACAAGTTCATGAGAGCCAAAATGCTACCTTGAGTAATCCCACTTGAATTTAGAGATCATCTGAAGAACACATTTGATGCAGTGATCAAAGAACAGAGGAATTATGGGATGACATAAATAACATCACACATGAAGAGAGCAAAGGTCATTACAAAGACAGAAAAGAAGGAAAAAACCAAAGTGGATATAAGAAGAGACTCTGAACTTGCTCTTGAACATAGAGTAGCTAACACGAATGGAAGAAATGATGAAGTAAAGTTGCTGAATAGACAATTTCAAAGGGCAGCTTCAGAAGAAAAAGTCAAATATTATAATGAAATATGCAAAGACCTGGAGTTAGAAAACTAACAGGGAAGAACATACTCAGCATTTCTCAAGCTGAAGGAACTGAAGAAAAAAATTAATATTGAGGGATTCCAAGGTTAAAATATTGAACTATGTAGGAAGTATCAAAAGAA
>NW_006408563.1:6818111-6820810 GCF_000296735.1 Chrysochloris asiatica | reverse complement strand
AGGAACGGTGTGTGTCAGTTCCATATCATTTAACCACCACACTTCTTCAGTCTGTATGCTGAGCAAACAATCTGAGAAACTGGACTATATGAAGAAGAATGTGACATCAGAATTGGAGGATGGCTCATTAACAACCTGTGACATGCAGATGACATAACCTTGCTTGCTAAAAATGAAGAGGACTTGAAGCACTTGGTCATGGAGATCACAGAATACAGCTTTCAGTATGGAGTACAACTCAATGTAAAGAGAACAAAAATCCTCACAACTGGACCAATAAACAACATCCTGATAAATGGAGAAAAGATTGAAGTTGTCAAGGGTTTCATTATTCAGATCCACAATTGATGCTCATTGTGGAGCAGTCAAGAAATCAAATGACATATTTGGGCAAGTCTGCTACAAAAGACATCTTAAGAGTATTAAAGAATAATGACGTCAAAATGATAAAGATATCATGAAATTATCTGACGCAAGCCATTGTAATTTCAATCGCCTCATATGCATGTGAAAGTTGAACAATGAATAAGGAAGAGTGGAGAAGAATTGATGCATTTGAAGTATGATGTTGGTGAAAAATACTGAAAATACGATTAACTGCTAGAGGAACAAACAAATACGTCATGGTAGAAGTACAGCCAGAATGTTCCTTAGAAGAGAGGATGGCAAGACTTCGTCTCTTGTCCATGTTATCAGGAGCGACCAGTCCCCGGAAAAGGACATCATGCTCGGTAAAGCAGAGTGTCCATGAAAAAAGAGGAAGGCCCTCAATGAGATGGATTGACAGAGTGACTGCAGACAATGGGCTCAATCATAGCAACAGTTGTGAGGACGTCACAGGACTAGGCAGTGTTTTGTTTCGTTGTGCATAGGATCGCTGAGTTGTAGCAGGCTCCACGGTACTTAACAACAGCAACAACCTTTTGGAAACACATCATAAGACCTGTCTCCTGAAGCATCTCTGGGTGAGTTTGAACTGACAATATTTTGGTTAGTAGTAACATGCTTAACCATTTGTGACACATAGGGAGAAAACACACACACACACAGACACACACAGGCTTCCCAAAGTTAATGGGAAAATTTCATCATCTTTTAATTCAAATTTGGCATTAGATGCTTCCCATCTCAAGATACTATGTGGAATCGATTTCAGTTCATAGACACCCATGTGACAGGGTAACCTGCCCTATAGGGTTTTCTATGCTGCAATCCTCAAGGAGAAGCCCTGGTGGTGTAGTGTTTAAGTGCTGGCCTGCTAACTGAAAGGTTGATCCATCCAGTTGCTCCATGAGATAAAGATAAGGCATTCTGCTTCCATAGACATTTACAGCATTGGCAATCCTGTGGGAGCAGTCCTACAGTATTCTACAGGGTTGTTATGGATCAGAATATTGACTCCATGGCAATAACTTTTGAATCTTTATAGGAGCAAATCACCAGGTCTTTCTTCCATGGTGCTTCTGGGTGGATTTGAACCACCAACCTTTCAGTCTGTAGTCAAGTAATTAATGGTTACACCATCTAGGGTCCTATACATGTGTTTATGTGTGTGTGTGTCTGTGTATAATTCACTTCCTATTGAGGCTGTTACAAATTGTTACAAACTCAAGTGCTCAAAACAAATAAAAACCAAATTTATTACCTCACTGATCTGGATGTCAGAACGTCAGAATCAGTCTCAGTGGACTAAATTCCAGGTGCTAGCAGTGTTTCGTTCCTTTCATTTCATTTCAAACTTTTGGAGGTCACCTGCTTTCCTTGCTTCATGGCCCCATGTTTCATCTTCAAAGCCAGCAGCACAGCATCTTTCAGTCTCACTCCACCTCTGACCCTCCCTCTTAGAAGGACTCTTTTAGTTATTTGGAAACTACCCAGTTTATCTAGGCACAAACATACATGAAGAATGAAAAGAAACTATATGAAAATATTAACAGATTGATCATCTCTAGGTTCAGAATGTTAGATGATTAAAAAAAAACAACAACACAAAAAAACCCGTTTTCATGTTTTATTAGTATTCCAAGTTGTCAAAATGATCTTGAATGACTTTTGGATTCCTGGAGTATGACAACAACAAAAACGATTCAGTGAATGTTACCCTGTGAGCACTCTGCCCTCTTCTCTTCTGAAGTCAGCATGTTTCTTTACCAACTGCCTCTTCCCACTTAGTCTCCAACTCTCACCCAGATGCCAATCACAGAACCTCTTTACCATGGTTACAGGTGAAAACATGCTGTCCACGCTGCGAGTCACAGTGTTATGATTTTGTTTGGTTTCTTTACTGGATTTGTGAGAAAGTGTCAATTATTCTCTGATGGGGCAACCAGAAAAAATGTGAACCAGAAAACACTGGTGACTATGATTCTGATGTGGAGTCCTGGTGTGGTACTGTGGTTAATGTGCCAGACTTCAAAGTCGTTTGAACTGCAAGGTTGGTGGTTCAAGCTCACCAGCTGCTCCTTGGAAACCCTACACAGGGTCACTATGGGTCAGAACCGAAACCAACTCAATGGCACTTAACAACAACAACATGATTCTGATATTGTTGAAAATATGGAAGCAAAGTATGGGTGTAGTATGTAGAGTTTCCTAGGGTATACATCTTTACAGGAGCAAATCAACAGGTCTCTTTTCCTGTGGAGCATCTAGTGGATTTGAACTGCTGACCTTTTGGTTAGTAGTTGAGCATTTGATTA
>NW_006408563.1:6805807-6817691 GCF_000296735.1 Chrysochloris asiatica | reverse complement strand
CAGCTGGTGAGTTTGAACCATTGACCTTGCGGTTCAAGCTGAAGTTCTGGTTGAGCGCTTATCTTATAGCACCATACCAGGACTTCCACGGTTAAGGTTGCCTAAAACCCAATTATAATCTTCTCCTTCCCTCTGTTTGAATAGATAAGCCAGTAAATTCTCCTTTCTGTACAATCTGGCTGTCTCTATCACTTGCAACAAGACAGTGGGAGGTTAAAATGACTAGGAATGCTTTATTAATTTATATATATATATACAGGTAGTCCCTGAATTATGACATATTCTAGGGATGATGGACAACATCATTTTGTGTGTGTGTGTGTGCATCTTATCGTTAGTGCTATGTACTACATACCATGTTTTAATTTGCTGATGTTATCATTCTCACAGTTTCACTTACAGATACTCAATTTTACAACCTCTATGGTCTCGTCTCTACAATAAAGTTGGTGTTGGTCTCCAGAGCTCAAATGGATAGAAAGTTGGGCAATGTTCAACTGTAATAGCATGTGACAATTGAACTGCACATGCACTAGACAGTCATCGTGACTTCAATTTCATTGTTTCAGCTGATGCTGATTCATGGTAGATCAGACATCATCTTATTCAGTGTTTCCTACCATAAGAAGCATCAGTTGTTAACTTGAAATGAGGTATTCGACTTCACATTAAAACTGACTTAGACTGAATCATTGGGAACACAGACCTGTCATAAGTCAGGGACTACTTGTGTCTGGTTTATTTTTGTTGTTGTTAAGAGTATATAAACAGCAGAACACACACCAATTTAACAGTTTCTACATGTACAATTTAGTGACATAGTAGTTGCCTGTAAGTGTCTCAAATTAGCTTTCATGACTAAGCAATTCATAACACCTGCCCTCTCTGTTTCAGTTTCTCAACACAGTGCTTTGCACTGCTTCTCTCTGGTTGGCTTTCTCATTATCCTTTAGTCTCTGGTGTTTTTGTTGTTGGTTTTCTCTTGCTGGTCTCTTTGTCTGGGCTGTTTTCTCCTCCCCATCATGTCCACTCAAATCCTATCCAATCTTCCCAGACATCTCCAGTACATCGCCATGAAGCAATCCTAATGATCAACCAAAGAAGGCTACCTTCTCAAAATGTTTATAACATACAAGGTCTGTATATCTATTGAATAACTATGTCCACTTTTTATGCCTTGGGGTCACTCCAAGTAAATGATATACCACAAAGGCAAGAATCATACCACATTTTACATATAGTCCTCAGAGAGGGAGCTGTTTATATTGATTACTTTACATGTTAAGCAAAAAGCCCAGAAATATAAAGGCATAGCCCTCTATAGAAGAAAGCACACTGTCCATTGTGAATACTTATAAGTTAGCAATGGCCTGATATACTGGCAGACAGTTTCATGTAAAAGTCTTCACACTTATGCTGTAGGCTTGCTTTCTCATCATTCCCACAAAGATAATTTAAGAATGGGACATAAGGCCTGATAGGACAAAATGAAGAAAGCAGAATTACCGTGAGAAGAAAATAATTGAAAGAGAATTTTAAAACCATCAACATTTATGAACATCTGCTATACAGAAGATAGGGTTCTTCTCTAGGAATAAGGACTGGGGTGGGAACAAGCATAATTAGCTCTGTTGTTATTGTTGTTGAGTGCTGTTGAGTCAGTTCTGATCCATAGCAACCTTGTATAGGGTTTCCAAGAAGTGACTGGTGAGCTTGAACCACCAACCTTGCAGTTCAAATGGCTTTACAGTCTGGCGCATTAACCCACAGCGCCACACCAGGACTCCATAATTATCTTTAAGTAAGCGTAAATTTATTTTTCATGATAAGGGAATGTTAACTAAATTAGTTTTGAACTTTGTATAGTGCATTCCTATGATTGTTGTTGTTAAGTGCCGTTGAGTCAGTTCTAACCCATGGCAACCCTGTATAGGGTTTCCTAGGAGCAGATGGTGAGCTTGAACCATCAACTTTGTGGTTCAAACCAACTTTTCAATTCAGGGCATTAGTTCTCAAAAAACAATTTTTTTTTTTTTTTTTAATGGTTTCATGGCTTATTATGCTTCAAGTAAGGGGGTTGAGTATGATGATCACACACACGCACACACACACACGAAATCTTATTAACTATAAAATTCCAATTTATACAACTTTAATCATGTACAGAGGGGATACAATTTTATAATGGCATGTAGCTATATACGTAAGTAGGTGTGTTGATCATTTCGCCATGAAAAGAGCATCTCTATTCCAAATACGTTTAAGATAAAAACCAAACAAACAAGAAACCAGAACAAACAAAAATCTTTCATTGATCTAGTCATCTGCTTTCTTCCTAGAGAAAATTTAACTATGCTTACCCCTTTTTCTGTCTTTGAGATTATATTTGTATTTTTGCATCAGGTGTAAGTATAGAATTTAAGTCCAAATCGAGCATATAAAAATGCTCAACAATATTCTCTGACTGGATAATGAAACACGTCTCCAAATCTAATCTGAGCACAAAAATTATGCCAATTGGGCACAATACTGTCTGTCTGGGCTAATAAAGCATCAACAATATGCATACTCCCTTACTATAAAGGGATTCCAACAGAAATCACATTATAGTAATTTTATAGACCACAAAGTCAGCATGAAATAATGGTATTGTTATCTTTTGTTAAAAATATTGCATGTAACCAATTCCTGTCTGTTATGAATCATCTTTCCAATTTTTCAAACATGCAAGAAAATCTTGTCGCTCCAATGATCAGTCAGAAGAGTCCCATTGATAATAAATAAAACTTGAAATCATGAACACTTTTTGTGGGTTTACTTATTCACTGTGAACGAATATCGAAGTGAATACCAAGTGGTCTTCCATAAGTAAATGAAAGTACTTGTGGCAAACTTTCCTTTTCCCTTTACTGTTAATTATTACGGTTAGATGCTGTGGAGTGGGTTTGGAGATTCATGGCAACCTATGTACAACAGAACAAAACACTGCCCGGCCCTGCATCATACTCATGATTGTTGCTATATTGGAGTCTCTTAGCAATAACCCAGTATCCATTTTGGCCTTGATTTGAGGGGACAAGATCATATTGACATCAATGGATAAATAGTAAGGTGTGCCTGACCCAAGCCATGGTATTTTCAATAACCTCATATGCATGCGAAAGCTGGACAGTGAATAAGGAAGACCGTAGAAGAATTGATGCTTTTGAGTTATGGTGTTGGAGGAGAATATTGTAAGTGCCATGGGTTGCCAAGAGAACCAATAGATCCATTTTGGAAGAAGTGCAGCCAGAGTGCTCCTTGGAGGCCAAGATGGCCAAACTTCGTCTCTCATACTTGGGACATATTGTCAGGAGGGAACAGTCGCTGGAGAAGGATATCATGTTTGGTAAGGTGGAGGGACAGAGAAAGAGAGGAAGACCTCCAATGAGATGGATGGCCAAGTGGCAGCATTGATGGACTCAAGTGTGGCAACAGTAGTGAGGTTGGCCCAGGATCAGGCAGTGTTTCGTTTTGCTGTGCATAAGGTCGCTATGAGTCAGTACCGACTTGATGGCACCTAACAACAGCAAAAACAATATAAATTCACTGTTTCTAACGCTACATTGGATTCCTGGTGTGGCACTGTAGGATCAGCACTGAACTGTGAACCACAAAGTCAGCAGTTCAAACCTACCAGCTGCTCCTCAGAAACCCTATGCAGAGTTGCTATTAGTCATACTTGAATTGATGGCACTTAACAACAATAACAATGCTACATTATATTTTTAGAACTTGAAAAAAATAATGGATTATCAGCCCTCCATAATGAAGAATTCATATGATAGCCCCTTCTTGTATATATCTTACAGCTTTATGCAGAAGCAGAATACTGAGGGAAGTAAAAGAGCACTATGGGAGTACGTAACAGAGAATATGTTCTGAAAATGAATGCCATTTGTATGCTCAGGGAGTGGGTAAATGGGCTACGGGATGCAATGATGGGTTAAATGAATAGGAGACTTGAGAACGCTATGTGTTGTTGATGTTGTGTGCTGTTGAGTCAAATCCAACTCACAGAAACCCTATAGGTCAGAGTAGAACTTCCTGTAGGGTTTACTAGGAGCTCTGGTAGCGTAGTGGTTATGAATCAGGCTGCTAACCTCAAGGTCGGCAGTTTGAAATTACCAGCTGTTCCGCGGGACAAAGATGAGGCTTTCGGCTCCCGTAAAGATTTACAGCCTCAGAAACCCTGTGCATGGTCATTATGAGTTGGAACCAACTCCATGGTACTTAACAACAACAACAATCTTTACAGAAACAGATTTGTTCTCCCATGGAACAGCTGGTGGATTCTGATCACCAACTTTTCAGTTGGTAGCCAAGTGCTTACTCATGGTGCCAGCAGGGTTTCTAAGGAAGGGTATAACCCGTTTCCATCAAGTTGGTTCCCACTCACAGTGACTCTGTATAGGGGTCCCAAGGCTTTCAATATTTTGGGGAGTAGAAAGCCTCATCTTTCTTCTATGGAATTCTGTTAGGTTTGAACGGCTGACCTTGCTGGTGAAGCGCTTATCCTATAGCATTACCAGAGATCCTTAAGGAATGATACCTTCTTGTTGTTGTTGTGCGTCACTGAGTTGATTCCAACTCATAGTGACCCTGTGTAGGGTTTCTGAGAATGACTGGAGTGTTTAAACTGCCTGCATATTAAATGTACACTGGTACTCAGAATACTTCATATGAATTTCAAGAGCCACCATTTTTATAGGTGCTTCACCAAAGTAAAACACGATTTTCTAATGAATCTCGGTCGTTGGTGAAAGGGACCAGCCACTCGTTTTTGACAGGGGAGCAAGATGTGAGTGTCTGTATTTGGTTGTTATAACTAGGAATCTCAATCCTAATGCTAATGTGCAAAAAATAGCACAGTTCTCTCTTTTATTCAGTAAACTTAATTTTGACAGTAAGTCTCCACTTTTATGAATTCACCCTCACTCATTTGCCTTCCCAGTTCACAACTCTCTGCCAATGAAGCACAGTGGCCTTACATAGCATCAACACACTGGGGAGTTCCCTTCTGTTACCAGTCCACAATGGGTTTTATGGAGGTCTTAGTCCTCAGAGTCGTTCTGTTAATGCTCATAGGTGTCTTGAGAGAACAAGAAATGTTTGGCCACTACTTGTGTTCCTCTAGACAGAATCTTTTCCTCAAAGGCAAACCCAATTCTCTCTTCCCTCCAGGAAATCCAGTGTAAGTTTCTCTATAGGCTTGTTGTCATTGTAAGTTGCCATAGAGTCTTCTCCTACTCATGGCAAGCCTATGTGCAACAGAACAAACATTACCGGGTCCTGCGTCATCTTCATGATAGTGTGCTTGAGTCCACTGTTGAGACCCCCATGTATTTTGAGTATCTTCCAACCTAGGGAGCTCATCTGCCAGAATTATATTGGCAATATCTTGTTGTGATCCATATGGTTTTTATTGAAAATTTTGAAAGGAGACCACTAGGCCTGTCTTCCTTGTTTGTCTTAGTCTAGAAGACCCACTGATATTGTCTACCATGGGTGATCCTACTGGCATTTGAAATAAATATGGTGTGGCTTCTAGCATCATATTAAGCTCCCACAATATGAAAAGTCGACAAATGGAAAAAAAAAAAAAAAAAGTTGACAAATGGTTGGTGGTCTGTGGGAGTTAGACTAGGCACTTGGAAATAAAAACCAAGAAAGGAAGTATCTTGCAAGCAACTTCTGCTTTCCTACTGTGACAGCTTCTGGGCAAAGAAGCACGGGTCCTACTGCCTTCCTGAATATGGGTCAAGAAAGAGGAAAATACACAGAGGAAACCATAAATACATTTCTCAAAAGGATCATCCTCCCATGTAGTCAGATTGCCCAAGTTTGCCTTGCTGAATTAACGGTGAGACTCTTTTGCCTTGAAGCCTTAATGCAAAAGGCTCAGTTAGCAGTGAGCTACTCTTGCACAAACGCAGTTAGAATTTATGACTGGGAAGAAAAAGTAAAAGATGAAAGACATGAGGAAAAGAGGTGTGTGGAATTATTTCCAGAGTTCACATTTATTTTAACAAAAGCTTAATTCCAGCAGGTAAAACATTTAGAAGTATGAGCACCAATAATCTGGGTCAATTGATAGGTTGAAAATTTTCAGAAGTACTTTGACCTTTGAGAGTTTTACTCTCCCTTAAAAAATGTTGATGAGAAAATAATTTAGATTAGCTATAAATATATCAGAAGATAGAATCACTCAGTGATTTACAGTAGCTCCGCTCACATGTTTAACTCACACTCACTGATTTTTTTTCCTCTTGGAAACCCTGTGCAGGGTCGCTATGAGTCGGAACCGACTCTACGGCACTCAACAACAACAACAACAACAAACAAAATAATTGGTACGTTGTTGTTCTTATTTTTAAGTGCCATCGAGTCATTTGTGACTCATAGTGACCCTATGTAGGGTTTCTGAGGAGCACCTGGTGAGTTTCAGCTTATAATTTGAAGTCCAGTGTTGATCCTACAGTGTCACATCAGAAGTCCAAAATAGCTGGTATAGAGCCAGGCAGATCATTACAAGTAGTTTCTTTAGTAATATATTTACAACCTCTCTAATAACCTTCGCTCTGTAATTACTGTTTTTCTTTTGTTAGAATTGCAAGAGTTTGTGACAAAGGAAAGCATAGGAGTTTCCATTTTATTTGGAGATTTGGTATTCTCTGTTTTGCTCCAGTTTTGGATACATTCATGCATGTGATAGGAATGCTAAGTAAAAACTATAATTAGAGCACCATGATAATGTAGAATGAGTAATTTCTCTCTCTCTCTATGTATATACTACAGAGTATCTTTGCTGTTACCACACCAAATAATGGGAAACCACAAGGACTTCTTGTACATTTTTCTATCTGAAAAGCCATCCATATATACTTCATTTATCAAAATTCTACTTTATGCTAAGTAAAAGATTTTTTCCTAAAGGTTTTTGCCATCTTTCCTATTTGGATTGTATGTTTTTATTTGCCTAATGGAAAAACTTTCTTTCCTTCAAGTATTATCCAAAAGAGCCCTAACTTTTAAATAAATATCAATGCTTGTTTATATAAAGTGTTATTAATTAGATCATATTTCCTTCAACTGATTCTAGAGGAGAAGATATGTACATCTGTCACTGACTATCCATGTCTACATATCACGGATCAGAGAATCAGGAACATTAAAATTGCACACATGGGAAGCCAACAAAAAAGTTATTAAATTCTCAGTGTAATGTCAGGATGTGCTCCCGATTCTTCCCTGAAGCCTCTAAGAGGAGAAAACCCTTTTCTCTCCAGCTATGAGAGATATTGTTACTTGCCACCCTAAAGAATCCGTAGCCTCTTTCCTTCCAGCCAGAGATGGGGAATCCAATATCTATTTCTGGGAACCTTGGGAGAAGCAGGAAAGGGGCAGGACTAAGCTTGAGGGGTGTTAGAGGGAGAATATCTGAAGACATATAAGACCTCATCCTGAACTAAATATTGAAAATGAGATTCCTGCACCTCTGATATTGTCTTCTGATCTCCAGGTGACAGTCTAGCATCCTTCCTCAGGAGAGCAGAAATCTTTCTAAAGGAGAAGAAAATAGTCTTCGCTGATGTCCTTCTACTCTATGATTAACAAGGAAGTAACTGCTGGTACCAGGTACAACTGCGCAGGTAGGAACAGAGCAATAACATCTAAAGTGAGGGTCAAGCATGGGCTGAGGCCGCAGGAGGTCAGGCTAGGCAGGGTTGGACTTACAGTGGTTTTAGAGTTTAGTTCTGGGTTGGGGCAGATGACCACTCCCCTGACTTTGGATATTCCTGACATCTAAGTTCCAGGCTCCTCCAATGGGAGGACTGTTTTCTACTGGGTTGCACAGAGCTTATTTAGAAAGAGTTCAATGCACTAGATGTTGTTGTTGTTGTTAAGTGCCGTCGAGTCGTTTCTGACCCATAGCTACTCTGTACAGGGTTTCCGAGGCTGTAAATCTTTACGGGAGGAGAACGCCTCATCTTTCTCCCGCGGAAACGCACTAGATAGAGCTTGGAATATGGATTGTATTTAACAAAATCTAAGGAGTCCTGGTGTGTTGCCACAGGAATAACCACTCAATCTCAAGGTCGACTTGAACTGCCAGTCAGTGGTTCAAACTTACCAGCTGCTCCTTGGAAATCCTATACAGGGTCGCTATGAGATGGAACCAACTCGATGGCACAAGCAACAACACCAACAAGGTCATACTGAGATACTATTCCTAGAAAGCCTGACCCAGTTGATTGACTACAGCCATGCAGACTCCTTTTGCTGTTAAAAAGACCTTACCCTTTTTTTTTTCCCCCCACGGTGATGGGGTTTATTAGGGAAGTTAAGAGGTTACAAGTCACGACAAGAAAATGTACAGGGTACAGTTGTTCAAGTTAAGACAGTCTTTCCTCAACCGTGCCCACAGGCAGGCCTCTCTATGCCCAGGTAACGTTAAAGGTTTTTTAGAGCTGCTGATAAATGCCCACAGAACACACCACTACACCTTAAACCTCAGTCTAAAGGCACTTGGCTCTAGCTCTGTGGGTCAACACACCTAGCTCCCCCAATTAAGTGCCTGAAAGCCACCCACTCTGCAAGCAGGCCTCCTGCTCAAAGTCACTTAACTTTACTTGCTCCATGGGCTGTGAAGCCCACTGCTCCGTTTTTTTTTTTTTTAATTTAAGGTTTTTATTGTGGATTGAGTGAAAGTTTACAGGGCACATCATCAGAGACTGGGAGGTCAGTCTATGGTCAAAACAATTACAATGTGAAAAAAAGGAAACACAGAAGAACAGAGACCCAGTTGGTGGGAAGGTCAGGTAGATTACTGGATAGAATAGACTATCTTAAATGGAGGGAAGAACTAATAGAATAAAAGGTACCCACAATGGGGTTTGGGTGGGGTGTTTATTTTAGGTGTTGGGGAGGGCAATACAAGAAGGGGGAAAAAGACCTTACCCTTTTATGCCAAACTTGGTTCCTTAGATTGTGTTTTCCCAAGAGCTTCCAATCAATGTTCAACCAATGACCAACCCTCACCTGCAACATCTGGTCAAGAGCAGATGTTGAAAAGAGGGCGGCCTCAGTTTCTGGCTGATTTGGAGCTGCTTAGAGATGACCATGTTCTCAGGGAAATAGAATGAAACCCATCCTCCACCTATCAGAGGACTCTTATCTGTCTAAAACCATTGTTTTTTCAAGGTCAGGAGGCAGGGTTCAGCTCAGCAGGGATCCTGACAAACTTAATATGCAAGAAAAATTGTTACCTCTTCATTACAGGAGCACAGGTGACTTCAGAGTCACTCTGTCCTCACAAAGTTTTCTCTACCTTCTTGATGATCCCTGAAATTCTTCTCCTTGACAGCTTTTTCATTGATAAAACACAAGTGTTTGGTTGTTGGAATACATTGACTGAAATGCACTCACACCAGGGTAATTAGTCAATTAAGCAGCAAGCCTTAGTGACTGATTCCTGGTGTGGCAGGAATAAGTAGGATAAGTACTGAACTACAAGGTTGGTTTGAACAGAAAGGTTGGCAGTTCAAACTCAGAGCAGTTCCAGCTGCTCCTTGGAAACTATACAGGGTCACTAGGAGTCAGAACTGACTCGACAGCACTTGACAACTTAACAACAACAATGGCTGCTTTGGGGCACTACAGGATAAAGCACTAGACCACAAGGTCAGTCTGAACCACAAGGTCAGTGGTTCAAACCCACCAGCCACTCCTCAGAATCCCTACACAGGGTCTCCATGAGTCAGAAGGTACTTAACAACAACAACAACAATGGGTGCTTAGAGTCCTGATATGGTGCTGTAGGATAAGCACTGGATTGCTAACTGCAAGGTCAGTGCTTCAAACCCACCAGCTGCTCCTTGGAAGCGCTATACTGGGTCGCTATGAGTCCAAACTGACTACACAGCACTTCATCACTGCCACCACTACAATGGGCGCTTGAAGGGAATGATAAGCGAATGAGAGGCCTCTAGGCTCAGAGAGATGAAGAAGAAGATATGAGGTAAAAGTAATTTATTCCACTCAAAGTAATTGCTTTTGAGTTGCATACTGAACAGTTCACATTATGTAGAAGGATGTGTGTGTGTGTGTGATTTGTATGTTTCATTCTAGACAAAGTAGGTCCAGGTTTTCATAAACGAAAACAAACCCTTTGCTGTTGAGTTGATACCAACTAATAGTGACCTTGTAGGACACAGTAGAACTGTCCCATAGGATTTCTAAGGCTATAATCCTTATTGCCACCACTCATCTGTCAGTGTGTCATACTGTGGCGGCTTGTGAGTTGCTGCGATTCTGGAAGCTATGCCATGGGTATTTTAAATATCAGCAAGGACACCCAAGATGGACAGGTTTCAGATGAGCTTCCAGATGAAGACAGACTAGGAAGAAGGAGAGACGAACTACTTCTGGATATTTAGTCACTGAAAATCTTATGAATAGCAGAGACACACTGTCAGATATAGTGCCAGAAAATGAGCCCATCAGGTTGGAAGGCACTCAAAATGCGACTGGGAAAGAGCTACCTCCTCAAAGTAGAGTTGACCAGGATGATGTGAAAGGAGTAAAGACCGTGAAGCCCTCGGAACCTTCATTTGCTGATCGGGCACAATTCAAAATGAAAAGAAAAGCTGTAAATGTCCATTAATAATTGCAATACGGAATGTACAAAGTATGAATCTCAGAAAATTGGAAATTGTTGAAAATGAAATGGAATGCATAAACATTGATATCTTAGGCGTTAGTGAGCTGAAATGGACTGGTGTTGGCCATTTTGAATCTCACAATCACATGGTTTACTATGCCAAGAATGACAAATTGAAGAGGAATGGTGTCGCATTCATCATCAAAAAGAACATATCCAGATCAGTCATGAGGTACAATGCTGTTTATGATAGGATAATATCCATGTACCTACAGGGAAGGCCAGTTAATACCATTATTGTTCAAATTTGCACAGCAACTACTAAAGGCAGTGAGGATGAAATAGAAGAATTCTACCAACTTCTTCAGCCTGAAATTGATCAAACATGCAATCAAGATATATTGATCATTACTGGTGATTGGAATGCAAAGGTTGGGAGCAAAGAGGAAGGATCAGTAGTTGGAAAATATGTCCTTGGAGATAGAAATAATGCTGGAGATTGAATGAAAGAATTCTGCAAAACCAATGATTTGTTCATTTCAAATACCTTTTTTAGACAGCACAAGAGATGATGATACACATGGACTTCATCAGATGGAACATACAGAAATCAAATTGACTACATCTGTGGAAAGAGACAGTGGAAAAACTTCATAGCATCAGCTAAAACAAGGCCAGGGATAGATTGTGGAACAAATCATCAATTGCTCATATGCAGATACAGACTGAACCTGAAGAAAATGAAAACAAGTTCACTAGAGCCAAATTATAACCCTGAATATATCCCACCTGAATTTAGAGATCATCTGAAGAACAGATTTGATGCATTCATTAAACACTAAAGACCTAAGACTAGAAAAGTTGTGGGATGATATCAAGAACATTATACAGGAAGAAAGCAAAAAGACATTAAAATTACAAGAAAGAAAGAAAAGATCAAAATGGATGTCAGAAGAGACATTGAAACTTGCTGTCCAGCATAGTGATGCTAAAACAAGTGGAAGAAATGAGGAGGTACAAGAGCTGACCAGAAAATTTCAAAATTCAACTTGAGAAGACAAACTCAAATATTACAATGAAATCTGCAAAGATCTGGAGTCAGAAAACCAAAAGGGAAGAACACACTAATCATTTCTCAAGCTGGGGGAACTGAACAAAAAATTCAAGCCTCGACTTTCGTTA
>NW_006408563.1:6783208-6804427 GCF_000296735.1 Chrysochloris asiatica | reverse complement strand
TCAGGAGGGAACTGTTGCTGGAGAAGGATGTCATGCTGGATAAGGTGGAGGGTCAGAGAAAAAGAGCAAGACCCCCCAGCAAGATGGATTGGCAAAGTGGCAACATCAATGGGCTCAAGTGTGGCAACAGTTGTGAGGTTGGCCCAGTACTGGGCAGTGTTTTGTTGTGCATAGGGTTGCTATGAGTCGATACCAACTCGATGGCACCTAACAACAACAACAACAACAACAACAACAACAACAACTTTATAGAAGCAGACTACTACATCTTTCTCCTGTGAAACAACTAGCATTGTTAGTCACTATTTATTATAATTAATGATGAAACTTTAAATGTACATGTAACCACATACTGCTTATGACTGAAATACTCAAAAATTTTTAATTCAGGTGATTCACCCAAATTATTGGCTCTATCTCTTTCTCCAATAGGAAGAAATTGAAATCCTATTATCCTTCTTCATACTTGTATTGGTGATACCTCAAACTCAAAACCAAACATACACCTACTGCCATAGAATTGCTACATAGGGTTTCTAAAGCTGTAATCTTTAGAGCAGCAAAAAGCCTTATCTTACACCTGTAGAGGGCTTGGTGGGTTGGAATTTGCAGCACATTGCTTATAACGCTATGTTCCTTTTGTGATGCCCAGTCTCCATTTAATTTTACTTCTTAGGAACTCACCTCAAATATTGACTTAAAAGCTTTAATTTTACAATTTAAATCTTAAAAAATAATCTTTTTTCATATTGTTTAAAATATATTTCTTCTCAGCAAATTATTGCATTATGAATCTGCATTATGAATCTGACATGAAAGGTGAACACAGAAGTTTGAATAAGCGAGTGTTCCATATGAAATAAATTGAAACTTGGCTGACATTATTTTTCCTAATGTATGTTCAACATGCTCTGCGGGTATGATATAAAAGAATACGTTTTTATAGCTAGAAAAGAATGTTGGAGACAATTTTTGTCAACATTGAATTTTTCTTATTTTTCTAGAGTCTTGAAGATAATTTAGTTATTCATGAATCATTTGAAATCACATTTAAAAGTATGATATATGGAAATAAAGAACATGAAAAAGCAAACGGAAAAACATTAAGAGAAAAGAGGATCCTAAAAATAATTTTGTAGGAATTTTTGAAACTAAAGTACTTTCAGAACACTGAAGGGAATAGCAATTTGATTTTACGAAAGCCTGAAATTCAGATTAATTAAACATGTTTTTGAAAGTTATTTCAAGCACTTGGTAGAGATGGTCAGCTGTCCACCAAAGTCTACTCTCCCTGTGGTACAGTGAATTTATTTGATAAGGCTCTTGTATCCATAGCCTTCAGAACTCCTAACACATGATCGGGTAGAATCATGCAAATGGGCTGTACGGGACTGTAATGTAGGGATGGGCTGGTTTTGCCATTTTATTGGGTTTAAAATAAGCTCTCTCAGAAGTAGGAACAAAACATCTCATGACCATCAAGAAAGAAAAACCACTATCAGAGTGCATCCTTTGAACCCTGAGATTCATGCCTGGAAAAGCGGTAGCAACAGAGGCAGTTAGACCAGAACACAAGAAAAAGTGATGGGCTTCTGGGTCTATGGGGTGAGTAAAGCTGAGTGTGCCATTTGCACACTCATCAAGAGTACTAAAAGAACTCTGTAACACTGCCAGAGCAGGGCAGAGGCCAAGGGGACCAAATGGCAGAGAGTCTGAGGTCTAGAGAGGGGCATGCCTGCAGTATGGCTGAGAATAGGTGCTCCTCACTGGAGAACTGCTGTGTTCTGAGTTGCTTCTGATCCCGAATTATAACCTGTTGTCCTGGTGTGGCGCTGTGGGCTAATGCACTAGATTGCAAAGTTGGTTTGAACTGCAAGGTTGGTGGTTCAAGCTCACCAGCCGCTCCTCAGAAACTCTATACGGGGTTGCTATGAGTCGGAACCGACTCAACGGCACTTTACAACAACAGCAACTTCCTTAATAATTTCCATAATTGTGAGTATTGTCTGTGAGTTCTGTGTGGTCATTGCAATGGACTATTGAACCCAGCAGAGAAGTAGAGTACCATGGGAGGGAAGGTTAGTGTCTGAATAGGGTGGAGGCATGTCTGACTTTTGCCTCAGGAGAATTGGCTTTGAACTAATAATGATAATTCTACTCTTCCCTTTTGTGAAGCTAGAAAAGGTCAGACATGACCAGCATGACATTTTTGCACTCCTTTTCCATAGTTAGAGCTATTGCTTGGAATATGGCTTTTGAGACAAATACTAGATTTTCAGGTCTCCCCAATATCTAGGGGAGGCTATGTGGTTGTTCTTGGTTAGAAGTTAAAAGGCACACCAGGAGTTAATGGACACAGATTTTAAAAGTCTTTTAGAATATTTTCTATTCCTTTTTTTTCATTTGAGTTATGATTTTTTTTTAAGATGTTTTATTGTGAATTGTATGTTAGTTTACATGGGAGACATTAGCTTTATATTCATCCTATCATATGTTGTTTCATTGCCATGGTTATAATCACCTCCATGCATCATTAACCAACCACAGGGTATACCCTGCATGCCTGGCCCCCAGTCATCAGCACACAGCCCCTCTCCCTCTCTTGGTCTAGAGTCACCAGCTGCTTGAACTTTCCACGTCATCATCTTTGCCTCCATCTCTGGCATCACTGCTTCTCTGGGTAGGGTCTCACACTCCACTCTTCTCCCTTGATGGTTCTAGAGACCTCAGCTCCTGGACTGCATAGTCAATCACTCCCCTCCTTTTGCTACAAAATGTCCACCTTTACATTTCCAACCCTCGCAATCAGTCCTGATAACAATTATTCATCATTGTACCAAAAGAGACCTATCCCCATCTCCTTTCATTAGCCTTGCCCAGACAGATTGGATACTACTCAGTGGAGAGTCTACCTTCCTCCATGCCCTCTGGATCTAGGCTCCCTCTTGAAAGCTTGTAAGCCAGTCACTTCTTGCCTTGTAGCCCCCCATTTTGGGTAGCCAATGTCTAACTTTTCCATCCCTACCTACTCTGTGTTTGGAGGGGTGGGAATGATCCTCACTGTAAAGATTCGTTCCCTCTTTTGAGCTACTGCATCCATAGGTGTAGGTCAAGTTCATCAAATTGTATCAGGTTACTTTTTTCTCTTCTTTCTTCTTCTAGTTGAGCCCTGATCATCCAGTCATTGAAGTCAGGTCGAGTGGGTATTATTTGCAAGTGTGGGTGTTTTTGTGCATATGCCCTCTCCTTATCAGCTGATTGCTTCACTCTCCACTCTGATCCTCTGTGGCTATGTCACTGACTTTGGGCCCAAGAGTGCCAGGTCTTGCCACACTGCTGGCTAACCAGGTCTCCACCTGGGTTCACAGGAGCCTATTGAACGTTGTAGGGCTTAGCTCGCAGCGTCATTGCTGTTTTTCTCTCACTTCCCCTTATCGATGATGAATGTGGTCACCAATCAGAGTGCATGTCTGCTCATGTATTCCCATTGAGTCTTAGTCTTGGAAGAGGTTTTGCCCTGAGGGGACCCGGCCACTTGCCTTGATGTTTCCTGGGCTATCATCTTGTTTGTTCTTGTAGTAATCAGTTGGAATATTTTCTATTCTTAAAGAGGTAAAAATCTCTTCTTGAAGACTTAATTTCATCACAAGCATGGCATAATATTTCCCATTTATGGAGGTCTTACTATGTACCAGGTGCTGGTTTTTATGTATTATCTCCATGTAACAAAAATGACTTCTTTAAGGAAAAAAAATAAAACTGTATTGACAGGTAAAACTCCTTTTTATATATCAAACCTAGGTCTGGTTGTCACATACTCAAATGAATTAATCTGAAATACTGAAGTTTAATATAAAGAAAGATACTTAAAATAATTGTAAGAAAATTTATTGACATAAATTTTCACTAATATAGATATACAAACAGGTCATCTTTCTGATCTTCCTAGTATTTTACTGCTTATGGTAGTAATGGCACTGATTTCTCTGACGGGGATATTTTCTTAGCCTGTGTTGCTTTAGTATATTAACGTTTCTTCTACCTTATCCTTTTTTGCTAAGTGACATCCAAGTGGGCTCCAACTCATAGCGACCCTCTATAGAACTTCTGAGGAGAAGCTGGTGGGTTTGAATCCCTAACCTTGCGGCTAGTAGTCCAGTGCTTATCTTACAGTGCCTATCGGGAACCCATCGTATACTTGTTGTCATTAAGTGCTGTTGAGTTGGTTCTGACCCATAGTGACCCTGTACAGGCTTTCCGAGGAGTGGCTGGTGAGCTTGAACCACCAACCTTGCAGTTCAAATTGACTTTGCAATCCAGCTCATTAACATGCAGTGCCACACCAGGACTCCTACAGTTAGACATCTATTAAAAAGAGTGGGCGAATGAAGTTATTGTAACTAAGATCAATCTTCATCCAGAAAGCATATCAAAGAGCTGCTAATGAAGCTCCAGCTAAAATATTTTTACTAGCTGCCAGGATGACTCCAGTGCTCCTCTTTAGAGTGTCAAGTAAACAGAAAAATACCAGGCCTGTTCTGACCTTCCAGAAGGAAATAATTACCAACTACCAGAGCACACTCCAAATTGTATAAAAATGCTTACTCTACATGCTATCTGACTTTTCCCTGTCACTTGTGTGGGGGTGAGCACCTTAAATTCTCTACTTTAAATTTAGATCAAGCTTCCATATCAAGTTCCCACTCCCACCCCTTTTACTGTAACTTCCTAGAATAGTGTTGAAGGAGCTCTGGTAGCATAGTGGTTACGAGTCGGACTGCGAACTTTAAGGTCAGCAGTTCGAAACTACCAGCTGTTCCATGGGAGAACGATGAGGCTTTCTGTTCCCATAAAGATTTACAGCCTCAGAAACCCTGTACAGGGTCGCTATGGGTCGGTTCTGACTCCCACCAGAACAGTATTATCCTTAATCCTCTGCTCTCCTCCCTGCTTATCTGCTTTCATTTCTTCCCCGTACCCAAATCTACTTCATAAGATCTGTTCAGGCTCCTATGAGAAAGATAATACATTAGTTTCTGCCTGCCTCCCAGGAATCTTTCCTCTTTAATCCCAACAGAGATCCGGAAGGCCTCATTTACGGGCTTGGAGAATTTAAGCGTTTTGCTGCTAGCCAAAATGTTGGTGGTTCGAACTCACCAGTGGCTCCTTGGTAGAAACCTGGAGATCTGCTCTTATAAAAATTGGTGATGGTGGTGGTTGTGTGCCACTGAGTCGCTTCCGACTCATAGCCACCCTGCATAGGGTTTCTGAGGTTGTAAATCTTTATGGGAGCAGAAAGCCTTATCCTTCTCCTGAGAAGTATCTGGTAGATTGAAACTGTTGACTTTGCAGTTAACAACCCAGCTAATAACCCATTATGCTATCAAGATTACAGCAATTCTATCCTGTCCTATGGGGTTTCTACCAGTTGGAACACAACAACAGGCTAGCACCTGGATAGCTCAACCTCCAGTCAGCTTGTCAGCTGATGACATTTGAACTTTCACATTGTATTTATTCAACAACTATAATCCCTACCACTTATCTACTATCATGTGCCAGGTGCTGTGTGAACCACTAGAGAACAAGATGAGGTCCGTGTATCTTAAAGATCTTTCGGTTTTGAAGATGAGTTAACTGGAAGTCATGGTGGAGTGCAAAGTGCGGTAGCAGGGATATGAGGGAACAGAACATGAGGGAAACACCTAGGAAAGGGGTAGAGGTCAGATGAGCTTTCTGGAAGAGTTGATTTCTATGTAAAAATCTGAAGGATGAGTAGGAGTTAGCTAAGCCAACTAGCACATCCTGGGGAGTGGGCAGCATGTGCAAAGGCCAGAGGACATACAGGGCAGAGCATGTTTCAGGACCTCTAACGAGCTATTTTTGCCCATCAGCTGTTCCTTGGAAACCTTATATAGGGTAGCTATGTGTTGGAACTGATTCGACAGTGCTTAACAACAATAAAATAGCAAAACACAGCATGAAGATCATGACCTCAGAACCAGACCATTTACTTAACTGATTGTGTGTTCCACAGGTAGGACATTCACACATCATTCTGGACAGGCAGTATTCCTACCCAAAGCACTGTTTACAGTTTCCTAAACACCAGGAGATCTACCCTGTGACTGGGCTCAGTTAGAATAATCGATCGATACAGTGGAAGCGGTAATAAAAAAGTTTAAAAACACCTGGGAAGGTTCTCAGCTATTCTGTCTTCAGAGATAAATGGTTTGTTATAAGGAAACAGATCTCATTCTGTTGCTTAAGTTACAAATTAAACCATCTGGATTTCATTTAAGTCCAGGGACTTTATTAACATGACAAGACATAAAAGAATTGCCCAAGGTAAAAGTCCTGTTGCCACTGATTCATTTCAATTAGCTAATTTGATGGACTTTTTATTTTTTTCCCCTTTTCCAGGGAAGTTCCCTGGGAGGACCTTAGAGATCACCCTTTTTACAGATGAAGAATCTTGGGTAATTTTTGCTCATTCAGAATGATGAAGATTGCACATTTATGATACTTTATTCTGAGGCATTATTACTTATTATATAGATGGATAGATGATTGTTTTAGGTATAGGTCTGTCTGTCTTGCACATGGGTTCTTTATTATAGGAAAGAACAGCATCAATATTTTGTCATTTTTCTCCTTTTGCAGGTAAGAGAATTCTTAATTCTTTCTTCTTTCTTCTTTTTTTTTTTTTTTAAAGTCTTTTCTTATTCTGCTTAAAGATGCTAATATCCAATTCCTGGCCTTTTTGAAGTTGTTTGCTAAAACATTTTCTAAACATCTGAATTTAAAATTATGCCTTTGGGGCAAAAATATTTCTTTTATTTACTTTCCAAATAATTAAACTGGCTCAGAAAAATAACACTGGCACAAGTTGGAAACCCCACTAGTTCCAAAATCATACGCAATTTGTACAGCCTTGAAGTTTGGAGCTACTTATGGTAACCCATGCCATCAATCCCTCCAACTCAATTAAATTCAAGTTTGTTGACATTAGTGCTGGCTGTGTAACCTCAGAGCATGCAGGCAAAGAAGTGTAAGGATGCTCTGCTAATAGACAGCAGAGCTTCCTATAATCCCCATCATTTCAGATTTAATCCTTTGAAGTAAAATATTGTAGTGAGTGGCAGATTAAAATGCAAACACTTCTGGATGAAATACATTGGCTCATTGTCTGCTATCAATATCTCAAGGATAAACAATTCATTCATTTTGGGAAACATTAGGAGACCTCAGAACAGGAAGCCACTGATAATAGTAGAAAAAATGTTATCCAGGCATCTAAGGAGATCAAAACTCTAATTACCACTCTGCTAATAACTAGCTGTGTGATTCTGAGCAAATCACCCCTACTACCCAGACTCTCTCTATGCATTGATAGAATGAGAGAATCGTTCCCTCCAGTTTCAAATTGCTACAAGTCTACTGAGGAAGAGAAGCATTGTGAGGTAGAATTGGAAGGGTCAATGAGTCTTGTCTCTGGAAAGGAAGGGTACTTGAAGGCAAAGTTGCAAAGCAGCTTTCTAATTCTTGCTCAGCTCTGTACTGAGACCTTGAGCTACTACGTCAGGTGGGTGGGGATTCCTGATTAGGGAATCCAAGTCCCAGGGGTCAGAGTTGCCCCACTTTGAACCTCATCTAATCTGTTTTTTCTTTTTTTTTTAAGGTCCGTGAGTCTACTTCTTAAGCTTTGAGCATGAAATAGCCCCAAATGCCTCAATTTCTTTTGCTCTATTGAGCTCTAAGTCCCTGATTATTCCCGCCTTTCTTTTTAGAGTGGGTCAAAATTTCCCTAGGCGGATTCTAATGTACTCAGGACTCCTCTAAATTGTTGTTGTTGTTGTTAAGTGCCATCGAGTTCATTCCAACCCATAGTGACCCTGTATAGGGTCTCCAAGGAGCAGTTTGTGAGCTTGAACCTCTGACCTTACAGTTCAAACGACTTTGATGTCTGACGCATTAGCCCACAGCACCACACCAAGACTCCCCTCTAAATGATGAGTCAGTTTATCCAACTCCACATCCCTTTCATTTGTAAAAAACACCCAGCCTCTTACAAAATTGAAATACTTTGTGCTTTCTGAATTTTGGAAACCATTAATCAAAACATGAGTTAAACAATTTTTCTCACACTTCATCCATGGTCTTTGTTTTCCTTTTGTTTCACTAATGTGCTCTGTAGGAGATGGTGAGTTCAGAATCCGCAATGGCTGAGTCACTGCTCTGGATGAAGGAGGCAATTAATAGGATAAAGTGGTTTTACAGAGCTTGGAGAACTATAGACCCAAGAAGTCCCCTCTTGTTTTTGGAATGAAAAAGCAATAAATGAGCCAGGCAAATAATACAAATAGATCAAGAGGGTCCACAGGACCCTTGTGTATATTCTATCCGGTTTCATATATATATGCATATGTGTATTCATACACTTTCTTTTTCTGCTTTACATAAATGAGATCATACTATTTGTCCATTTCTGCTTTCTTTTCTATGGTTGTGTGATATTCATTGTGTGTGTATGCTGTAATTTATTGAACCAGTTCCCAACTGATAAAAATTTTATTTCCTCTTTTTGGTTTGAGCAGTTGAACCAGTCAGAGTGTGTAGTCAGTCTCTGAATAAACAAATTTCCTGCATGATGCCTGGTAGAGTTGCAGGTTATCACCTGTGCTCACCCTACTATGCACCCCCCCCCACTTCCATCAAGTCAATTTTGACTCATAGCGACCATGATGAGGGTTTCCGAGGCTGTAAATTTTCGTGGGAACAGAAAGTCTCCTCTTTCTTCCGCAGAACTGGGTGTGAACTGCTGATCTTGTGATTTGCAGTCCAGTGCATATCCTACAGTGTCACCAAGTTTCTTATCACCTGCACTTGGCATTTGAGAGATCAAGTCACAGAATTGTGGGTGTGGGCCAAGAGCCAACACTGGGCTCCTGAACTCACTCTGTACACATGGAGTGAAGTACTTCTCATTGCTTCAAGGACAACTATCCCCATTAAAATAGCTGGTTCCAAGCAGCCAGGTATGTTGTGTGCCATTGAGTTGGTTTTGACTCATAGTGACCTTGTATAGGGTTTCCTCGGGCGACTGGTGGGTTTGAACCACGGACCTTGTGGTTATTATTCCAGTTCTTATCTTACAGAGCCATACCAGGGTTCACAGGCTTAAAACACCAAAACCAAACCAAACAAATTGTTGTCGAGTCAATGTCAACTCACAAGGAACTCTGGTAGCGTAGTGGTTATGAATTGGGCTGCGAACTGCAAGGTCAGCAGTTCGAAAATACCAGTGGTTCCATGGGAGAAAGATGAGGCATTCTGCTCCTGTAAAGATTTACAGCCTCGGAAACCCTGTACAGGGTCGCTATGAGTTGGAATTGATGCCACGGCACACAGCCACCACCACCAATGTCAACTCATGGTGACCCCATGTGTGAAATGACACTCCATAGGGTTTTCAAAGCTGTGACCTTTCAGATGCCAATCATCAGGCCTTTCTTCTGAGCTGTTTCTGGTGATTTGAGCCACCAATGTTAGTATTCAAACACTTAACCACGTAACTATCCATGAGTCATCTTTTTTTTGGGCAAAAGGGTTCTTTATTAAACAAAGTGACCAACAGCATCATCAATGTGTACAAGAGGACTTACAGTCAGTATTCAAATACTTAACCATTGGTACCACCCAGGGACTCCAAATACAGACTGTTGTTGTTAAGTGCTGTCAAGTTGGTTCTGACTCATAGTGACCCTGCATAGGGTTTCTGAGGCTTGTAAATCTTTGTGCGAGCAGAAAGCCTTATCTTTCTCCAGCTAAGCAGCTGGTGGGTTCAAATTGCCAACCTTGTGGTTTGCAATCCAGTGCTTATCTTACAGAGTCATAAATCTCAAGGCATAAAAATAAGTCCAAAGCACAAGAACTGAAAAGAGGTCAAGATCAGAAAAAATTTTAAAAATGAACCATTATTATATTGCAATGTTCCAACAGAAATGAAATGATAAAAATGACATTGTCGGTAATTTGCATACTGAAAATAATTGAAATCAGCATCTCATGAGATTGTTCCTCAGGATGAGCAAAACTACAACTTGATGTGAGATGATTCTCTATTCTTAAGTCCCTCTTCTAATTCCAGGAAGACGTTATTTGTGGTGCAGTGAGTGGTGCCAATTATCGAGTTTCTCCCGTGGGCTGGAGCTAATGCTCACCCGCACCTTGCTCCTCACTAAGATGTTCAGGGACATCAGTCATCATTGCTGCACAGCCTGTCTGCATCCTTAATTAGGAACGAACACGCAGAAGAGCTTAGTGGCAGAATATGCAATATTGTGCGTTTTTTGTGTGTGGTAAGAAGCAATCCCAAATAAATTACACAATAGCTTGTGCACTGTGAGCCCAGGACACCACAGAATCTTAGAGAGCCAAAACCATTTTTCTGGTAAAATTTCAGGAGTCTATTTGAACATACATTGCTTGCTTAAGCAATATGCAATTACGTTTTTGAATGTAAGTAAGAATATTTTCAGTTTTAGTCCTTATAAATTTATAGTAACTTTCCAGATTCCTTGATTTTGCCATCCTGTTGTTTTCTTGGTTTTTAAATTCGGCATTTGATGCAATTTGTGGTTGATAATTGCAGCCCAATGAGAGACTACGGGATGGGAAAACGCCATGATTTATGTTTTATCAGTGACTTGCTGTTTTGTTGTTTCACTGTACTGTCATGATTCGTCTTAGCTGTTATTTGGCAAGAGAACACTGTAAGTAATTCTGATTTAAGGAAACTAAAGACATTTAAGACTTTTATCAGTGAAGGTCAAGGTAGCTAACATTTACTGAGTGCATACTGTGTGCCCGGCACTATTTCAGGGGCCTTTCCCCCCAACTATTTTGTTGTTGTTGTTGAGAATATACACAGCAAAACATGCACCAAGTCAACAGTTTCTACATGTGCCATTTAGTGACACTGATGATATTTTTCGAGTTGTCCAACCATTCTTCTCACTCTCCTTTTTTGAGTTGTTCCTTCCCCATGAAAATACATTCAGGAACATTTTCTTGCTTTATCTTTGCAACATACCTGTGAGCCCTTTACAATCGAAGAAACTGAAATTCAGATTATATAGGTGTTTAATGTCACACAGATCACAACTGATGGATCAGGATTGAAACCCAAGTGTGTTTAAGTCCCATCGTTCTATTTCTTCAAATAGTAAACTACCTTATATCTGTACAAAGCTCTACAGCAGGCTCTGCTGATTCAGACAGTGAAGAGATTCCAGTCATTAACTGACCAAGTGTGTCTAAGTCCTATCGTCCTACTTCTTCAAATAGTAAACTACCTTACATCTGTACAAAGCTTTACAGTTTACAAAGCACTCTTCCAGATGCTTTTACCTTTAAGTTTTCCAAAGCACCTCTGGGCAGATTCAAACCTTTCTAATTTTTCATCTCTTTACCTTTTCCTCTACCACCCCCTTCATTTGCTCCCAAAGCCTAATAAAAGCCATTTACAGGCATTGATTCCAAGGTGTAAATGACTTGCTATAATTATCTCTTCAACAATAACTCAATATGATCACCAAGTGAGTGGTAGACTGAGAGGTATTTTAAAAAGCAAGGGCAGTTTCTTTTGCTCCTTGATGATTCAAGCAGCCGTATCGCTAAACTTTCTTAAACTCTCTTGAAAATATCTTTGTTCAACATTCTTTGTAGATGCAAATATTTAGTGGGTACAGTCTGTGACAGGTGCTGTGCCAATTTTGGGGATATGTTAGTGAGAAAACAGATGCACTTTTACAGAATATAAGCTCCAGGAAGGTAGGGACTATAACATATGTTGTTGTTGTTGTTGTTAAGTGCCATTGAGTCAGTTCCGACCCATAGCGACCCTGTACAGGGGTTTCCGAGGGTGTAAATCTTTACGGGAGTAGAAAGCCTCATCTTTCTCCTGTGGAGCGGCTGGTAGTTTCGAACTGCTGACCTTAAGGTTCGCAGCCCGATTCGTAACCACTACGCTACCAGAGCTCCTTAGCATTATTCTGTATCAGTCTCACTTTGAAAAGTGTAATCCCGTAGGATCAGAAAAAACTTGTATATGGGTTGTGGATTGGCAGATGGAATCTCTGAAACCATAAATAGGGTATCTACAACAGATACAATTGTAGCTGTGTTTTAAAAAATGTTTTCTTACTACTATGCAAGTTTTTTTTTTTTAACTTATATTTATAGTGAGTTGAGTGAAGGTTTACAGAACAGATCATCAGTCCCACATTCAACAAATCATATACTTTGTGTCATTACAATGATTGCAATCCCTTTCCTGTGCCATCGGTTAACAGTATTTACCTCTATTTGCTTTAACTCTTGTACAAGTTATTCTTGAGAACTGAGATGAATTTACAGAACAAGGGAAGATCTTCGTTTTGAGTCTAGCCATATGATATAGAGAGAAGAGTCTAGTCTTTGTGATCAGTCACATTTGGTTGCAGTCCTGCCTTGGAAACACTGGTTGTACACCTGTAAGTTTCATTTGCTCATTTGTCTTTCATTGCCTCTATAGTATTGGATGTGTCTTCTTAAGGCATTATTTGTGAAGAGATAATATTTATAATAATAACTCGGCACACTTCCAATTGCAGTATATTACTTGCAGGACTTTTAATTAACATATTTAAAACTTAGGTTTTTTGATGATCCTAGGTCTTGGAGTCGGAAATAACTCCAAGGCACATCACCACAGGTAGATCTCTTAAACCATTAAGTCAGCTGAACAGTTGAAAACTTAGACGGTATTTGTAATCCATAAAATCCTCACAGAATAAATATTTACATGACACAGGAAGCTGACTCTACTTCTTCACCTTTGGTCCTTGATCATTCTATTGAAAAATGTGACGTACTCTGCTATCTCAAGAGCCACAGTGACTCAATAGATTGTATAACTTAATGCTCTCAAGTTCAAGTGAAGCTAAGATTCCAGCACTTATGTAACAGGCTTACAGAGTGCCCTTGGAGATGAAAAGCAACCCTGTTGGAGGTTAAACTTTATTGAACTTTTGATTTAAGTTTTAAAAGTAGAGTAAGGTTACACAGTACCAATACAAGATTAAACTCTATCATCAGAAACATTGAAAATGTGTGAACTGTATTCCAACAACTACCTAGGCATGAAGTGTGTTTTGAGATTTTGCTGAGTCTGTTTGATCCTTAGGCCCAATGCTTTGGCTCTCACATAAGTTAATTTTCATTAGGAGCACATGATCTTATTAACCGAATACTTTAAAAAAAAGGTGACATGCAAACATGCCAATTTGTTTTTTAAAAAAAACAACCCTGAATTATTTACCTATTTGCTTTTTTTGAAATATGCTAAGTGTGCCTATAAAGTAAATATGTCTAAACATAAGCTCTTTAAGTGTTTTTTCCCTTCCCAGTAAGATTATATGTTTATTCTAATAATGCTACTATTTTTCAAGGTATTATTAGACTTTCCTTTAGGTCCTCTGGCATGTTCTTTGAGATGTCCTCAACAGTGGAAAAAAAGTTGCCTTTTGAGGATGGATGTGATTTTCAGAACATCCACGGTCATTTGGAACCCGGTTTGAGTAATCAAGCTGAAGAATGTTGCTTGAGGCAAAAATAAAATATGACAAAATCTGCTAAACGGCTGATTAATATGGCACATAAATTGACTTCACAAATAAACTAAAAGGGGGAGTTTTAAAATGACTTTAAGTAATAGCAGCATTATTGGAATTCTATTGCTTTTCAAGATGATGGCTTTGAAAACTTAGCTTCTGATTTATTTGTGAAATTCAGTCATTTTTACTCAAGTGCTTAGTATGATGCCAAGCATTCTGTGGCAACTGAATAAATAGTAGATGATGATGAAGTCTGGCTTTGATATCAGTGGAGTTGATAGTGTAAGAAGACTTGGCAAGACATCAGTAACCATGTGTTGGCTGCTTCATGACTGCTGGCATTGCCTTAGAATAGAAAGAGTGGAATTACCACTTATTGGTACTGTTTTGCTCTTTCTCATGGAAATGTATAAAACCAGTGCCTCATGCTTGCTTCAGACACAGCTTATGGAAATTATGTTGTGAGGACACTGTATACTGAATGACAACAACTGATAATGAAAAAGAGCAAACATGGTGGCTCATTTTGAGGAAAGTCAGTAAGTTAGAGATAAAGAGAAAAATAGCCATGCCAATCTTGTCAGTGACTCTGAACCTAAGGGGAGGCCTCAGAGCTCATTGACTTGCAAACTCAATCAAGTCATCTAGGACTTTCCAGTTTCCTTTATATCTTGGAGAGTGTTTGCACTTTTATTCCCAAGTGTTTAAATGGAGTTAGGTGGGTAAACATTATACCATATGTTTTTGTTGCTGTTGTTAAGTGCTGTAGAGTTAGTTCCAACTCTTAGGAACCCTGTATAGGGTTTCCGAGGATTGGCTGGTGGGCTTGAACAACACTGACCTTGGGGTTAGCATTCCAGGGTTCATCCTACAGTGCCACACCAGGACATTAAAAAAAAGAATTCTCTTTGGATTGTATGTAGAAGAATATATGCTAGCAGGTAAATATTAATAAGTTGTTGTTGTTATTGTTGGTGTTAGGTGCCATTGAGTCCATACCAACCCATAGTGACCCTAAGCACAGTAGAACGAAACACTGCCCGATCCTGGGCCAACCTCATTATTGTTGCCATGCTTGAGTCCATTGATACTGTCACTTGGCCAATCCATCTTGGTGGAGGTCTTCCTGTTTTTCTCTGACCCTCCACATTACCAAACATGATATTCTTCTCCAGTGACTGGTCCCACCTGACAATATGTCCTAAGTATGAGAGGCGAAGTTTGGCCATCTTGGCCTCGAAGGAGCACTCTGGCTGCACTTCTTCCAAAATGGATCTATTAGTTCTTTTGGCAACCCATGGCACTTTCAATATTCTCCTCCAACACCATAACCCCAAAGCATCAATTCTTCTACAGTCTTCCTTATTCACTGTACAGCTTTCGCATGCATATGAGGTCATTAAAAATATCATGGCTTGGGTGAGGTGTACCTTAGTCCTCAAGCTGACATCTTTGCTCTTCAGCACTTTTAAAAGGTCTTGTGCAGCAGATTTGCCTAATGCAATATATCATTTGATTTCTTGACTACTGCTTCCATGAGTGTTGATAGTTGATCCAAGAAGAATGAAATCCTTGACAATTTCAATCTTGATAAGAATGTTGTTTATTGGTCCGGTGGTGAAGATTTTTGTTTTCTTGACATTGAGATGTAATCCATACCGAAAGCTGTGCTCTTTGATCTTCATCAGTAAATATTTTAAGTCCTCTTCACTTTCAGCAAGCAAGGTTGTATTATCTGCATATTGCAGATTGTTAATGAGTCTTTCTCCAATCCTGATGCCACGTTTTTCTTCATATAACCCGTTTTCTCATATTATTTGCTTAGCATACAGGTTGAATAAGTATGGTGAAAGATTACAACCTTGTCACACAACTTTTTAAATTTTATAACGTTCAGTGTTCCCATGTTCTGTTCGAACAACTGCCTCTTGGTCCATGTACAGATTCCTCATGAGCACAATTAAGTGTTCTGGAATACTCATACTTCACAATGCTGTCCATAGCTTGTCATGATCCATGCAATCAAAAGCCTTTGCATCGTCAATAAAGCACAGGTAAACATCTTTCTGATAGTCTCTGCTTTCAGCAAAGATCCATGGACATCAGCAAAGATATCCCTCATTCCATGGCCTCTTCTGAATCCAGCTTGAACCTCTGGAAGTTCTCTGTCAATGCATGATTGTAGCCGTTTCTGTATTACCTTTAGCAAAGCTTTACTAGCATGGGATAGCAAAGAGATTGTCCGATGATTTCTGCATTCTGTTGGGTCACCTCTCTTTGGAATGGGCACAAATTCCAAAGAGCATACAGCCCTTCTCCCTCCCTGAGTCCAGTGTCCTCAGCTGCTCCATCTGTCCATGTCATCGTTTCTGTCTCCATCCCTGGCATCACTGCCTCTCTGGGGAGGGTCCCACCTTCCATTCTTCTCACTTGATGGCTGCTGGGCCGCAAAATCAATCACTCTCTTTTTTTTGTCAAAAAACATCTACCTCTGTATTTCCTACCCTCACAGTCAGTCTTGATGGCAATTATTCACTATTGTACCACAAGAGTCTTATCCCCATTTCCTTTCACCAGCCCAGTCTCAATGGATTGGAAATCATTCAGTGGTGATTCTACCTTCCCCTGTCCCATCTGGAACTAGGCTCCCTCTTGAAAGCTTGTAAGTCAGTCACTGCTTGCCCTTATAGGCACCCTCATTTTGGGTAGCCAATGTCTAAGTTGCCCATCCCTGTCAGCCCTGTGTACTGAAGGGGTGGGAGTGATCCTCGCTGTAAAGATTTGTTCCCTTTATTAAGCTACTACAGCCATTGTAGGATCAATAAGATGTCGGATCGGGCAGACGTGCAGTGAAGAGTTCTGTCAGCAACAACACAGAATACCGGACCAAGCAGGCTCAGGGGATGGTGCTAGAACTCTGAATGACATATAAAGGAATATTTAGAAGCTTGGAAGGCTTACAGCTAGGGGAATTTGTAGCAGAATCAAGAAATCCAGTGCTTTCTAATTCAAGACACTAAGCTGATCCCAGTGCCGCCATCTTGGAAGAGACCAAGCGGGGGATGGATCATAGAAGTAACTAAAAATGCAAACTTGAAATTGATGAAAATTATTTGAAAGGTTCATCTATAGTGACATAATTGATTAGGAGAGGTAGACTCAAGGACTCCTCTATGAAGAAGGTGATATTTGAACTGAGATTTGAGCATGAGCCATAGAATGGCACATTAAATATGTAGAGGCATAAATCTGTGGTATGGTATGGGACTGTTCAGTAGCTGGAATGTGGGAGTGTGAAGAGGGAGGAGTTGGGAATAACATAGGAGAAGTAGATGGAACTCAAACTGTAAGAAGAAGAGAGCAGTAAACAGATGCAAGATACCTAGAGCTGTATTAAAATTTATCTGGCGGTACTGTTTCTGGGAAAGAACTGTTTTAGCTAATGTTTAACAATTGGCTAATGTCCAAACATTAGCTTGAGATGGTGTCTACCATTAAATATGAAACAAATTTGAGTTGTAAACACATCTTCAATTCTGTGGTTTTGCATTCCTGATTGACTCAGTAAATTAAACGTTTCACACATGAATGGTGTTGATTATATATTTGTGTGTGTTTTTTTACTTTAAACTGTCCATTAGCTTGACATAAAACATTAACTGTTGAATTGGATGAAGTAGTCTTGAAAATGCAGGTTCAGACATAGATAATCCTTTTTTTCCCTCATAAAATGATGAATCTGGAAAAAAAAAATTAGGGCAGAGGCAGGGATGCATTTGTTTAACTGTTTATAGCCCTTTAAGTAAGAAGAGACCAGTGGAATGATCTGTTCATTTTCTGAAACCTCTACCTATGGAAAACAGCAGGTTGGTGCAAGTTTTGCTTCATTTCTCCAGGCTATAATAAACCCAACATCTGCTCTCTTTCTATTGGTGGATTTTAAGCCACACATTTGACATAGGAATGCAGGCTGAAAAATCAGAAAGCTTGGCCATTTTATCTTCCATTATGGTGCTTACTCTCCTATAAACTAAAAGAACCAACAATACCCAAACCTAAAAATTATGATCTCGGTTTAGTTCACTTTAACCAATACAAACCCAGAGCCGGTGAAGCAATCAGCAAAAACAGAGCGTAGGCATTATTACAATGCTGAGTCACCCTCTGAGGTGCATGCTTTCACTGAATTAAAGTTGCAATGTTTTGAGTAAATCTTTTACACAATACTGAGCTCATATAACCAAGCGTAGGAATAATAACAGGACTAGCAAATTATAGAGAACTGGAGAAGGGATTCCACTACTGAGGAAGCAAACCAAGGGAGTAAGTTGTACATGAGACATGAATTGGTTCCCCACACATTTCAGTGTCCCTTCCAAATATAGTTTTTTTGTTTTGTTTTGTTTTAAATGCAGGATCAGTGACTGAAAATACAGGCCACACACACAATACGTTCAGTACAATAAGAACAAGTTGTGGTATTCATTAGAATGTTTCTTTGGTACTCAGAGTACTAAGCTTAAGTATAATTTTAGCTTAGTGATGTTGCCTAAGAGATGGCAAAGGACAGTGGAAGATGTGAATAAACTGAGGTAATCAATATGTTTTACTTTTACCAGACTCTGCACTGCATTCTGTAAGGTGGATAAAGTTGTATAAAGCACAGTCTTTCTCTCAAGGAACTTAAATATAGTAGGTGGTCGACTGACTAAATTACAAGAAAGAATGTGTTAAATGCCATAAGTGAGTTCGAAAGCAATATACAAAGATGAGTCCAAAAGTATTATTAAAAAATCATAGAATCTTGTATTGAATATTAAACTATAAAGTTACTGTTTCTTGATATAGCCTCCATCTAGATCTATACACTTCTAAAAGCAGAGTTTTCATGGCTTTAACCCTTTTCCCAAAGGATTCTGCATTCTTCCATAAATACACATTGAAATAGTAGTTATAGCTTCTCCGAAGAACTCAAATAGTATTCCTTTGAATTGTCCTTTGAGTTTGGGGAACAAAAAGAAGTCTGAAGGAAAAGATCAGGGTGAACAGGGTAAGGTTTCTTAAGAAAATTCTCATAGGACAAATGCTTATAATAATGAGGAAAATACATTGTCATGATAGAAAAAAATTCCTTGGCCTAACTTTTCTGGCTTTTTACTCACCAATGCAGTTTTCTTATTAAAAAAAAAAAAAAAATCCAAACCAAACCAAACTTCTTCCTAATAAGCCTTCATGATTGTCCTTCAAGATTACCTCTTTTGTATCCTAAAAAATAGTTACCAAAACCTTCTGAGCTGACTTCTTCACCTTGGACTTATCTGGCTCAGCAGATGCCCTCAGAAGCCACTGCTTTGATTGGACTTTTTTTTTCTTTTAATGCACTCTAATGATAATAAGACAAGTGTAATACTGAGAAAACTTGTCTGCAGCCATCTACTGATTGTAGATGATTCAAGACACTAGGCTGATCCCAGTGCCACCATCTTGGAAGAGACCAAGCGGGGGATGGATCATAGAAGTGACTAAAAATGCAAACTTGAAATTGATGAAAATTATTTGAAAGGTTCATCTATAGTGACATAATTGGTTTGGAGAGGTAGACTCAAGGACTCCTCTATGAAGAAGGTGATATTTGAACTGAGATTTGAGAGTGAGTTATAGAATGGCACATTAAATATGTAGAGGCATCAATCTGTGATATGGTACGGGACATGTTTTGTTTGGAATAAACCTATCCATGTTTGAACTGGAACCACAGTCGGAATACTTTTTGACTTACACTCATATACCAAGGTGGTTAGAGCAGAAGAACAACCAAGAAAAGTTAAATGAAGGAAGTAGGTGTGAATATTTAAGAATCTGGCATGGCTGGAAAGAGAGTAGACATATTTATGGAAATATGGAAGTCAAAAGGAGAGTCAGTTTTCCTGTGAATGTGTTGAGTTTGAGAGCCAGTGAAACATAATGGGTAAGCTGAACTGCAAGTAGTTGGAGTTTTATCTGGAGCAAAGTTGAGGCGAGAGATGTGGCTGGACATGTAAGGGTAGTAGTAGAAGTTGTGGAGAAGAAGAAAGCATTGAGTAATACCAAATAGAGAGAATAAAGAAGAGCACTGGAAATCTTAAAGAAAAACTTAATTTTAGAGGACAGGAGAAAGAAGAATGATATTAAGTTACTAAAGGAATGAGCTGAGCAGTAAGAGACATAGAGAGTGTAGTGTGATGGAATTCAAGCTAGGATTTCAGGAAGAAGTGAAGCAACACTGGGGATTGTGATTCAGGGATCTAAGAGGATGAAGACAGAAAATGGGCTTTAGTGATTAGGAGATTGGTGCCTTTTAAGGGAGCAGCTTCAGCAGAATGGTTGAGGCAGAAGCCAGATTAATTATTAAAAATCTGTTGAAGTATACAAAACAAATTACGCAAAGACCATGAGGTTTCCTGTTAGGACATTTACTCTGCCCTTTGAAGCCATCGAACTAATGCAATAGCTAGAAGCCATTATTTCACAATGGAGTAAAGCATGAAAAAAAAAGTCTCCATTTGATGAGGTTATCTGAGTTTTTCTCATACATGCTAATGTAATCCCTTCTTTGAGATATGGACTGGCTTGTCTTCCCATACTACTACACTCACTAGTACTACAGATGTTGTTGTTGTTAGGTACCATCGAGTCGATTCCGACCCATAGTGACCCTGTATAGGGTTCCGAGGAGCAGCTGGTGAGCTTAAACTGCCGACCTCGAAGTTCAAATGGTTTTGCACTACAGATAGAACCTCCATAGTATATTAGGAATCAAAATAGGTGATGGTTAGAGAGGATCTTGGAAGATAGCAGAGAAGATTCCATTTCAAATGCCTTAGATTGTGAGACCACTTTGTTGTTGTTGTTCAGTGACATCGAGTCAGTTCTGACTCATAGCAACTCTGTATAGGGTTTTCAAGGAGCAGTTGGTGGGTTTGAACTGGTTAGTAGTTCAGTGCTTATTTTATAGCACTATACCAGGAGTCCTGAAAGCACTTTAGTCATTGCTTTTTCTCTGTCTTGGAGTGCTGATTTCTCCTCCTTATTTGTATTTCTCTTTAGACCCTAATCTTTTTTCTTGTATGGCGCTTTGAGTGGTTACAAACTAAGAAATGAAACTATGACTATATATTATATGAGGGAACTTAAAACTTTTGTGGAAAAATTCCATTTTTCAATGAACTTTTTGAAGTCCCTTCATATTACAAGACTCCATTTGGTCTTCTTCAGTAGGGTTATCCCATAAGTTGATAACTATGAAAGTAGTTGTAAGACTGTGACAACATTAACTTTGAATTCTATATTGCTCTTGCCCTCTCAAAATACACTTGCATACCCTCTCTCATTTGACCTAAAAAAATTCTATGGTGATACACAGATACGTATTGGATGAGAAGAACGAGGCAGAAAGAACATGTGATTTGCCTGTTGACTCTTTTCAGTATCGTTAGCTCTATCTTCTCTTTTTAGACTGTCTTTATCTGGTTAAATTTCAGGCATGTAACTAAGAAGTATTTCTATACCAACACTTTTTTTT